>NC_090856.1:8315000-8690000 GCF_024217435.2 Syngnathus scovelli
TGCGAGAGGGGGGACTATGTTCTTGAGCCTGGGTTAGTTTCTTTTTAAACATACTTGTCAAGCTCCCGGGGCTATCGTGTTCCAGTTGTGAATAAAAATACAGTGAAAGAGGATGTGTATATTTAAATAGGCTGACTGTGCAGCTTGTTGATACATACTGTGTGAAGACACACCAGAAACACGGATAAGCGTCTGACACGGAAGTCACTTTATCATCTTAAAGCTGTTGTTTGGAATTATATAAATGGAATGATGCATACATTTTACTCTAGCTTGGACTTACTTAACTATATGGAATTGGACCAGGAATTTTTAAACACATGTGATGTCCATTAGTTTTTTTTTTGTTAACTTTGTGGACAGTTGAAGCAATGCAGGAGGTTGGCGGGGTTGAGTTAGACAGGAACAGGTCTGCCTTCGGGCTCACTTCCACAGTTTCATTGCCACCCTCAGACTTCTCCAACAAATTTAACTGGCAATGCAGGGGGAAAAAAGGTCTTTGATATATTGCATTTCTTTTCAACATTGACAGTTACAGCTGTCTGGAGAGTGGCCGTAGCCATGTTACTGAGTGCCTTCAGGCGGCAAAAAAGCCACTTTACCTGGTTTCAGTTTGGCAGGGCTTGTTAAATATATCACAGGCATCGGGCCGGAACCTACAATGTCACAATTTGGTAAATTGAATATTTTTCACAAATCCATATTCTTAGTCCACATGTGTGGGTGTTATTTTACAAATTACGCTGGACAACATTTTTATTTTATTTTTTTACAAAATCTTAAAACAGGGATGTAAGTATAATTTCCAGGGTTTGTTTGTTTGTTTTTTTGCTCTGATTACAAATCTGGTCATTTTTAACACATCAAGTTTTAATAATAATAATAATAATAATAATAATAATAATAATAATAATAATAATAATAATAATAATAATAATAATAATAATATGACGTAATTATGTTTCATAATATTTATGAATTAAGGGTCAGGATCATAAAAAGAATTATTTTTTGTTTTGAAATGTCATCGCTATAAACTACAACACAGTAAAATCTATTGTGAAAAATTTTATAGGTCTAATTGAACTAAAAAGATAATATCTAAAAAATAAAAGATAAAATAGAAAAAAGCAAACACATTTTTAAATCAGGAGGAACACATTAATAGTGCGAGGCCGGTGTTAATTTGGTAGGATTCACAAAAGGATAATTAATCTGAGTAAATTTGGGAAGGCACAAGCGTGCATTTTATGCTTTAGTGAGGAAATCAGTAGGCCTACTCACGTTAATCAATGCACCTCACTGGTTCCTGTCACATTTTTTTCACTTCTCATGTGCACTGTCAAAATCATTCATCACCTGTACTTCAAAAAGGCTCACAAACTCAATGAGACCTCGTCTTCTATTACAAATGGAGGACACAAACAGCAGCAGTTTTAAAGACTGTCATGTTTTCAGCAATGCAATGTGTTTACTAGCACATCTTTAACGCTCACTCCAGCACATTTCAGTTGAAGCGGTACCAATCACACGTGACCTTTTGGCGTGATATTTACATAATCCCAACGGTCCCGTGGCGTTGCCTCCTGCGGACACTGCCAGCTGCGGCAGCATTTATTTAACCTTACTTCAAGTTAGACCCGAGTCTCCCTGACATGCTGACTTTAATGTTTAGGGGAGTGCAATACTTAGGAGACAATAAAAAGACTAGACAGCCTGAATGCCCACTTACATCACACTCTTTGGGCAATTGAGCAAATGTGGAAGTGCCGACTTTTTTTTTCTTAATGACTCTGCCAGTCATCACACCTGTCCATTTGGTAACAGCAGGACAGTTTGTTAAACGGAAGGTGTGACACCATTTGTTTGGACATAAATATCTTTTATATCTGAATTTAGAGTTTGAAAAATGTGAAAAATAAAAAATATCACTTCACTGATGCATTTTTGAGAGTATTACAAGGTCATTGGGAGTAAGAATAATCATTTTAATTATTTGTATTTATTTTTTATTTTTTTTTAAATTAATCAATTTGATTAGTAGAGTTTGTGATGTGTATTGAAGCCACCTTTTGGAGAGCAAAATCTTCATGCCATACATAGCCGCTTGACCATCGTAAATGAGCACAAGTAAATTAACTATTACATTTATTTTTCCATCCACAACTGCAAATAACCTCAGATTGAATTCCCATCAACTCAAATTGTATGTTACTGAAGCATTTTTCAGTTGTTCATTTCAATGCTTGTGACGCGGGCATTGTTAGCATCACTTTTAACAGGGTTTGAACAATGAAGTCTAATTGCAGAGCACCAAATAAAAGTGCTGCACAATACCATCTGACCCCTGCCTCAGTGCCAAGTCCAGCCACAAACAGCTTCCCTTTCTCCTTTCACACCCCACCAAAAGCCCTTCTAACCTTTGATTTCTCCTCACAGACACACACATTCTCGCATACATACACACACAAGAAGTGGCGGTTGCTTAATAAGGTGGCCAATGACCATCCACATGTGCACATTACCTTCACTCAATGCACATGCACCAATCACTGTCCAAATTCACACCCACCTGCTTCTTAGGGTCACACTTTGCGTCCACTTCCATCCATTCCACCACTAATGAATCAATCAGCTGGTACCATTCGTTTCATTGCTGTCAGACCCCATCGATCAGCCCATTTCTCACAGTCGCAACAGAGCAGCAGGGGAGCTTGGAGATTGAGAGTGAAGAAGGGCTTTGAAATTTACAGACAGTTCAAAGACTTTCTTATCTGCTGTACTCCTCCTGAATTATGGCATTGGGATGTTGAGTAGCAATGTGCATGCGTGTTTGAATTTGATGAGAGGAAAGAAGAGAGCTTTCTGGAGTTTGTTCATGGTGACTGACCTTGCGTTTTTACCTTGGCAAAAGTTGTGGTTGCAAACTTTCAACTTAATGGGTGGCAAGAGACAACAGGAAGACCTTAGAGGCTAAAGTTCACAGCCAGGCATTCTTATTATTTGACATTCATATCTACACATTTGTTTCATTGCTTTTATACTTTCTGCTTGAATAAAAATAATAATGGAATTTTATGGCAATGATTGCTGGTTTATTCACTGACTTGACACAACAATATTGAAAGTGACCTAATTCTGATGAATTAGTATTGATTAATTTGATTTTATGTTTTGTAGCGTACGTGTCAAATTATCAAATATAGTATAACCCTCATTTAATGTTGATAATTCAGTTAAAAAAGTGAAATCCATGAATTATATTGATTCACTACACAGCGTAATGTCCCGTAATTGTCAGCCAATAAAAATCCACTAAAATAATTTTAATTATTTTAAAAATATATAAAAAAATATGGACTTTTTAATATAAAAATATGGTAGAAATTGGCCCTCTGGAGAGTGTTTTTCTAATTAATCTTTATGTGTTTTACCTTTTGAATTGATTCTACTTTTTTGTGTAACAGTTTCAAAACACAATCTTTGGGTAAGTAGTGATTGCAAGTGTAACAGTAGCTTCTATTTAATATGCAAAATGCTCAATTGTCCCCAATATCAAAACTGTGTTCAGCAAAAGGTGAAAAGCATTATTTTATTTAATACATGATTACTTTTTAATCGTGAGGCGGCGTTGACCTTTGGTTGTCGTGCAGCACGGCAGACGAGCCAAAAAATGGGCTCATCCAGAAATAAAGCTTCACCTTTCATTCATTTTATTTGGCTTCTCTTCCTCTGAGTCTTGCCTCAAGCTGTTGTTTCCATTTTTCCTCACCACTCTTCTGCTGCAACCACTCGTCATTTCTGCCTCATCTTGTCACAAATACAGTGGGCCCTAATTATAGTATTATTGTCCTCTCCCTGTTATCTCATGCCTGTTTGATGTATTTGATGTAAAAATTCTAGAAAGGGACTCTGACTATTGCAAAACCTCTGTAATTGTAAATTGAACAATAACAGACTGTCAATAGAAAGCAAAAGCAAATTAAATCTCCACAATTCAACATTTTCCCCTTCATCCACTTTTGCATCACAAATGCAGGTGTATACAAATCAAATCAATTTACATCTTGGATATACGTTCTTTTCGCAAGGTTGACCTCTCACCCCACACACACACCACCACCACCAATACATGTTCGATGTCTGTCAACATGAGCCGTGCAAAGTTTTGACTAAGTGGGGTGGAATGCAAAAAGAATGCACCTCCATACAGCAGGACAAATTGCCACAGGGGGTGTCAAGAAGTGGTATGCGGTGTCTAGTTTTTAAATGCCTAAGAGAAAAAGTGTGAAAAGAAAGTTGTAAGTGTGAAGGGGAACACACACTCACAGGAGTCAAATAACCCCTAGCCAGATGAGGGTCTGGGGGTCAAGTGGAAGGGGGTGGGGTGGTGGTCTGGGGTGTGGTTGGGGGAGAGTTGTGGAGAATTATAATGTTTAAGCCTCCAGTGTCAGGAAGGGGATACAAAAGCATTACCTCCATTGCCACTTTTGGCCTTTCCCAATCCCCGAAGGGAGGGGTGGTGGTAGTGGATAGGGGGGTTGTGATGATTAGCGATTCAATTTGGCTTACCATCAATCAATGCCTCAAAGATAGACAGGATTGCTGCGATATTCCATCCTTGCAAACAGATTGGCTCAGCCCCTCTTGAGATTCAACACACACACACACACACACATACACTTTGTTAATTAAGCACCCACCCTGACCTTGCTTTTACTTATTTATGAATCTGTGCTACGACCAGGGCTGGAAATCCTTTGCTCCCCCCCAATTAGTCCGTTGCTAATGGTGCTTCTTTCAGACAATCCATACAGTCCCAGTAATGGCTGCTGACCCCTGTTTTTTTTCTATGCAAAGCACCACCCTGACCTTGATGTTTCATAAAACACTTTCTAGCGGTATGTTCCTGTGATACTAAGTGCTCCACATAATGAAAAATCTATCTAAACAATTCCTCACCTATTTATTAGCCTAAGAATAGAGCAACTCATGTTAGACTTGGCTGTCATTAAAAATGGATGAAAACCTGGAGGAACAGGATGGCAAACTTTGGTGTTTGTGAAATATTAACACTTTCCCAGGGCAGCAAAAGCGCTGGAGAAATAACACACTTTTTCTACTTTGTCATCTCTTTATAGCTCAGTTATTGCAATACTTTCAAAGGTCAGGACAAGAGATTTTAGAGTACATTAAGTTACTTCTCAATCACAGAATCTTTGGGAAGATTCTGATGCCGCTGCCTGTTTTGTGCCCACTACTGAGGAGGGAGATTTGTAGTTTATGGGTTAAACAAGAATTGGCTGCAAGAATGGAAACAACAGTTACTGTTATAGCCTTGAGTGAGCCACACCAGTAGATAAAGTCATACGGGTAACTTAAATCCAATAATTACTGTAGCTACAAATCTACCAACACAAACATCCTCTGCCCAAAAAAAGCCTTTTCCTCTGCTTTCACTGACGATGCCAATGCCCGGGGTCAGTTGGTCCAATCTGTTGTGGCCTTGGTGTAGTGAAAGGAGAATCCCATTAACAGTTGTCCCAAGTGGACCAGCATCCCTGGGGAGCCATTTTTAACCTCGCCACATTGATTGGTTCACTGTCAGGGCCAATGACTAATCGGGCCAATGCTGATCCACACCCAAGAGTTGGAGCGTTTTTGACTCCACCTAACTTACTATCGAGACCTCCCAAGAGGATTAGGGTTGTGCAGGGATGTACGTGGAAGAGAAGTGATGAATGGAAGTCATATGTTTTCCTTTTCTAGTAAGAGAGAGACAAAAAGGTTGTTGTTCACGCTCTTAAGACTGCTTCGGTTGTCTCACATACTGCTTTCGTTAATGGGCCAGTTTAGGCATAAACAGGAAGATTGTTATTTTTTAACTTAATATATGCTAGAAGGGGTGGGCAGGTGAGGTAAACCCCTTGGTGACTAATAAAGTTATTAAAGTTAATTATTTTCTTTTAACACATTTCCCTTTGTGGAAGAATTTGAACTTGTGTTAATCTTATCCACTGCATTAATAGAAAATAATAAATCTGACTGATTTACCTATTTCATAGATGATCCTGTTAAACGTGAATAAAAATGGCAATATGATAAATAACCTTCAGACTCCGCAGCACTGTAAAATATTCAGTATAAATGTTATTATATATATTATATTACTGACGTTTGTCGGTTCCCCGAATGACCTTATCGGTAGCGCTCTATGCAAACATTCATGAAAATCTGTGCTTTGACTATTCAGGATAACCTGTGGCAATGACTCGTGCATGCGCTCAAACGTGCATTGTGCGCTCCATAAATCCATCAGTCGATGCCTTTTGGCCTTGTGTGCCTGTGGAGGTGGGTGAGGTGTGAGGAATGATGGGTCATATCCTTCTCCTCCCAAGTTGTCAGCTGTGGTAGCACATTATTGGAGGGTGAATAATACATTAGCCTACAGCATAGCCCACAAAATATGTTGAGGTTTGGTATAGATGACTACATAAAAAAAATGTGTATCTTCAGGGCAACCAGGTTCAAAGAGGGATGACATTCAACTCTAAGGTTAATAATTTTATCATCTCAAAGGGTCGCATGGGGAAACGGGAAGGGAAGGATGTTGAAATTTCACAGTTTAGGATTTTTCATTCAAGGTGAGAAACTTCAACATACCTCACTTAAAGTTTAGTGTGTAATGTTCTTGATATTTTGCCAATGATGTACAAGGAGTTTTTTTCTTCTGAGATGTATGCTACCTCAAGGTAGCTTTGAGGACAACAGAACACCTCCAGATTAAAGAACCATAAAGCAGACAAACACCTGGCCGCTTGGCTGCTTTGAATCTAATCGAGTCAGCATACACTGAGAGAGTCTTGTGCATGGGTCAGTGATGCAAGAGGTTCTGGAATTTTGATGGGATTATTTAGACATCCATCTTGCAAGGATGATGGCGTTATGAGTTTGTTTGTGCCTTTGGTTGAGAAAGATGGATTACCCAGCTTCAAAGTGTGGAGTATCCAAAGCCAGTCTGTTTTTGTGTGTCATGCCAATGCACAGAGGTCTTTAAGTAATTGAAACGGGCCTGTGAAAACCCCCTTGCCATATGGACCCCAGAAGAATTGGTTGTCTGTCCATCCGTCAATTTCTTTTAATTGCCCAGAACATGTGCCCGGGTTATCTATCCAGTGGTTTCTACATGGCTTAAATACATTAATATCTAATAGGCCTTGGGACCACACCACTCCCTGACCGTCAGACTGACCAGATAATGCAGTCAACCTCAGCACATCAACATCTTGCACTGTCCTCAAATATTCTTTTTATCAAATGCAGTTTTACTTTGAGGTCATAGAATATTCAAATTTCTTAATACTTCACAAAACATGAAATGATGTAACTGTGTTAAACTAATTTTCAGTAGTTTGTTACATCATGTAAATCAGAATCAGAATGAATTTTATTGTCAAGTCAAATCCTTTCATACTGTCCCCAAGCTTGCCAACAGTTGAATAGAGTATAGTCTAGTTTACTAAATATCTGGTGTTCCCATTTTTGTGTCTAGTCTTGGATTTGCCAAAATAATTTCCTTGGTTTATTTTAATGCACGGTGCCATGTTGGAAACGGATGTGACGTCAGGTGGCCGTGCCTCACCCATAAAATTGAAACCTTTTTGAAGAAAGGTGAAGAAACATAATGCCAACAATAATAGTTTTTGTTTGCAAGTCACTCATTCAAACATAGAAAATGATCCCAGGAGGAATGAGATCCTGTAACAATTTAATTTAGTGTATATTTACAGACTCAACATTACCTACCGCCGGGTAAACATTCATATTTTGGAAACTGAATAAGATTTTGTATGCATGTTTTTTCCTGCTGCTCATGTTTAAACAGGCATCTACAGCTATATTCTCACTCATTGATGGCAAAAGAGAAATGAGAACACTTATGAGACAATGCAGGGGGAACTGGAAGAGCAAACAAGCCAGACTGTAATTGTCGTGTATGCCTAGCGCCATTTTTAAACTGTCCAAAAAAATTGGCAGTAACAGTGCAGATGAAAACCCTTGTCGGCTGTAGTAAAACAAGGTGAACGCAACTAAACCTGACAGTATACATAATAGGGCATATTAAAACTTGAAGGCAGGTTATAGCGGGATGGGAAGCGTATGTATTTCCCAGCATCTCTAATACTTAATCGCGACCTACAACTCTTCTAAAACTAAGCCATGTGTTTAATTTACTCACAATGCCTGCCGCATGTGTGTGTTTTTGTGTGTGTGTGTGTGTGTGTGCGTGTGTGCGTGCGTGCGTGCGTGCGTGCGTGCGTGCGTGCGTGCGTGCGTGCGTGCGTATGTGTGTGTGAGAGCGACAGAGAATATAAATTCACTGTGCAGTGTGTATGGGAATAACAGATTTCTATGTATGTTTTGGTACAAGCAATGGATTAGTACATGGATTGTTGACAGAAAACTCCAATTGTCAATCATTTGTTGAGCAGCATTATGCAGTACTCCCCATGCTGTTGCTGACTGGAGCTTCATTGTTGGGGTCACAAACAAGCTGCCCAGGCCATCACAGATATTCTGATAGACTTGAATACAGAGAAAAAAAAAAAAAAACATATTCCAGGGTGCTCTACATTTCGAGGTAAATGTGATTGCCTGGTACAAGTGTAAACATAGCCTGAGTCTATTGTGGTAGGATTCATGTCAATCATAAGTGCGGTGATTCAATTAATTATGTGGGAAAATTATAACAGTGTAATGAGAAGTAACACCTAGGGCGGTTCATTTTTTCTTTTTCTTTTTAAATTCTATGCAGCTCTACTGGATTTAATGGACAATATTAAGAAGGGCAAACAGATATTAATTAGCACTGCCGTAACAATGCCTGCATATATATATTATTTTCATTACTTCACTGCTCTGTCTGTCTGTCTGTCTGTCTGTTAGTCTTTCTCTCTCTCTCTCTCTCTCTCTCTCTCTCTCTCTCTCTCTCTCTCTCTCTCTCTCTCTCTCTCTCTCTCTCTCTCTCTCTCTCTCTCTCTCTCTCTCTCTCTCTCTCTCACTCACTCTTCACAGTTTCTATCCACACTGGTTCATTAGCGGCCGTTTTAGCTGCTCAAGAGGTGATTTCCATTTACGCAGTAGAGGTCTAACAAGTCAAGTTATTACAGCAGCCAAGTGTGGGATTAATTAACTTGATGGCGATTAAAAATCAGGGTCGAATAATATCTTGCAGTAGGAGAGTGCAAAGTGGGGGAGCGAGACATAGTGTGGTCAGTCACTTGTATTTACGCAAACATTTAAAGATGGTACCCTGAATCAAAGCAAAACAATTGACTCATAAATAATTATAATGTCTGCAGTATGTCACTTATTTAATGTCATTTATGCCAAACAAAGGACATTTATCTGCCAGTACTTCAAGAAATGAAATCCACTTGCCTGGATAAATACATGAACCCATTTTAGTTGCCTCTTCTTTGTCATAATGGACCATAGACAATTGCTTAAGTGCAATTAACAAACACAAGCAAACTGAAATTACACCATTTCGTAACAGTGGGTAATGCTGCTGCCAAACTTTTGTTGCAAAAGCACTTCTTTACCCCAATGCCTCGAAGCAGAACAACTCAAAATTTGAAATCAGACAAAAGGATTTTTTTTATGGGGCAAAAATAAAGGACAAACGCAGATTACCTGCCCAGTGTTTCCTGTAAATAATTTCTCTAAAAGTCCATGTGTGCAGTTATTCCTAATTGCACAACTGGAATCTAACTGGAGTGTCCCAATGGTTCAAGTGACACTCCCTTGCTTCTTTGTACTTACGAGTACATAGAAAGAGATATCTGTACATAAATATGATCTTGGCGGATGTGAATTTGAATGCCTTGCTTAGAAAAAGGTTTAGTGTGTCGATGCTTGTCATTCACACACGCCCTCGGAGCCCTGACTTGCCAGGTTACATTCCACACTTCAACCTCCCCTTTGTTCTCACAGTTTTTGGCTTGAGTGCCTAATCACTGGGCAGGCAGGTAAGCTGTAACAAGCCACCTACCTTCTTTTTATTGAACCGTTGTGAGAAGATAAAATTCCACATCTCCTAAGCTTTTGTTTTGTCCCTTTTTTTGGCCTGTAGCTGAAGTGTAATTACTCATCTGCTAAAATTCCCCACCTGCATTAATTTCCTCATTTTAATTTAATAAGTTTTCTTCCTTACAGGTAACAAGGGCATACCTGGGAAATTAATGAGACATTAATAATGGAATTGATAATTACAGTACAACATCTCAATACATCGCCGCATAATTAGTCAAGAGACATCTCTTTTTTTTCCATGTCAAGTCTGTGCAAATTGGTCCAACTTTAATTCAACTCTTTGTTTATTCTATACATTTCCATTGAGAAGCAGAAAAGAAACAAGCAAACCTCAAAGACTTTTGGTTTTTGCCACCGCAGTGTTTTTCAAACTGTGTTAAAGTAATTGGAAGCCACTGGTATGTGGAACATGTAGACCGCACTGGGGTTTTGCCCTTATTGCAGACTCCCAGGCAGCTGTTCCGGGTGGAACAGGAAGTGGAAATCTTTAATTAGATTCAACATTTCATTACTTGATGTTCTGGAAGTGTATTTGAAAGTGATCCGATACGATGGCAGATGACGGTATTAGGAAAAAATCGCATGAAGGCGAATCCACGAAAAAGAAAAACTGAGTAAGAGCAAGAGATGAAGCTTGGTGTGCTCAGCCTTTTTCTTGTGGGGTTGATCCATTCAAAAAGCTGTGGCTTTCATTCAATAGCCGTGTTCCAGTTCTTCCTAGAGTTCAGCCCAATAAATAAAAAGGATTTGTGTGTTCATGCGAAAAAGAGACAGACAAAGAAAGAAAGAGAAAATAAGACAGCCATACATGCTATTATTGTTCATACTCTTTCTACTTGTGATAATGTTTACATTAGTAATACACTGTGCACATTAGCATATGCATATGAGCTCCAGCTCCCATGTCGAAGGCTTCGCTCAAAATCTCCTTGACTGGGCAGCACAACAACTCACCCCCACCACTGTATAAAAATATGTGAGTGTTTATAGATTTGTGTTGGAGAATGATTAGAACCACAGTGGGACAATCAAATAACCATAGACCTTGAACAAAAGGGGTATTTAATTTACTCACATATATTCTGGGTATTGGATTCACACAAACACTGCAGCAAAGTGTTTATATTAAAATTCATGCAAGTTGCTTGGATATCCCATTGCCCCTTTTGTCAGTGCTGGATGTATAGGGTTTTTTTCTGATTGTGGATATTGAAGTTGGCACAGAAATAGAGTAAACAAAAAATGTCATAGAAGCGACCACAGGGAGGATGGTAGTGAAGTAGATGATGGCTCCCTAGGCTACGGTAATGCAATGAGAAGAAAACTGGCACCGTCAGGCTGCATGTGAGACACTTGAGGGAAAATATTGTAGATGTCTGAGCACAAACACACAGGATCCCTCTGAAGGTCTATGTATGTCAGTGTGCCAAAAACATTGTGGCAATGAAAGCCGATGATGCTTTAGGGAATAGTGAACACCTCTTATTGTCTTATGCCTGCTTTGTCAACTTTACACCCACCTTCACCTTCCATGTTCTCTATTTCTCTTGCATTATTTAGTCTTCTTTCTTTCTTTGTCTCTTGCTTGGAACATCTCTTTTCTCCCACACTTACAAAAGGAATTGTGTTTGATAGCATAAAAAAATAGCTTCCACTTTGTAACTGCGCTGCTTGGTGGTAACCAGGAAGAGGAACCAGGTAATTTTTTTGTGTTTCCAAAGACATACACGAAATAGAGAGATAGCTTGTACAGTATGTCTTATAAATAGGAATGGTTGAATGGTGGTAATGATAAAGTTGGGAGTTTAGATGAGTGTTGGTTGCTTGTTATTTTGGTTTGTTTCAAGTCTTTTTATAGCAGCTTGAGATGTGCTCTGCCTGTGCATGCTGTGTGTTTGCCTCTCATCTCCGCAACGGTCTCATAAATCAATCAGAGCTTGCTGAGGTTGCACTTATTCCACATTGTGGTTTAAATATGAGTCTTATATCAGGTAATACAGCCTTCATAGAGGGGCTGAGGTGAAATCAACAGCTTTAGATTTTCAAACCAACACACACACAGTCTAGATTACTCAGTCTCGCTTCCTTTCTTACACTGACTAATACAAATGCATACAGGCGAACGCACGCAAAATTCTACAAGATCAGTATTTCCATATGCAGATCCGCCGGGTGCAGGCGAACGTTCTCCCTGCCCGCTTGTTTGCATTTTTCAATCGCAGACAACTGAGTCATTCACTAGAAAATCAGATGATGGCATCAAGGAATCTCACGCAAAGGCAAACATTATTCAAGTCAGCCGGTGTTTGGTCACAGCAATCCAATTGCTGACTCAAATAGTATTTACTATCTGTTGAATTAGAACTAGAAGCTGAAATAAATTGCTAAATATAAAACATGAAAATAGGAGTGGAGAAATTATTTCAAGGGTAAAAACTGCTTCATTTTGTTCCATGGAATGTCATGTAAACATTCCATGCCTGCTGAAAAAGCTGGCCCTGTGCCGATATCCTGCATGTGGTTAAATACAGACCTGATGCCCTTAACTTTTACAAATGAGTAAGGCACTTTTCCAAAGTATGACGTGAACTCTTGTGAAACCTTTGATGCCTGGGAAAAAAAAAAAAAAGAGTCTAATTTATTGTCCAGAATTTATTTTTCTTATTGTTGAGAGAAAATCAAACAGAGGATGACAGACTGACAAGATCTGTACTTTTTGATGATGTCATTATTAGACGGTGCGATTAGTGTTCTATTAGAAATCCTTTTTTACGTAACAACATGACATTGTCAGACAACCTCTCATGAATCAGCACAGCGGGAATGACTCATTTTACACAAAAGCCTCCAAGTTTTGTGTCAACCTATGAAGCAGAATTGTACAAAATGTCATCGTCAGCCAACACATGAGAACTCTGTTATTTAGTCATGAGTGAGCAATCTTGTGAGAGCAGCGCACGCATGAAGATAAGAGCGCGTGTGTTCAATGAAAAGGCACGCTCAGACAGGAAGACAAATGTGGAATGTCAAGGATAGAAAATGAAACCTTTTACATTACCTTATCAGATTTTAAAGTTAGCAACTGAAAATGTTGAAAGTTCAAAGCAATCAAATACAATCGTCAAGTGTAGCAACATTTCATTTATACTTAGACAATAAAAAAAACACTCCCAAATGAAGAAACACATAAATAAATCACACGGACTCTATCCAGAGATGGATTTTCAATACATTTCCATCAATAGATCAATGAATGAAGGCGAGTGCAGTGGCCATTAAAACTACTGGTAATGCTTCACCTCCAGCTCTTAGTTAAACTGTCTCTAGTTTTGATGAGTTATTAAATTGTATTCAAACAATGTCATTAATAGAACTGCTGGGACAATATACGTATGTTAACGATCAGTTATCGCAAGCATGAAGAGACTTTTGGTTGACCAGCCTCTTCCCATAAGTAGGATTTCATCCAAACCCTATTGTAATTTCATTATATTGATTTAAAAACTAACGCTTTGTTTGTTAATATTTTTCTCCCATATCATTTTATTTTTTATTAATGAATCATATTAAGTTATGACCATCAACAAATGCATACTAAACTGGCCCAGTCTCATTACTTAATTGGCATGATTAAATTGGAAAAGTGATTAGTGTTGCAGACAGTGGAACAATGAAGCTCTAGTTGTATTCATATACAGTATGAATACATCCAAACTGCAAAAGGGCAGCTTATAATGAGTTAACATAAGTACACAGTCTTGGACATGGCACATCCTGACACGCATATACAGTACTCACATATACATGGAGAGGCACACCTGGTTTACAGACAGCTGGCCCCGGGGCTACCTGTTCGTCAGATCCTCTTTTCTTTGTAATTAGGGGAGTTAGTGAGAGAAGGGGATGGGGAGACCGACTAGCAGCGGGCTTAGGGGAATGAGATGAAAGATGGGGGTGGAGGCAGAGACAAAGAGGCTCATTCCATCAGCAATACAGGAAATAGGATAGACTTCATTGGAAAAAGCAATTGCATGAGTGCTTGTAATAACAGAAACATATGAAAGCAATTTGCAATGTGCAGTATGTCACAAATTACCTCTATTGATTCAAGCATTTAAATTTAAAACGAGAGGCACGCTGTTGCGACTGGAGCGGCAAAGAGTTTGACAAGGGAGGAAATAATTGAGGGCAAGAGTCTTGAGACTGAATTCAAAGGGGCAAAGACAGTTGATCAGACTTCTCCACTGAGCGCTGATGCACGAGGAAGACCGAGACAACAAGGTAAGCAGGGAGCTTATTTGCTTGGCTTCAGGAGTGTAACCCTGTTAGCACAAACACACTGCAAACGTCTTGTGTGACAGCCATTGTGGCATGACTGACAGAGAGCGCTAGTGAGTTGAAGTGTGAGTGTGTATGTGTGTGTTTGTAGACAGACGAAGGGGGGCATTTGTCATGGGAGGCAAGTCTGTTCAGGAATTCCACGGAGGAATCACCTCCTTGGCCCGTCTATGTCGCAGCAACCAATTACCGTCCCTTCTGTGTGCGTGTGTGTGATGCATGTGTGTGTGTGTGTGTGTGTGTGTGTGTGTGCGTGTGTGTGTATGGTACTAAATGGGAGGTTTTGCTTAAAAAAAAGGGGGATTTCGGGGGGGCGTGGACTCCTAATCATGGCTCTCTGGCCCCGTACAAAGGCAAAAAGACTGCTTGAATCATTTGAATTTCAATAGCAACTCCTCTCCTGCTCTCTTTTTGTCCCTCCTCTTCCTCTTTCTGTGCAACAACTCCTCTGTGGATGACAAAAGGCGAGCCAACAAAGATGGCACACAAAGCAATCAGGCTAATAGCGCTAATAAGTTGAGCGCAGGGTCCTCACACTCCATGTTGACACATTTCAGTGTTTCTGTGGCTAAACAGAGGCTCGAGTGTTTGGCAACCAGGCGCCGCAGTATTTTAATGGAGTGGCCACCCCATGCCAGGTTACCATGTGCTCATCATGTTTGACTGTGGACCCAATGTAATAGAAGCAATCCAGAGACAAAAAAGGTCAGGGTGAGAAAATAAAGCAATGGAGGAAAATATTTCAGGGAGTGATTATAGGTTCAAAGCCCCTTAAAATGACTTTTTTTTGTACTTATCTTGCAGCTTTCATGTTTTACTAGTATTACAACTTATTAAATAAAGATGAGCCATAATGTTGTGCCCCAGGAAAGCAGGGGGGCATCGGTAGAAATTTTAGAGGATCACATTTAATTATCACCTTTTTGGATCACATTTGTTGTTTATGTGTTTGTTAGTCCGCCTACTACTTCCTGGTTCATGGAGGAGGACAAGCAGACAACAAGTTCTATTCTGATTTTGAAAGTGGAATGTTCCATTGATGGCTTCGTAACTCGACCAATTTGCTGTATTTGCAGATTTAACCACAGATATTCAAGACAGCTTCCTCACCTGTGCTCTGCAACATTCCCTTCCCTCAATTATAGTATTTCTATTGTTTATTTATTTAGTGTCTTGTTTTAACAAAGACATGTTTTAAGAGGCTTTGTAAATCCGAGTGCTGCGTGTTGAATCTGTATGTGATTGAGTGTGTGGATATGACCATAGGGATGAATGCTTCACTGACCTCCCCTGTTATTAGCCCAGCCCTGTCATTACAGGATTAAAGAGATGGTAAAGGGGTACCTTACCTTTGTGTGTGCGTGCGTGCATGTATATACCACCGTTCTGATCTTTCCAATTTGTAGTCCTACATTTTTTCCCTTGCACAATCGCACCATGCAGCGAAGACAAATGGCACCACCATGTTTGTTCCGCTAATCCCAGGTGCATTTGACCTCAATCATTAATAATGCTTAACTAAAGCATTCCCCAGATTACTCAAACATAGGCGTGCTAATTGAATAGGTTCTGTGAGCAGTAGGAGTGTGAAAAACATTTTCATTTATCATGCAAACACACTTCGACGAAGGGAGACATTTTGAGAAGGGGTCATGTCAGCGAAAGTAAACAACAGGTGGTAAGAAGTCTAGGGTACCCCGTTTGTGTGTTTTACAGTTTTGCATGATTATTCACATGATTTACTTTGTTTGCGTTTCCATGTCCTCTTAGCTACAAACACCCCACGTCTCAGTTTACAGATCCCAGAATTGGAGCATTTTTTGTGTACTGGAGATGGTCTCATATTGACTTTGGGCTTCCCCCTCCCCTCAACCTGTCCTTCTGGTTCTTTGGACACACTGATAGCATGGTTTTAAAAGATTTCCAACAAAAAAAGTCAACTTAAACAACTCCTCTGTAACAGTGCAGGTGGCTTTGGTTTTGATACAAAGTCATGAATATTTACTAATAGTCTACACAGGAGCTTTTTTTTGTTTGTTTTATTTATCATTCAAACCAAAATAGAAAGAAGATTATATACACTGACTTGTGGGGAGTGGCCAGGTTAGAGAGTGGTCAGCCAGGGTTTGGTTTTGCCCCATTGACTCAGAATTAGTGCTCCACTTTGGGCACAATACAGGGCTTTGCACCAAACACACATACACACTCCCGGTTGCATGCAAGCTCAGGCCTGGTGAGCTTCAACAATGCAGATGCATCAGGAAAGATGGTGGGGATGGTGTATGCATACTCCCGAATGATCCAAACCACAAAGTCAAACTGCACAGGTGTATACTTTGAATAACCCCCTTTCATTTCCCCACCACTCATTCTTCCTCCCTCGTTGTTACTTCTTTTTTGTACCATACTGTTCTGCTGTGTGTGTAATTCTCAGCAAGGTTAGCTATAATGATAAATTTGGCAAGACGTACATAATAATAAGAAAACACAACAGTCAGCGGAGCATTTTCGCCACTCAGCTTACTTATGACCTGCATAGCGATGAGTAACATGCCTCAAATCACCCATTGTCATGTTATGAGTCATGGGAAATTCTGCAGATAATATCCATTGACACTGAGATGAAAACACAAATCTGCGCTTGTTTGGGACAAATGCTGTCATGATACAAAGGGAGCGCATCAACAAAAGCAAACTGCTTTTGTGATTTCTTTTTTTTTTTTTTTCTAAAGCATTTTCAGCATCAGCACAGAGGCACAGAATGGTTGACAAAGCAAGCGGGCTTTGACTTTGTACAGCTGCGCGTACATTCTATTCACTTCAGCTCCTGGTGCCCCGCCCCGAGAGGGGCAAACTAAAGTGACACACACAATCAGATTTTATGTTACTTTTTGTCATAAACCTTGTTAACTCTTGCACTCCACAGTCTAACAGCCGCACACCCATATCTGTAACATTAACTCGAGGCACATGGGGGCTGTAATTCACAAGGAATTCTCAGCTGCACACACATGCTAAATTTACAGTCGTAATTCACAAGAAACTATCACTTGAATGACGTTTGTCACTTTCCTTGCTCTTCAATGCTGCAAAAGGCCTTGAAGTAATAAAGGTCTGTCGACAGCCACTGAACATGACTTGACATGCTGTTGCACTTACCGGTTTGTTTATACAAGGAAATACATTATTAAAGAATTGATCACTTAATCAATCTTTTATTGGCATCTTTATCTAGATTTGTATGTAATAGGTGACCACTGATTGCTTATGCCCATATTGTGTAATTTGTTGCACACCAGTGTCACACTGAAAAGATACAAAATGAGAGAAAGATAAAGGACTGCTATCAGTGACCAAAAGTAGCACAAGCCCAAAAATCCATCACCGCCATTTCATCATTTTATGCTATCCTGTAGCACAGCACAGTGAAATAATAACAGTAGCTTCATGCCGTGCCTCGAGCAGCAGGTAATAAAAGATTCCAAATTTATTTTCCTTCTTCCCTGCTAGCACAACGCTGGCAGCATGGAAGTAGAAAAAGCAGAAGAAGCATGAAATCGGTAAATGGAGGTTGAGAGTCGAAAAGAGGATTTTCAGCAGTGTCCATTGCCCTACCATATTGTGCTTGAGAACCGTTGTGTTTATTTGCTAGTCAAGATGTCGGTTTGTCAGCGAAACCAATTGAAGCGTGTTGACTTTTGTTGCAGTCTAGAGCGGCTCCTTTGTGTCCCCCAACTTTATCACCCCTTATACAAGCCTTCTGTCGGCTTATATATCATGTCAACTTTTACAACCGGTTACTGTAAGTGTGTTTGTGTGACAGTGCCTTGTGAAAAGCAGAACCTTTTTCTTCTTGGTGCAAACCACAGTTGTGTTTTTGTCCCACTCCTTTTGGTCTAATTAAGGCTAATTAGTTTAACAAGGAGGTGCAACAACATGGGCCACATTGCTCCACTAATCTACCACTGAGATCTCTTCTGCTTACAAACACATACAAACACATTGCTTCATTGTCTAGATCCTTTGAGTCATTAAAATAGAAGCGTTATCTCTAACAGTTTATAACGGCCATTCTCTGTTTTATGACGATGGTTGTAAATCGAGTAAAATTTCTTTTGATCTTAACCGGCATCGTTTCTCTGATCTGGATATTTTGCTTTCATTTCCAGAGACACTGATGGACACCAAGTGGGCCACTACAGAATTAGCCTGGACTTCGCACCCTGAAACTGGGGTGAGTTTATTGCGCAGTCTGTTTGATGTGTACAAAGATTTATACATGTAACACAGATCGAGTCTTCTCAGTGGATTGGTCACCAGTCTGTTATAGGGGCAGTGTGAGTACTTACAAATTGATTCAGCTTTGTCAAGAACCACATTACCAAACTGTAATATGCACTACAAAAATGTTATGTGGACTAATCACAGCAAAAGGACACTGTAAAATGTGAGGTTTATTTGAAAGTAAGTGAAATAAAGACCCACATTGCTTTAACTGCCATGCAATTCAACATACAGTAACTCAACCTATGCATATTTGTAGGAGATCAGGTTTTTGAATGTGTCTAATGGATAATTGATCCACTTTCGGATGGGTTTACAAATCCGTCAATATACTTAAAATATATAAATCTTTTCTTCTCTCAAGTTTAAACTGTCTTGGTATTGAACCATTGTACACACTGGAATCTGCCACCCACAAAGTACCAGTGACAGTTTAATTTTGTTTTTCCGTGTGATTTCCACAATAGGTTAGGAAAATGCATCAAGATATTTAAAATATAAAAGTCTGTTATTCTCTCAAGTTTAAACTGTCTTGGTATTGAACCATTGTACGCACTGGAATCTGCCACCCACAAAGTACCAGTGACGCTTTCATTTTGTTTTCCCATGTGATTTCCACAATGGCTAAGGAGAAGGCCAAAAAAGAGTCTTGACCTCTTCTCAACCATACTTCAAAGTCTACCAACACTCCTCCCAATGCCTTTGTGTGGCCCTCTCACTGTGGCCTCTGTGCTCTGAAAGGCGAGGGCCCCCATTTTTATATTTTGTTTACACCCCAACACACTGACAGGGAAAGTCGCCCCCAGCTGTTCCAAGTCATCCACCCTTCCCTTTTCTTTTACAATAAGTAACTCGCCCTTAATGAAGCCAAATTACTCAAACTGCAACAATAAAATGGCCAACCCCCTTACCATAGTCTTTGCCTCTTCACAGCCGTCCATCTTCTGCTCACTCACTCTGACCTCCCTCCCCATCAATGGCAGCAAAGAGACAGCATACAAATTCAAAAACACCTCCCTGAGCAACAGATGCTCCTTTTAAAATGATGGACAGTCTCGAGAGAGAGACTCTATATTTTCAAAAACATCAAAATGTTAGTTATTTGTTTATCAAATGTGCATATTGCTCTTATTGATATGTGATTATTTACATTTGCTACTTTTTAATTATATCATTATATTATTGAGGTGTCAGTACAGTGGCTGAGTTGACAGTGAAATACTGAGACCAGAAAGCAAGATAGAGACAGGTTGAGTCCGGAACTCTAAAAGAAAATCCTCATAATAGACTCACTCACATAATACAGTACACTATCCCGAGAGGCTCTCCTGGCTTGTCTGAGTCACAATGTCGCTGTCTCGTTTGATGGTGTTGCACAAAACAACAACAAAAAAGCTACTACTCTAAATTCCTCCTGCCCACTTCCAGCATTACAGATCCAAGACATATATAAGATTTTGTTGTTAGGAAATGTGCTATATAAATAAATGTAACTAAATAAATGAGTGAGTGAGTAAGTAAGTAAGTAAGTAAGTAAGTAAGTAAGTAAGTAAGTAAGTAAGTAAGTAAGTAAGTAAGTAAGTAAGTAAGTAAGTAAGTAAGTAAATAAATAAATAAATAAATAAATAAATAAATAGTAATAGTATCTTGCATGCATGAAAATATATTTGGTATTAAAAAATGCTTTAAATGCATGTATCTGTTATGTTTTTACAGCGATATTAGGATAGTACAAACAACAGTTGCAATAATGCTAAATATTTTCTTTTTTGTAAACACATTGAACATAGTATTTTGCACTTCAGTCTCCATTGGCGCTTCCTGCTTTTAGTCGTCCGATTGACCTGTCAGGTGATTATGGCTTCATTCTTCTGCCATACTTGCTTCTTGCCAGACCATAGTATTAATAATCCCAGGGCCGAGCTATGTCCATTTAGTACCCCTCCTTCACAGCCACTCAGGCCTTAGATGAATAGCCCCTTCCCACACGCATCCATATTTTACCCTTAATTAACATGCTCAGCACTTAAAAGGAAACAACTGGTGTGTGGTTGTGTCATAGTTCTAAATGTTCTTACGTAAACCTGCTAAGTGCTTTTCGTTTAGCTGCAGACCTTACTTTATTTATTCTTACCAGGCACAAAAAAAAAAGTCCTTCTGTAAACAGAAGGTCAATCTTGCTTTAGATAATGTTTAATGAGAGCAAAATTTTTCATCTATAAGGATTAACTACTAAATCATAACATGAGCACGCAAAACATTTGTAGTGGTTTAAATGCACACTGCAAACAAACGATGGCTAAGCTTACTAAATGAACACACACTGTTGAAAACGGAGCAGATCCCCCAGCACATACACCCACCCAGACACACTCTACTCACGGGAATCGCTGTTTGAAGTGAGACCGTTTAATTGTGGTGTCCTCATTCCGCGACTGAAAATTGCATTAGATTACAGTGTCTCACACAAAGCTTTTTATAGCCTGGTTTGTGTTCACTCATTTAATGAAGCTGGTAATCAAAGTTTAGGAAATTTGAATCTAGTTTTGTCCTTAGTAATGCATCCTTTGGGTACTGCAGTAGCATCGAAAGATGGAAAGAAACGAAGAAGAAAAAACAGAAAAGCATGAAGGTTGGAGAATTTCAAAATATTTCAGTTCAATACTTCAGTTCAAGTGCAATTGGTTATTAAGCAATGTGTGTGTTCCCTCCAAACAGGTAATGTGATTATTATGGGTTAAGAAGGTGTCAGGCTGCTCTAATTGTGATGAATCTGCAGTTCTCGTCTTTTTTTTTTTTCTTCTTATGCTCACTATACACACACTCACTCGCGGACCATTTCATTAGATACACTTGCACATCCAATCCAAGAAAGATAGTAATGTGGTTTTGATTGGCAATGAAAGTAAGACTTTGACAATATTTTGTTTTGTTTTGTAGAACTCCCTTGCTTCGGTGTTTCAAATATATAACCTCTTCCGATTTGCAACATTTCCGTCTAACCTGTTTTGTTTTTTTCTTTCTAGTGGGAAGAAGTGAGTGGCTATGATGATGCCATGAATCCCATCCGAACTTACCAAGTATGTAACGTAAGAGAGCTCAACCAGAATAACTGGCTACGCAGTGACTTTATTCCGAGGAAGGATGTGCTGCGCGTATATGTGGAGATGAAATTCACAGTGCGTGACTGCAACAGCATTCCAAACATCCCAGGCTCCTGCAAAGAGACCTTCAACCTCTTCTACTATGAGTCCGACTCAGACTCAGCCACAGCAACCAGTCCCTTCTGGATGGAAAACCCATATGTGAAAGTGGACACCATTGCCCCGGATACAAGCTTTTCTAAGCTCGATTCCGGACTGGTTAACACTAAAGTCAGAAGTTTTGGGCCACTGTCCAAAGCCGGGTTCTACTTGGCCTTCCAGGACCTTGGGGCTTGCATGTCACTCATCTCAGTGAGGGTTTTTTATAAGAAGTGCTCCACCACGATTGCAAACTTTGCAGTTTTTCCAGAAACAGCAACTGGAGCCGAGGCAACGTCTCTGGTGATTGCACCTGGAACTTGTGTCCCCAATGCCTTGGAGGTGTCTGTGCCTCTAAAGCTGTACTGCAATGGAGATGGGGAATGGATGGTTCCTGTGGGTGCCTGCACCTGCTCGGCTGGCTTTGAACCAGCCATGACGGATACGCAATGCCAAGGTGGGTTTTACATGTGGCATTTAGAAAAACATAATGCCACAACTTGCCAATTTGAACCGACTGACCCGTCAATCGTCAATGAAACACCAAAATCTGCACAACAGTCATTAGAAAAACTGACTAAATATAAATGTCTTTCCTGTCTCCTAATGCGCAACACTTTTCGGTATGAAAACTCCAAATTAAAAATACTGGTCACAAAGAACTGGCCATTCTGAGAAATGATGCAACATGAATGCAATGTCTGCAAGACAGAACAATACATTTTAGATGACACTATCAGCAAGCATTTGCCCTTTTGACCTTGGTTTAAGCCAATACACCTGGCTGCTAAATAAATGGAAATGCGGCAGAGGCTGCCTATTTATGAAAGCAGGGAGGTCCCTGATGATAGTTTCAAGGCTGATGGAGAACATAGCGAGTTCACAGAGGTTGAGAGCAAGGTGAATTTAGCCGAGCAAGGTCTCAGCTGAAATGGAGTGCAGGTGACAGCAGGAGAGGGTAGGATAAATGGAAAGTGTGTGTTGAGGGGCATGGGGGCGTAAAATTAGGCTCAGGTTGTGTAGGACAAATAGAGACAGCAGGATGAGATAAGGGGGGGAGCTGGCAAAGTTATTGATGAGGAGAGGTGATGGAGACTTGCCTGTGTATGCACACTTTGTGCATTTTCAGCACATCAGCCTCGCTGTTAGAGTTCAGAAGATGCCTTTTTGCAGAGACACAAGTGAACAAGCATTTTTCTTGCTTTACATTGAACAATCACTACAGTCAGCACATTAGGGACACTGGCACAATCTAATGGAATCCAATAGGGCTGTATTATAAATTATACATTTTGAAGTTTTTATAGACACGGTGAGAGAGGTATACCTTTAAAAATATGTTTGGTCCTCTGTTGGGAGTTCAAAACTTATAGGGCTTCTTGCATCTGAAGACAAAACTTTAATGATTTGGTCTAAATCAGTGGTTCTTAACCTGGGTTCGATCAAACCCTAGGGGTTCGGTGAGTCGGTCTCAGGGGTTCGACAGAGCCTCCACTGAGGAGGTCCAAACAAACCTGATTTCTTGTGTAAATTCTGATTTGCTAGTATGTAATTTGTTGTGAGTTCATGCATTGTGTTGGTTCTGTTCTTTGAACAAGGTTATGTTCATACACGGCTCATTTTGTGCACCAGTAAAAAAAACATCTATGTCGTGAATTTAAAAAAATATATTTTCGGTGAATGCGCATATGAAACTGGTTGGGTTCGGTACTTCCAACAAGGTTAACAACCACTGGTCTAATTAATAGTTCACCAATTCAAACAGGGCTTTCAAGTGAATTAGACATTAAAACTCCAAATCTTGCACTTGTGAACTAGCTCTTTATCAGGTATCGTTTACCGAAAAAAGTGACTGGGCATTGCTATTACGTTGCACTGTAAACCAATTTATTCCTGGTAGCATCTGGTCAAGGCCCTGATGACAAGGACTCAAGCTTTACTGGTCCAGTCATTTTTGTGTACTCGATTTTTAGTTTACCTTATAATACTCTTTTCCCGTTCTCATCTAAAGGACAGTAGCTCTCTTAGCTTGCCAATTTTAATTCAGCCCACTTTCGACTACCCCCACCTCTCCGACACCTCATTCCATTCTAATCTGAAGGCCATTTCTCTCATTAATACACCATCCGATTTACAGTAAGGACACGCGTGCATCGCTATTAATCGATGAGCCTCGCCTTTCCTTTCCTTTCCACTCATTTGCTTTGCTATTTATTTTTCTCTGCGCCACACTTTCCAACTTCCCCATTCATTTTAATCAGCTTCTTAAACTCTATGTTCTGCATGAGAGGATAAGACACAGGAGAGTGAGGAAGAGGAGGGGGGCGTTTGCAGGATTAACATTTTCACTGCCTCCATATCTTCTCCCTCTCCCTCCCTTTTTTCTACCCTCTTGTCTCTTTCTTTCTCATTCTTTAGTCGTTTCCTTAGGGGAAAATGGATAAAAGGCAGAGTATGACCTCTTTACTCGCAAGAAGTGATTGATCAGCACTTTAGAACACGGGGAAAAAAAGCTTAATTTAATGGGGAAGCTTCCTCAACCTCTTTGATTTGGCTAACATGTTGAAAATCCTGCACTTCTAACTCTCTTGAGTTGGGAAATTGCTTATGATTTTCTTTGTATTGGGTTGAACTGAAATGAACCTCAATGGGCTCAGCCAACCTATGGCTATGGCTATGCAAGAAGCCGTCTGCTCTATGTCAAGGTTATTTTTATGTGTTTATCTAGCGCTACTTCCTTTTAACCAGTGGTGTGGATAACTTTGATTAATGATTGAAGAACAAACACACTCAGCGCTAATGTATACGACACAGCCAACTGGCGGCCATGTGCTAATATTGAATTTGGGTGAAAAGGAACGCTGCAGCAGGAGCAATAAGTGGTCCGCTGCTGCGACCTCCAACCTTTTAACAGGAAGACTAAACCAAAATAAATCAAAGTCAGAAGCCGTGGTGAGAGAAAAAAAAATGCAGCTGGATCCATGAGCAACAATGAGTTGCATTATTTTTTTTTGGTATTTTATATATTATTTTGAAGTCACACATATCTTAATGAGCCAGGTTGCAAGCTGTGTTCAAATACATCTACGTATATTTATATAGTATATTTTTTTTAAAATGCATGTGCAATTAGTCCATGTTTTGGTTCCAAGGGTTACGTGATAAATTTTATTGGCTTACCTTGAACGACCTGTCCTCTCCCATATATCATTCCTTATCATATGTGGGTTGTTGAGCTTTGCGTCATGTGAAAATAGGCTGTAAAAATTATTAACCAGAAGCTCAACCGACTGCTGTAGATAAAATGCAAGTCATGCAATCTCAAACAATATTTCCAATGTAGGCCACATAGTAAAGCATAGTTGTGGAATTAAATTCTCACTAATCCTTTCAAAATGTTGTTTTTGTTCAAGGAAGATAGTGATCCATATTTCCTATTTGGAAAATGGGACATATGTTCGACCAAATATGATTGTGCATAATCCGGCAATATTCAAATTCTTTTCGGGATCAGTAAATCAGGATTAGTCACACTTTTGGTTTCCATCTTTCTTCTTTTCCATGTTAGCTTGCAGTCCCGGCACCTTCAAGTACAAGCAAGGGGAAGGCTTCTGCTTGCCTTGTCCCGCAAACAGCCGTGCTAGTGCTGGAGCGGCAAGCATTTGTTCCTGTCGAAACGGTTACTACCGCTCAGACGCAGACACACCAGACTCCCCATGCACAAGTAAGTGACGATTGCTTATATTTTCATATGTAACCTTCTGTCCTTTTCTCCATGTTCCAACAACCATTCTTTCAAAAGTAAACCTGCTGTGAGAAGTAGTCGAGACAGCTCAATTAATTTTAAACTCAATGGATATAAGGCCTAACCTTCCCTTGTGGATTTTAGGCGATCAGTAAGTGTTATCACCGCTCGGAACAGGAGTTTGTTCCCACCAGGGCACACAGAAGGCAAACACTTCTGCTTGTTTTCCCACTGTGATCTGAAACGTTATCATCCTGGCACAGCTGCCTTCAAAGAGAAGTCTATCTTTCCTCAGTGTTTTTTACAGACTCTAACTGTGGTTTTATTAAATGCAAACATGCACACATACATTCACTGGAGACTTGGGAAGAATCTACATTTGCTAGTGTGAGCTGGTTAATGGGGGTGGTGTGTGGGGATGAGTGCCCCCCAGTACAATGAGAGATAAGGTTTTGGTAATTGGATAAGAATTGCCAATGGATTCTCTCACTCACATGCCATCCCAAATTACACACACACACACACACACACACAAATGCACGCACGCACACACAGGCAGGCAGGGAGTGGAAGTGAGTATGCAACTGAAAATTGAAACATTTTTTTCCTCACTGATTGGGTGGAACAGACTCGTTAAGAGGAAAAGAAATCTGTTCCAATTAATGTGTGAAAACAATAGCACAACAAAAGGGAACATTTGTGGGTCACAAGTTGTTGATTGCAGATGTGATTGAATATATTTTAAATTAAAGTGTAATGAAGCAATCGGAAGTTTTATTGTCTCGTACATGACTGTACTGTCAAAAAGACAGATTTGGATGCATCTATTATGCACGGAGATTTAATTCGGACACATTCCCAACCTATTTTCCTCATGCCATCACGTCTTTTGCAGCTGTTCCCTCCGCCCCTCGCAATGTTATCTCCAATGTGAATGAAACCTCGCTTGTACTGGAATGGAGTGAACCAAGGGATCTGGGCGGCCGCGATGATACCTTCTACAACGTCATCTGTAAGAAGTGCCTGCCCGAACGGGGAATGTGTTCCCGCTGCGATGACAACGTGGATATGTCGCCACGTCACCTGGGTTTGACCCAGCGTAGAGTGGCGGTGCGCAACCTGCAAGCCCATACGCAGTACAGCTTTGAAATCCAAGCTGTGAATGGAGTTTCCAACAAAAGCCCTTACACACCTCAGTTTTCTGCTGTGAACATCACCACCAATCAAGCCGGTAGGTGCAGTTGTGCACTTGTGAGGCCACTCAATCCATTTATTTATAAAACATGTTTTACATAAAAATACAAAAATAAATAAAAGCTGAATAAAACATTTAATATAAAACTAATATCCTGTTGACAAATAAACACGTCTGTAAGCATAACAGATGTCAAGACATGCCACAATTCCATAAGTGGAAAATCTAAAATTGTGGTATTAATAATAAAGATTTATATCATATTAAGCATGATCTACGACTGTAGCCTGAGCCGTATCGGACATGGGCTTTGTTCAAAATATACTTAGTAAAGGACGTTTCTCACATATCCAGCATTTGCTTTGTTCGATCACCACCCCAAGTAGCAAAAAGGAGTCTGTTCAATATGTTGAAGCCTCATTATTCTAGCAACCAACTGTTCCTAATTCACTGTTCCACCAGCCTACAGCAACACCAGTAACTAGGTCAATGTAATCAGTCATTCTTTTGTTTTGCTCGTGCATTTGAAATGCATTTGAAAATTTATATTATCATAATTTTTGATGATTTCATCAGCTATTATTATTATTAGTATTATTTATTAAAATGGATGAGTTTGGCTTCTTAATGGTGAGAGACAAGTAATGGCTTTTGTTAAGGT
The DNA here is from genome assembly GCF_024217435.2 of Syngnathus scovelli. Lineage (NCBI taxonomy): Eukaryota > Metazoa > Chordata > Actinopteri > Syngnathiformes > Syngnathidae > Syngnathus > Syngnathus scovelli. The sequence goes on from NC_090856.1 coordinate 8,342,561, forward strand.
TTTCTTTGGCTATATTTGGTTGCTTTGTTAAATTTGGTCTTCCCATTGGCTTAGACAACATAAAGGATTAGTTGTTCCCCCATCCCCCAAGTCATCTTCACTCTGTGGTCTCGTCCTTTCCCTTGGGTCTCTGATCTTCTCTGAGATGCTGTGGGAATGCCTGCTCTTTTTGGCTCATGGACTTCTATAGTCTACTATGATAGAGCCTCCTTGTTTTATGAGGGGTGGTGCCCTACAAGGGCAGAGACCAGTGTCTATTCATGGCCTAGGTCAGAGGAGAGCAGGAGGAGAGGAAAAGAGGGGCAAGAGTGCATCATCTGTGATTAGATTACTACCGGTATAGACCCAAGACCTTCCCCACATGTGCATTCAACGTTAAGAACCAAAATAAATACAAGGGTGGTGATAAGCCGCGAAGGCCAACCTCCATGGCTACTTCTACATCTGCTCCTGCAGGACAGAGCCTAATCCCCCGGCAGAAGTAAGCAGGGGATCTATCCTGGAAGCATTGTCTTTTGAGAAAGAAAGAGGTGTGGTGGAGGTCTGGGATAGGGTGGGTTTGCAGGGGAGGGTGACAGAAAGACAGAAAAAAGCTTTTGGGAGCAAAAGAGGAAGAACAGAAGGATTCCTGGGCCCAGACACAAGCAGGATTTAGAATAGAAAATGCAAGGGGCGGGGGATCAAAGAACAAAAAATGGAGTTTCCATCCTCAGTTTTAACAAGAATGGGGAGCCTGCAGGGCTTGTGTCTTGTTAAGGAAAGTGAGAAAGTTTAAGACAATGGGGTGATAGAACTGCAATGGTAATAAAACGTTAAGACTTACTGACTACTAAAATGTCAAAGAATGGTTTTAAGTATGGAAAAATGGAGAGGTTTTGAGCTCAAGTTATGAAACAAAGGCCTATATGTAGGAGAGAGTGAGTCAGGTCTGACCTGAGAAGAGAGAAAGGAGAAACCGAGATAGAGATCACTTCACTCGAAAACATAAATAAAGCCTGAAACTCATGTTGGTGGTTTATGACCGTGTTCAATTAATCCTGAATTTCTTTGACAATCTGAGAATTGAATCCCCCAAATAAAAAAAATCTGAACTATTGTGTTTTGTCTTTTATTTTTTCTAGCGCCGTCTGCAGTACCCACAGTTCACCTAATGGCAGCCACAGCGAGCACCATGAGCCTGTCCTGGCTCCCTCCAGAAAAACCCAACGGAATCATTTTGGATTATGAGATTAAGTACCATGAGAAGGTAAGAACTAATGTAAGTCCTCTAATTCAATCGAATTTCACTGACACTCATGGTCACCGTGTCGTTTGTGCATTTGCAAATGAGGAAAACAATGCCGCTGCTGATAAACACATGGTTGCAGCAAAGCAAGTCACCAGTTCCAATCTTTGTTTGCGTAATCCTCCCCGAATTAGTCGCCTCTTTCATTCTCTCCCTGCCATAGTATTTACTATATTGCCATTCTGCTTTGGATTTCTGTACACCCCTGATTCTTCTCCCTCTTTGCCTTCCACATTACCCCTTGTCTTCTCGCCATCCTTCCATTAGAAATTATTTTTCAGGGATGCACAGAACTGTGACTGGAAGTGCCTGAGGGAGTAAACAAAGGCATTGAGTGTATATCTGCTGTTTGTTGTCTTGCCCTCATCCCAATGGATTAGCAAACCAGCTCTAACGCGTCTCACTATTTCTGCTTCTTACTTTTTCATTCCCTTTTCACCAGTTAACAAAGTGAAATTGGTCAGCCGTGCTAGGAACAGTAGCTCATCTGTGTGGGATGAGGATTAATGAGACAAGCCAGGGATCTTGTACAGCATTTCTTATGTTGTTTTTCACTGATTTTTATCAGTGGCTGGCTGTCTCTCTGCAGGATCAGGGTGAAGCCATTGCTCATACAATGACGGCCCAACGGAGCAATGCCCGCATTGAAGGTCTCAAGGCTGGTACGCCTTATGTGGTGCAGGTTCGAGCACGAACAGTGGCTGGGTATGGCCGCTATAGCAGTCCAGCTGACTTCAGTACCAACCTGCAAAGTATGTCACTTTCATAAATGTTTTGTTATTCTATGGTATATGGGTTTTATAAGCAAAACTTCCATGATGGTAAAAGTAGAATGGATATACCTCTGGTTATATGGTTTGATGATACTTATACCCATTTTCCATTTAATAAAGAACCTGCATGGTGTGAGATAAAAGTCTATTCATTCATAAGTGTCAATCAATCGGGATTACAAATGTTCTTTTTGCTTCATCCTCAAGCTGACCCACCCAAACTGTGGCAGGAGCAACTACCCCTCATTGTAGGATCAGCCACTGCAGTATTCGTCTTCATCATTGCTGTTGTGGTCATCGCCATTGTCTGCCTCAGGTATAAAAATGATTAATGTCTTAAAAATGGACAACAAAAATGACATGGTGTGTCAAGCAAGGGACAAAGAAAAATCACATTTTCAAAACTTAGTTCTGTTCAAATAGTGGGACTTTTTGCCGAGTATATTTTTAGTTCAACTTGACAGAACAGAGATTGTTTCAAATGTCAACTTTGTTTACATGTCCTCCCATCCATCCCAGGACGGCGACAGTCGATTACTTGCTGTGTGCCACCAATAAGGCCACTGAATTCTAGACAGTTGTGAATCTCTGAAGACTAACCATCTTTAGTTATAACATGAATTTACACCCTGGACACGGCATGATTGAGCAGCTGTTTGACCTAATCGGCTTGGGCTCCAATTTCAGCACCAAGTGTGCAATTTTCTAACCACAAAGAGCCAAGGTGCGCCCTCGTCTGCCGTTACACTATTTGGAGGATAAAGGCTGTTCCTCTCACCTTTCACAAAGTGGAACATCACTTGGGTTTAAACATATTTGTTTGTCCCTACACAACTTATTTGTCAAGCAGACTGCCACATGTACGTGTGAAAGTTTGGCACCAACCACCGACAGGCGCCCACTCGGTTCCCTTCTCAAGCCTGCTCAGGCAGCCACTGACAAGCGTGGGCATCGGTCACGCAACAATGAATAATAATCTCCCCGGCTCCCTCTCCGCTCACCCCTCCTGCCTCTCTGCTCTCCTCTGTTTTCACACCATTTCATTGTGTCTCATGCAGGGTCTCAGTTTAACTACTGCTCTGACTGCCATAAAAGAACACAGCGAAAATAATAACACAAAAACGCTGGCCTTTGGTATATTCCGGAATCAAATTAGAATTTGAAATAAGATGCAAATCACCACCGGGTATTATTGCCCTGGTTACTGCTTACACAACAAAGGAAGCACGTAGAGATGTCATTTGGAAAATCCTGCCCTCTTGCTATGCCATCGTATTTGTCGTCACCATTCAACTTCCAGATGGGGCAAAATGGAAAATAGGCAACATAAGAGAAAGGATCTGCGGCGAAAAATAAAACCGTGGATTGGATTAAAAAGAGAGCAAGAGATAAAGAACCTGAGGAGTAACTAAGGCAAAGCAAATTAAACACTTTGCTACAATTGTAAGGAAAGAAAATAAATTGTGTCTGTTTTTCTCCAAGCTGTTTGTGGTGAAAGTACAGAGGGTTGAAGTTTCAAGTTTTACTTGCTCATTCAGGCAATGTTGTGGCACCAGCCAGCACAGATGCAATCACTATTATCTGATTTTTTTTATTCCCAAAGCAGTGTGTGGTCGTGCTGTTCCAGACATCAGTAGTGATCCCTATCTGCACTGTCACCATATTTTCACCTTGTTGTTGCTCACGTGGTTATTTAACTATTATATGCATATGTATTTTTTTTTTCAACAGAAAGCAAAGAAATGGTTCAGAGTCAGAATACACAGAGAAACTACAGCAATACAGTAAGTATCTCTGCCTGCATGTTTTTCCTTTTTGTGCCATCAATTGGAAAAAAAAACATGTTTCACCCCTGAGAAATGACTACAAGCATCTCAAAACTCTAAAAAGATGCCCTTTGATGCTTTCAGAGCACCACAAAAGCATTGCTATGTGGCTTGCCAAAATAACTGACTCATGGCATGTCATTATATGGTACCTGCGCTGAGATAGGCCTGAGATACAAGCCATGATAGCTGGAGTGGCTGGGATTTATTTTCTATTAGTGCTATCCTGCCCACACTCTGTGGTTGAAACTTAAGCCCAATCAGCTTTGTTAAGAATTGTACCAAGCAAAATGGACCAGCGCTGCTGGGTGTCATCATGTACAGCTTTTGAACTGAACTTGGCAACATAGATTCACTTTCCCGTTCTTGCCACTGAATCTCCTATAGTCACTCCGGGAATGAAGGTCTACATTGACCCGTTCACCTACGAGGACCCCAACGAAGCGGTGAGGGAGTTTGCCAAAGAGATTGATGTCTCCTGCGTGAAGATCGAGGAGGTCATCGGCGCAGGTAACCCACCAAAGCTCCTGAGCTACAGGGGGAAGACTGCTAGTCACCTCCAGGCCATACCGTTAGAGGACTTCACACCAAGCGGTACTTTCACTCAATTCATCGGTATGCCCTTACCCCTTTCCCCGTCTGACTTGTCATTTCTTAGAAATTCCTCTCTAGTATCGTAGATTTCTTCAAAATCTGACTTTTTTATTCTAATAAAAATCATTTTCGGAGGCACCCCCTACCCCCTCTTGGTCAGATGTAGCACCGTTTATGTCAGATGATTGCTTCACTTATGTTGGTAAAGTTGAACTCAGCTCATGGACTGGTTTCACAAAGTGCTTGCATATACATGCAAAACAGTTTGTTAATATCTATCTAGTCCACAAGCATCAAAGTCAAGGCCTGGGGGCCAGATACGGCCCACCACATCATCTTAGGTGGCCCGCGAAGACAAATTGTGCATCGATTTCATATATCAATTCCAAAATTTAAAATTGTTTTCACTTTTAAAAAATAGAGATCTTGTTTCATGTTTCATTTTTAAGTATTTAAACAATTTTTATTGGTGTCTGTTTTGAAAACTAGTTATTCATCAGTTTGTTGTGTAGCCTATACTATATAGTATATATATATACAATATGAGACGTTCAGACATTTATTTGGGTTGACAATTTTAATGGCCCTTTGAAGCAAACTATGACTATGATGTGGCCCGCGACAAAATAATCTAGTCAATTATGAAAGCTCCAAACTGCTTAACTGAAAAAACAATATTCATGAAATATACCTACGTAAGTCATATAAAAGGATGACATAACGGACAACACACGAAGCTACTTATTATTCCTGAAGCCGATAAGTCAGCTTTTTCATTAGTCTTAAGTCATTAAGTTAGCAAAAGTTACAAAACTTACAGGCCACAGAGAATTTCCAAAGGAGATTTAAAGTGAAATAAACATGGTTTGCCCCGTGACCCTTCTATCTATTTGCTCAATCTTTCAGGAATATATACATATACTTTTATTTTTTTTTATTTAAAAAGAAAATGGTAAGATTAAAGATCATGCAGTGTAACTGACTGCACCATTAAAAAAAGTCAAAGTCAAGTTTGAACTCAACTAAAATAGTTGTTTAGTTTTGTGAAACCAGTCCAGAGAACCAGAGAGTAGCTGTGCAAGGGTATTATTTTTTGGAAAGGAGTAATGCATGGCAACACATTCTAATTGTCTCTTGACTCAACGGAAACCAGAATTTAGGCTGTATGTGACTGTAGTCTCATTATTTTTATGTTAAAAAAAAGTTTCAAAAAATCACCTCCAGTCAGATGCTTCTAGTTTGTAAAATGTTGCCAGTTCTCTTGGGACAAATGTGGGCTGTAATACAATCATCATAACTTATTTAGTTACAGAGTGGCACTGGCTAACATTTCCCGCATATTCCCCTAGAGTAAAAGGTATATTTATAAAGAGCAGGAAATAATATTGACCCCATTGGCAAAATTGGTTGGATTCCATTTAAGTAATTTGAGAATACATTCTTCCAATCGAGTTTTGACTTTGACGCACAATCCTTGCACATAGTACTTCTTCTGGTTCGTTCTACCCCTGAAGAGCCTTCCCTGGTGTTTTTTTCTCGTTTTTTTTTAATGGTCGCCATTTTCAATATCTTTGATATCATTTATAGTTGAATCTCTGCTTAGAATTCTGGAGAAGTGTGCTAAGTGAGCTTGATTTTTCTTATGATTGTATCTGAGGCCAAATAGAAGGCGTTGTGATGGCAGAGAAGGGATTTCCTACTACTGCTTCTGCTACTACCATTACTACTGCTACTACTACTACTACTACGACAGTTCTCCTGCTGCTGAAGCTACTACTTGAAAACCGTTGCTTCCCAGCATTCGCAGTGACAACCCCGTCTTCCATGTCCCCTCCTGTCCTTTATTCCCCTCCTCCATCCTTACATTCCCGCCTCCATTGCCCACAACATCCTTCACTGTGCCACCTTTTGACTCCTGTTGTTGTGCCCATCACGCTTGGTGTAGAATCGAAACTTAAATCATCCACCGCCCCCAGAACACCCAAACTTCTTTCTCCACCTATCTCCTCCTCCCGTGTCTACTTCTCCGACCTTTCCAAAGATTAGCTCCACTTCCCCTTGTAAATGACACCTTTCCCTAATCACTACCTGATCCACTCCTATCGGCATTATTTATGTTTCTGCATCAGCTCACATTTTTGAATCAAATGCTTTTAATTCATTGGCATATAATCACTATATGCTCCTTTATCATCACCGTCCTTTGATTATGGCCTAGAGTCCTAGCTTTCTTGTGCAGTTGCCCCTGTCCCACACCTGCTGCCCAACCCCTGGCTCCTTGATTCTAACCAGTTAATTGTCCCCTCTCCCTTCTTCTCCCCCACTCTCCTCCACTTTTCCATCATACATTTTTCCCGACCCTTTTTCTGTGTCTCTGTGTGTCTCTCTCTCTATGTCTCTCTGTACTCTCTCTGTGTCTCTCTCTGTGTGTCTCTGTGTGTGTCTCTCTCTCTGTGTCTCTCTCTCTCTCTGTCTTTCTCTCTCCGTGTCTCTCTGTGTGTCTCTCTCTCTCTGTCTCTCTCTCTGTGTCTCTCTCTCTGTGTCTCTCTCTCTCTCTGTCTTTCTCTCTCCGTGTCTCTCTGTGTGTCTCTCTCTCTCTGTCTCTCTCTCTGTCTCTCTCTCTGTCTCTCTCTCTGTCTCTCTCTCTCTCTGTCTCTCTCTCTCCCGTTTCTTTCTGGCTGTCACCACCTGGGCTCTCGCAGGAGAGTTTGGTGAGGTATGCCGCGGTCGCCTCAAGCTTCCTGGCCGCCGTGAGATCATTGTTGCCATCAAGACTCTCAAAGTGGGCTACACTGACCGACAGAGGAGAGACTTCCTCTCAGAGGCATCAATCATGGGCCAGTTTGACCACCCTAATATCATCCGCTTGGAAGGCGTGGTCACCAAGAGTCGACCAGTGATGATTGTGACAGAGTTCATGGAAAATGGGGCCCTGGATTCGTTCCTAAGGGTGAGGACAAACATACATCCAGGTTTTGTTTTAGATCCATGAGATATCCCGTTTGAGTAAAACTTAAACCCTGCTCTGCAAACATTTGCACCAAAATCGGTATTTATTCCACTTACATCAGCACATTTTTAATTTTGTGCGAGACGTTGACAATTCCACAGAGAAATTGGAACTCATAAAGTACATATGCAAGATGCAATGAACCAAATAATGAGAAGATGTAAATCAAAAGTTTATTTTATCTTTCCCAGGCCAATGACGGGCAGTTCACAGTGATTCAGCTTGTTGGCATGCTGCGTGGCATCGCAGCAGGCATGAAGTACCTGTCAGATATGAATTACGTACACAGAGACTTGGCTGCCCGGAACATCCTGGTCAACAGTAATCTGGTGTGCAAGGTTTCTGACTTCGGCCTATCTCGTTTCCTTGAGGATGACCCATCAGACCCCACATACACAAGCTCACTGGTAAGTTTCCACAAGGTGTGCATTTGTGTCTGTACTTGTGCTGCATCTAACCTTCTTACTTGCTTCCTTTACTTTTACATGTATTAATAAATACATTATTAATCTGTGCCCAACTCACCAAATAATGGTCTACTCCCACTTGACACCATCATTTTGTACTAAGAGACACAGAAAAGGGTCTTGGACAGCAGAACCATGCGATAAAATAGGCTACAACATTTCTCAAGGGAAATTTGGGGTAAATCATAATCAGAGTCCAGTAATGTACCCCATTTGCAACGTATCCTACAATTATTGCTGCCGAAAATACTTTTCTAAATGAGAAATGGTTCTCAATTACCTGGTTAAACAAAGACTCAGAAAATATTAAACATATATTCCAACAAATAAAATAATAGCAATAAAAACATTGGCTTTTTCCAGTAAACATTAGTTGCCATACATACTACTTACAATTGTTGTTGTCAAAACTTCATATGTTCACTACATGTCATTGTTTTGTAACCATGCTACTAACCTTGTGTCGTACGCCTTGTACCCTTGTGTTTGTGCATAAATGTTTCCTCGGATTGCATTTATCTCACAATCTCTTTTCCTCTTGTATGTGTGTGACTGTGTTTGTGCTCCATCCCTCCAGTATTTCATGCTCACCTACTCATTCGCATATCCACAGGGAGGGAAGATTCCTATTCGATGGACGGCACCAGAGGCCATTGCCTACAGGAAGTTTACCTCAGCAAGTGACGTGTGGAGCTATGGCATTGTCATGTGGGAAGTGATGTCATATGGAGAGCGGCCGTATTGGGACATGAGCAATCAAGATGTAAGCTTATGAAGTGGCATGCTTAGATGTACCGTATTTAAGACTGTCAAATGTTTCTATTTACATTGCACGTCATACTTTATTTTCCTTGTGTCACATTATTTGGTGTTTTCTGCCTTTTTTCAGAAAGTAGAGGTCACTGTTGTTTGGTTCTTTATTGTCATTCCACAGGTGATAAATGCAGTGGAGCAGGACTATCGACTTCCCCCGCCAATGGACTGCCCCACAGCACTACATCAACTCATGTTAGACTGCTGGGTGAAAGAACGCAACCTACGGCCAAAATTCACCCAGATTGTTGCCACCCTGGATAAACTAATCCGCAATGCCGCCAGCCTCAAAGTTGTCACCAACAGCACACAGTCTACTGGGTAAGGAGAGGCGTTGGTTGAGAGATAGCAGGAACGAATGTTTACTTTGGTTGCTTCGGTCTCTAAAAAATCCAAGATGTGTACTGGTTCAGACTTAGGAGACATCATGGCTTCAGTCATGCAACTATTTCAAGACTGCTTTTGCAAACAAGGAGCTCAATTATGCTCTATGTACAGTCCATGGCACAGCTGTTATCCACTATTTCCTAGAAAGAGTTCGGAGGATATTAGGAGGCAGCGTTTGACTGATTGGGTTTGGGGAGGGGGTGACCTACCTATCTGTCCCTGCATCAGGGTCTTTTTGTCCTGAGGGAGGTCTGCAAACAATCCTGGGTTTTGCTCATGGGGGAAACTAGGGTCTCGGTTGGCCACTGTAGTGCCGTTCTTAGAAGATTAAGCTTGCGGTTAATTAGCTCGATTAAGTCGATGCAAAAGGAAGATGGGAGCGTCTTTTAATTAGCCACTAACAAGATTTAAAACGGGCCAGCAGAGAGGTGGCCTCCTGCCGACAATGCTGCAATAGGGAGAGACTATCGTCCTGTTTGGCATTGAAGGCTAGCTGGAGGCTACCTAACTTAGTTTAGCAAAAAGTTCTTTGTGTCATGTAAAATTGTCATGCATGATATCACAACTGCACCATCAATGGTCAGAGTAATGAGCGATAATATTTGTGGCTCAAACTTAATTTAACCAATATGCTTGCTTTTTCTTTCAACTGTTGCTTCTCAGGAAGACAAACAGAAATTCCCAACAGCTCCTATTTGCAGTCTTAAAAAAAATAATGATCGAAGTTTGGCAAAACTGTATTTTCGTTGTGACCTGCGGCGTCATCACCACTGGAAAAACTCAGACTCTACTCCGCATTCCTACTGTGCTCCTACTGGTTGATTACATGTAGCCAGCAAAATACTGGATCTTTTTGAAGCTAACTTTAGAGAAGGAACACTAACAAAACCCCATTAAAGAAGAGCCCAGTTCTGGCTTTAACGACAGCCCGAGGCCTTGAGCACCGAAGCATAGCTCTTATTAAAAATCACTCAATCTACACCACTCAATGGAGCCTCTGTATCACAGTTATTAGCCACAATTCTTTGCCTGTTCTATTTTTTCCACCGTTCTTCATTCCTCTTTTAATTGTTAATGAATCTAATGCCATCAAAAAGGATGACAGGAATCAACAGAGCAGAGCGGAGGGGAGACAGTAGCGTTCTTTCTCTCTGGCTGCTCCTACCTCTTTCTCCCTTCAAACTCTTTCCCTCAACACACCTCCCTCTAATTCTTCTCTCTCTCTTCTGCTTCATGCGCTCCACTTTTCTCAGAGTTGTTACAGTTTTATTAAACTTCCAAGGTGGGCTAACGCTCTGGAGCACTGATCAGCAAAAGGGCTTTGGTTGTTCTTTAAAAGGGGAACCTTCTTTGGCCCATTGTGGAATGCTCTTTTGGTGAGGGATTATGCAAAACATTGCAGGAATGAATCAGCATACACTGTATCGCCATGAAGATAAACAATATATTCACTCGCAAGTATTCCTTAATGGCTATCTGGAAATGTATGTCAAAAGTGGTGAGCATGTTTCATCAGTTTTGTTTCAAAGGAACAAAATACCTTACTTTAAGATGTGAAGTGAATAAAAAAAAAAAAAAACTTGCAGGTTTCTAATATTTTCAGAGAATAATTATCACACATGCAAATAAATTTAGGGGACATTCAGTCATGATTTTCAGACAGAGAGATGTTATAGCAGCCGCATTATAATTGATTAATTAATTCCTCATTTAAAGATAATTTCCATACTCACGCTACCTCTTATTATTCCAATGTCTCCTATACCAAGGATTTCGCCCACCCTTGTATAACAACAAAGACCTTAAAGCACCTTTTACACAACCTTTTAAAGACAGAGTTATCCTGCCAATATTCTGATTTAATAGCTGCAAAGGCCATCTGTCAGACCTACTGTCTGAGTCTTTTTTTTTAATATATATAATTCCATGGTGAAAATACTTGCTTGCTTCATCATATATCCAAGATTTTATTTGTTAACATTCATCTCACCGCACCAGCTGCAGCGCCAGCATCCACCAACCAAACCTCCAGCCAGTCTCTCCACTCATTAAAGTGACACCCACCCCCCCACACACATGCACAACTCATGACATGTGGCGGAGAGGAGAGGAGAGAGGAGAGGTGGTGAGGTGGCGCTCAGCAGGGAGGCATTTTGGGGCTGTTAGGTTGGCCGATAGAGGCAATGGAGTAACCACCTTAACCCTCTCTCTCTTTCTCTCCTCCTTACCTGCCTTCCACTACGCAGAGTATGCCAACCCTTGCTTGACCGCTGCGTGCCAGACTATACAACATTCACCACTGTGGGAGATTGGCTGGACGCAATCAAGATGAGCCGCTACCATGACAATTTCATCAATGCCGGATTTGCTTCCTTTGACCTGGTTGCCCAGATGACAGCAGAGTGAGTGGAGTCGCTTCAGCTAATCAGGCCTAAAGCAATTGATTTGAGGTTGAGAGCAAAATGTGTGGACTGCAGCTTGACCTTGCCATAATTCTAAGACGGATCATGGCTAAATTAAACACAATGAGGTGGTGATGATAGTGAAGGAGCAGTCATGGTGTAAATTTAAAACAAATGATGGAACTTAAGCATGAAAGTAACGCAGAAAAATGTCTTGGAGATTTACACTTAACTCAGACTCATACTGTTTGTTTCCCAATCCCCCAGCAACTAATTGTTGACCTTGAAAATTCACCTGCCTCCTCCTGCTGTTTACAAAGAGGAAATTATGTAATGGAACTTGTGAAAATAGGAGGCCAGCGATGATCAAGTAAATGAATTAGGATTGTAATGATAAATAAATCCTCCTCATTAGCCACGTAATAGGCACTAGAGGTGGGAGTAATTTGTTTCAATTTGGTCAGGCTGACAGGTGTGGTGTACTGTGGCTCTCTGTTGCCCCAAATGGCCAGTAATTCCTCTAATGGCACCCATTTATTATCATTTCATCCTCTGTCACTGTGCTGATGGGGCTGACAAACTATGAAAAAACAAAAACCTTAATGTATTTGTGCATAATTGCAGTGTTATGCCCTCACTGAGCTTTGGAGAGGATAAACGAGTTGTGTTCGCTCATGGCTGCGTTCTCTTTGCATGTTTGGACTCCGCATTTGGCTCTCATGAAGCCAAATGTCTCTCAGTCAAGCACAGTGTTAGGTATCCGAGTGTAATATTAGATTATCCGCTGTTTGTGTGTGATTGAACGGAGAGGACACAGACTGTGGCAGAGCCCCAACAGTAAACTAATCGTTGCCCCCAAGGGATTGAATTAGACCCTCTTAAGTAATGAAGATGGTGCACTCTTCTAGGCCTTATTTACCTGCATGGAAACATCTATATGTCACATCAAACAAAAAAAACAACATCCATCCATCCATCAATAGATCTATCCATCCATCCATTCATTCAACCCGACCCCATCCAACGCAACAATTCTCTCTATATGCAGTGAAAAATCAGCCGACAGAAATATTGTGCATCAAAGAAGAAATCTAAAATGGAACTGAAGACCTCAATCCATGATATTTTGTCTTCTACAATTTCTCTATTGGGCAAGAAACACAAAAGGAAAGCTTTCAGGCATGTCAGGCTGTTCTACATTTCATCTGCCTAACGGGAGCTATACTTGCGATTTAATCATTAGCTGCAACTTTCTGGCAGTTTAACTCCTGCTTTTTTTTTTGCACACCTGCCGAGCAACGGCAGCATGTTCCCGCGTTCCCCGTGTTGTTGACTTAAACTGAGCGAGGTGTTTTATGGTGATGACAAAGATGGTGAATCATCCTGCCTATGTTTACTTGGAACTGAAATTAGATTTACAGTTCACCGTTTGAAATGTGATGTTTGCTTGATTTTATTATTTTATGACTACAACCACCTGCACTCACTTTCCCTTCTTCCTCTTTTGCTCTTTCCATTCAGAGACTTGCTGCGGATAGGGGTTACATTGGCCGGCCACCAGAAGAAGATCCTCGGTAGCATTCAGGACATGAGATTACAGATGAACCAAACACTTCCTGTCCAGGTGTGAGGAAAAGACATCCACAGCGGTGCAGTCTCAAGGCGACCAGTTTGAGGAAGGAAAGGGGGAGGAACCGTGCCAGATCGAGCCATTGGAAAAATCCAAGCTGCCTGACCCATCTCTGCCAATTAGACACTACAAAACTGACTTGCAGTGCCTCAAACTTGTTTACTCTTAGTTTTTCACCACTACCACTTCCCCGTTTTATGTTATTCATCATGTGCATTTTTCTATTCAATCACAATTTGTGCGTGTTCTGAAAGAGTCAGTTTACACATCCCGTTTGCGCTTCACAAGCTCTGATTGTAGGCTGACTTTGCATGATCGTGTGTTTTATGGAGCTTGGCTTTGGTAAGTGAAATGTCACAGTGATCCTGATGTGAGAGCCCCCTTCCCTCTGCCCCTCAACCCAGCTTTGATGGACATAACAAGTAGCAAAGAATTAACATGCTGGAAGGCAAAAGGGGACAGGGGACAATTCTTTCCCAGAAGTTGTTTCACTGTGCATGTGTTTTTTTCCATCTTCATATTGAAGGTATGTTATCTAAAAGGGCACTTGCTAAGGAAGGGTGAGGTACTATGACGGACTCAAGTAAAACATCAGGGTTCAATGGAGGTCTGTCAAATGCTTGTTCAAGGACAGTTGCACTCTTGACCTGAAGGAGGGTTTTTATGAGATCAGGATCACATGCTCATCAACTGGTTCATTTTTTTTTCCTCTTCTTTTTAGTCCATATTGAACTTTTCCCTTTCTTTTTGACTTTATTACATTTTAGGGAGATTTGTGGTTTTCAAATGGCTGGTCAAACTGAATTACCCCAAGTGGACTCTTTCTGTGAGACAGGGACACAAAGTGTGGCAACACAATAGACAAGACCACTAGGCCTTTTTAGTGTGTGTGTGGGCGCGTGTTTGTGTGTGTGTGTGCGTGTATGTGTGTGTGTGTTTGAGAGGATGTGTAATTAAGTGTGCTTGGATGTGCAGGTGTGTCACGTTGCACACAAGTATACTGTACAATACAGCTTCCGCTATTTGCCACTGTGGAGAATTAACGCATGAACTGAACCATGACGAGGAGCAATTATATCTGGAACAATTATGCTATATTCTGTGGACAACTGTTAAAAACATCCCTTTTTTTATGGAATCACAAACTTTGGAAAAACATATATATGCATATAAAGTATGCAGAGGAACCCATTATGGACAACTTTCTACTTACTAGTACCTGGATTCAGAAATAATCAAAAATATTGTTTTAATTTGTTGACATCCTTCCCTATGTATTTATTTGTTCCCCCATCCCCTCTCCCACACTTCCCTACCACCACTTACCAGATGGCTCGCAAGACCGTTTGGAAAAGTGGACTTGAAACAATCAGATGGAAACGCAAAGAGGGTTCAGCTGATGTTGATGATGATTAAATAAATGACATACGTATACAGTACATTGCATATTGTATTTTTGTTGTCGTTCCAAACCGCCAGTTCGTGCTTTGTAAGATCCGTAAGATAAGTAGTAGTGAAATAACAGATTTTCTAGCAATGTGAAATAACGACTCGGAGTGTGTATAGTCAAACGAAATAATTAAAACTACAACTTCATGTTAGTTAGAGAAAATTCACCTTCCATATTCTTAATATACTGACATAGAAGCAGTGCTTAGTCAAATGATAAATAACCCCGCTTTTCAAGCTACTTTTTAAAATCAACTGATTTCATGTATGTAGAAGTGGTAGTAGGATTTCCATACAAGGATCCTCCATAAACTTCAAAAGAGGATCTTCAGCACTGTCAGAAGAGAAACCCACCGGTCTTGTCTGTCTGGTCCATTAATGCTTCTAACCAGTCTGACTTTGCTGGGACACAGTGAACACAGACTTATGGCAGGCTGACCTATCATTATCTCTCTTCATTTCCTGTCTGGCCTGCAATCATCCTGTCTCGGCTCAGTCTTCTGCAGATCAACAGCCCTGGCATGCAAACTACCAAAACCTGCAGGCTCTGCCGTACTAAATAATTGCGTCAATCTCATACAGACCATTCAGGGAGTCATGGTTGTCAATTTCCAGACAGTTGTGTTCTGGGTGAATGCATTTGTATGTGAATTTTACAGAAGATGTGCATTGATGCAATGTTGTGAAGTTAGTGGTCATGCAAATGTCTGTCCTGTATAGATTGTTGTTAATAGCCACAAAGGAAATTATGCAAATCAACCATGTGGTTCCTACTTTACATAACTTCATCTTCCAAATCCTGCCACACTAGTGCACTTCAGGGCTTTTCGAAATATGTTGCACCACAAAACAATATTATCAGTTGACATTATAACACTACTCAATCAGGTTCAACGCTACAAATATAAAACCAGTGTACAGATTTTCAGCTAGTGCTTCCATGGTGGAAAAGGTACCAAATTACTTCTTCATATCATACTACTGCAAGTGAGACGAATACAATCCGTCGATTGGATAACAGTATTGTCAAGTGTAAACGGGAATTAAATGGAATCCCGAAATTCGCCTTTTGTTGTCAAATAGCCACATACAAATGTGAAAGAACACAAAATGCTGGATATCTTCCATATGGTATTTGTGTTGTGCTTAGTTGCACCTTTTCTACTTTTTTGGTGCATTGGAAAGATGGCCAATGCTGTTATAACAAGAGAAAAATCAGGATTTAAAATTCTAAATTGTGGTTTGGCAGTCTGAACTGTTCCATGGTAGAATCATGGCCCTTTACTATGTGTGTAATCTAATAAGACAAAATGGACAATAATTAAGGGAGGCAAAAACATGTGTATGTAGTGTACACAGCAGCAGACATGCTCTGGAGTTTGCATGAACATTAACTCACTTCCACCAGAGATCATTTGGATTTTGTTATTCTCATAGGCAGTGCTTGTAAGATTTAACATTGACAGAAACTATTTTTTCTCTTTTTGGTAACAATTCTGGCTGCTGAAAAAAATGATGGGCCTGTGTCTGAGATTATTTATACCTTAAATTGAGTGAACATTTTCAGCATAGCCTCAGTTCAGATTCTGATGACTACAAGTCCTTTTCTTTTTGTCCTATATTTCATTTAACACATACTGCAAATGTTTCTCAAACCTTTTCACATTCCACTTGGCTGTCTTTGCTTCAATTGTTGGTTTTAACACGCAGTACATGTTCCAAACTTTGTTTTTTTTTTTTTTTTAATTTCCATATAAACGTTTTGGTACAAACCATAGGAAGATGGGATATATTATAAAAGTGTTGGAGATAAATGTCCTCTTTGAGATTATTGAGATTACTTAGATGATGCAGACAAATGAAAAAAAAAGGTGATGCATTCTTGTAGAAATATTTTTAAATTACTCTTTTGTTATTAAATTATTTTAAGAAACATGACTCGCTTTCCTGACTATTCTTGTAAAACTGATAAAAATATATTTGTGTTTTTTTTATAAGCGTAATTTGAATAACTCGCAAAGCACTTGAGTTTCACTCATTTTACTTGACTTAAAATTCACGGCATTGTGTCGTCAATTAACCTGATGACATGTACAGTTAAATGAGCTTAAAAAGAAGATATAAATACATACAGCATATAGTTCAATAATACAACAGGCACCTTCTGCGTAGGTAATCGATCTCGGCAGTAGTTGGATGAGGAAGATGGCAAAGACGATTTCTCAAGCTGTGGCAATCATGGATTTTTTTTTTTGGTTTGTTTAAAATCCACAGTCTGCCAATAAAGTTCAACACAGGCTTTCCCTGTATTGTATTTCCTACCCACCAATTAATACGAGCTAGTCTCCGAGGGCACTGAGCCAACGGTTTTGTTTCTCAGCTAATAAGAGAAAGATGCTCAGATCATAGATTCTTCTTCATCCAATCCTTGCCTTGTCCCCAGGCTCCTGTCTTCTTCCTCTCCCTGGCCAATTACAGAAAATATAGCACATTGCAACTTTTGGCCTCAACACATTCTACCTCTTGATGTACAACGTAGATTCTTTTTTTTGTGTGTAGCATTTGGCAGAAAGAAAAATACCATATTTGAGAGTTTCACAATCTCAACGTGATGGATAGTACTTCTTTGGAGGAATTGATTCATTTCAAGCAGCATTATGTATTTTGGCAGCTACTATCCTGTGTCCTGACAGACAGACAATAACATGCACATTGAGATTTGGAAAGTACTCTATTCTTTCTTGCTAATATGTCACCTTGCAGTAAATATGTTGCAGGATGAACTGGTCTATTGACATAGTGTCACAGTATAGATTCCAAGATGGAAATTATTGATTGTGTGTTTCATTAAAATATGTCATATACTGTAATGCAGGATAAAATGACTGGGATGTCAATAAGGATTAATTTCTAATCCTCGCTCAATCAGAGGGACAGTATTAGCATAAATATCAGTGTGCATGAACATGCCTAAGCCCATATGTCGGTCAGGATGATGATCAATGTGAAACAGACACACGGTAGAGATGCACACCACTACACACTCCTAATCATCTCTCAAGCGACTTTGCCTCATCCTCCTCCTTACAAGCTTCACACAACAAGCTACATTTTCTTCCCCTCTTTGCACTTTTGCCGTAATCCCTCTCTTTCATTGGAGTTGGGCACAGCTAATTGGTCACGTCTGTACGGTGACACAGGGACCCGACATAATTGCCGGACAAATAGCAAGGTGTTTAGCGTTGGGCTGCTCTTGGCTGAGCTGTGCACAGACTCCAGTCGACTGGAAAACCCAATTACCGCTCCGACTGCACAATTTGCTAATTGGCAGGAAGTCCCAACAAAGATTTACTGAGTGCATATCTTTGTTTTCATTCATTATTAAAGAACTCCCAAACTGCTGAAAAAGAAAGTATAAATGAATTTATTACCATGAAAAATAACACTAAACAAATGCATCTTAGCCTGACAGTTTGTGCCAATACACTTTCAAACTTTCCATTGCAATGACTAATAATTTACTCATACACATGCAGGCATATACACAGAAATATCCATTCGAACAATGCTTTAATGTGAAAATGTCACAAAGACATTGAACACATTTATTAATTCTAAATCTCCCCCAAAAATAAATCTATCTAGCTTTCTTAGCCTTAATTGTTATTAGCATAATCAATGTTGACAGATCAGCAAATGCATATGACTGGCTTTCCTCACTAATTTGATTTTAAAAGGTCCCACTTTGGGGTTGAAAGCATTTGAATTTATTATTCCAAAACTTAAGGGAAGAATTTTGAGTGTGCGTGTGCATGTGTGTGCGCGTGTGTGTGTGTTCCACCAGAAAACATTTTAGCCAACAACCACTACACCTTCCCACCCACGCACTTAAATTGTTTGTTTTGTACCCTCTCCATCTTTGACTTTGGTAACCATTTGAAAATAAATGTGTGGTGCTTTAAAAAATTCAATTCATAGAGCAAGAATGAATGCATTACAAATACTTAACATTTGAAGGGAATTATATAGGACAAACATTTTGTGAAACCCTGTAATATTTATACTTATACCCTCCACCATCCAAAAGGGCAGCAGACCTTTGCTGGTCCACATAAGCCTCCTATTGTTGATTGTTTGGGTGCAGCTGCATGTTCTTTCTGCGAGATGGGTGATTACTATGTCTGCCAGAGCAGGGGGACAACAGTCAACACGGTCTCAAGCACATACCAAGCAGGTGACCTGAAGTTCACGGTTGAAGCTCGACAGGTGGTAAGAATGTGTCACATGGTTGAGGTACGATAGCCTCCAGGTACAACACGGGGACGTTCAACAAGCACATTAAAATGCTGCTGTGAGGAGATAAGACATCCTTGGGGCCCATTATTAATATTAAAGACTTAATTTCCAGTAAACGTATTTCCAGTTAACGAAATACCAAGTATGACTAACAAATCATGTTCCATTAACATGGAAACTCATTGACAATGGACAAACATGCATTTTACTTGTTACTTATGCTTTGTTGTAAGGATTTAATACATAATAAGATAATTGTTGTGCAATTCATCTGAGCAGAATGGAAATATGTTATCCAAGTGGATATATTAATCTGTTTCTACTGGAGTTTAATCATTTGTTTGGGACTCTTCACTTTATGAAAAAACAAACAAGCGGAGGTATTTCATATGTGGGCACATATTAGAAAAGCAACCAAATTTGGCTACGAATTTGGAATTCGTTGAACCATACTATGAGGCATGTTTTTTTTTTCTCACAGCCAAATAGCAAAAAAACAACATCAGATTCATTATGAAATGCATTACCACGTAGACACTTCACCACACAAATGCATTGTTTCTACTCTGGAATTTAAAACTGTATAATTTAAGACATAAATGCTGGGCAATACCCCAAATATATAAAAAGCATTTGTGAGGTAAAAGACTGTTTATTATTAATTAGTATAATAACTTTTCTTCATAACCTTTTTATTAGTAATTAGGATATTAATTAGTGTATTAGTAGACAGTATTAGGGGTTTTAAAGTTACATCAAAATGACAATTAAAAGTGTACTAATTAGCTTAATGTTTGAGAAAGCTTTAATTATGATAATTATATTAAGTGGCCTGTAAAGCGTTAAGCCTTTTGTGCATTAACAATTAATTAGAAACAACAACATTTTAGGGTAAGTGTTAAATTAAATGTTAGTACAATAAATAGCCTGATCTACTCACACTTCAGAAAGACATTGGGTAGATTGTCATCTCAAGGTCAGTTTTCCTCTCCATTGGTGCCATCGGTAGGCATGAAGGTAAGGGCCTTGTTCCTGCTTGACATCTCATTAACTGCTCGTCGATATTTATCATTCTTAATCAGAGCGGTGGCAGCTCCACTGTGATTACTTCCTGGGTGGGAAAGCAATCATACCTCATCCTCCCTGCTGTCCTTGATTTGTGGTGTGTTAAACAGTCCAGTATGGCTGAAACACTTTGTGAGCCCCATGTAACAAGAGAGTGGCGTTTAGTTTTAGTTTTACAATGACCTTATAATGTCTATGATGGATGGATGGATGGATGGATGGATGGATGGATGGATGGATGGATGGATGGATGGATGGATGGATGGATGGATGGATGGATGGATGGATGGATGGATGGATGGATGGATGGATGGATGGATGGATGGATGGATGGATGGATGGATCCATTCTTCCATGTACGTATGTCTACATACACACATACACGTACACACATACATACATACTACATACATACGTGGGATAGGGGGGAACGAAATTTCGGTTTCTTTGTGTGTCTTTGGCATGTGGAGAAATTGACAATAAAGCTGACTTTGACTTTGACTTGATATGGTACATCACAGATTATGCACGTATCTTATAAATTAATAATTAACTGGCAACCATTAAAAATATGAGTCACACACTGATGTTAACACATAAACTAGCCATGCACGTCTTTTGTCAGGTGTCCAGTTTTGCCCCTTGAACCCACTAAAGACCTCTAATAAGGCCAAAGAAAAGCAGCCTAATGTCAAGTGGCAGCCAAACAAAGGTGCGTCCACGGGGGGCATCGGCTAATGTGCTAACATTCTTCTGGGTTTCACAGCTGTGTGGGTTCTGAGGGCAGAGTGGTGGGTTTTTTTTGGTAGCAGGTGTCAGCTCATTATAGTCTCAACCTCACTTTTCAGCACTGTCGCTGACCTGCAAACAGTAGTTGCTTGGAGCTGCCATGAAAAAAAAGCAGTGACAAAAATGAATGTGATGCAAATACAGGGAGAAAACCAATTCTTTCGATAGGATAAGACGATATCTGACGGAAAGTAGGACATTGTGGATTTTTTTCATATACTGTCTGCACTTGCTCTCATGCACTCAGTCCAATCACATCCTTGGAGTCAGATGCTGGACCACTCAGAGCCATTTGGTAACGGCAGAGGTTTCCGATTGGATAAAAATGTGACCCCGCCCTCAGCCAGATATTGGCGTCATGGTGAATGGGGTCATACACAGGCCACATCATGATGCATTTTGGGTAAAGTCCTCTTCTTTTTTTTTTTTTTTTAGGAAGGATGGGTAGGGTTGTGAAATAAAAAGTAGGACAGTTAGTAAACAGAGAAGCCATCATTCTGCTGAAACGAGGCACAGATTTGAATAATCTAATTAGACATTCACGCTTTAATGGTAGTTGTTGGCCTCATGCTACACAAGTGAGTTTTGTATTTAATCGCTATAGCGAAACGAGCCTAAACACACAGAGCTCGCATAGCGCACATTAGCAAAGATTTGCATCAAGCCTAATTTAGCAGAGTGCACTATCAGGATGTTAATGGTGTCCAATAAAGAACAATAAAGGCTTTCGATAGTCGTGTAGTTACAGCCAGCAATTACCTCTCATTACATTCTACATCATTAGAGCCATCATAATAAACACATGGCAAGTGCTGGAAAAAAAGCTATGGACCACATATCTATACGTAGCTACATGCGTTTTATTTTTCAATTTATTCTGAGCTTTTCCACATTGTTAATTACATATTAATAATTAGACTGTGTAGGCCTTTATTCGGCACCACGCCAATAGCAATAAACAAAGATAAATAATAAAAATGTATATCACAATAACTAAAACTTGAGCAAATTACATATTAATGTGCTTTGCATATTTGTATGCATTTATTCATTTATTTATTTTTGGGTAAATTTATTTTTTTTACATTTCATTTTTCAAATGGCATCATTGTTGGTTTTTATACAAACCTATTTTATGTTGCTTCATGGACTAGGCCAATAGCAAATTGGCTCGAAAAGGTGGCAAAGGTTTTTAAGAATAGGGTGGACTATCCAGGATGTGCTCATCTTTGTTACATTCATCATGAATAAAATAATTAAATATACACTTAATCCATCCTGTGCCCTGTTGTACTAAAGTGCGTCCATATACCACTTAACGGGTCACGTCTCATACCTCGAGGGCAGATGAATAGTACTGACATGGCAAACTGACATACCTTCCTGTTTAGACCTTCTAAATTGGTTTGAACTGCCGACCCTCTGGTCAACAGCTCAATTCTATCACTCTTAACTTGCTTCTATGCGTAGTTGCCATCATGTGGTTGTGTTTACTGGGGTGCTTTTCTTTCCCCAGGACATACATCCTCTCGGCGGGCTGGTAATAATCTTCAGACTTTATTGACTTTACCACGGAAGATCATCGTCGCACACACACCCACACACATACACGAGTGCACACGTTAGCATCCCCTAACATAAGGTATTCACAAAATTGTCTATGCCTGTGCACATGATTCACCTTGAACACACTGACACTGGTCCTTGAGAAGCAAAGAAGAAAATTCGATCAGTTTGATGTTAGTGGAGAGAAGCTGTGATTAAGATGATATGCTCTTGGTGTGGTTTATATATGAAAAAGACACAAATGAGCACTTGAGGAAGTGTTAATTTCTTATAACACTTATCTGGTGTTGTTTTATGCTTTGAGCACTCCTTCATTCAATACCAATTTCTTAATCTATCTCCATCTGCCTCATTTTTCTGTACAAAAGGTCAAATAGAGGTCATGTTCAGAAAGATCAGGTCTTGTAGGCTCATTTATATACCCTTGATTGCGATCCTCCAGCTACAGTCTCTCTCTCTGTCTGCCCATCCTGCTTGCACGTGGCTTAATTTATTTAACGAAGACTACACGTTATTAGGATTGCAAATAAACAACACGGGATTCTACTCAATCTAAGCCACTTTGAGATATAAAGAAAAACTTTAACACAGTTATTACCTGATGTTTTCTTGTCCGTGTGTACTGCCGTAGTGCAGCGCATGCTCCGATCATATTAATTCATGAAGGCGTCTTATAATTATCCGCTCAGTATTTATTGTTTATTTTACATAAAAAATTAATCTATTGAGTGTAACAAGCATTTAGAAGGGTGAGAATCAAGTCTTGTTCACCTATATGGGGGCGGAGGTTGAAATCTATCAATACAGGCAACAGTGTTATTGTATTTATTCACATTCAAAACAGGCTTGAATGGTCTTCCCACGTTGACTGAGATGTAGCACCAAAGGGAGGAGAATTCTGACTGTGATGAATAGCTTTCAATCAAGCTGCAAAATGGGTTCACACACCTCTTGGAGGGGGCCTCCTCGGATAATTGCCATTAGCAAGAAAGGGTACTCTGATTTTTTTGTCAGGAAATAATTTCACTCTAATAGGATTTGTCTGTCCTCCACATAAATAAAACATTTAACCTTGTAAAAGATTAAATGTCTTTTTCAACATATTTAAAGATGATTAATGTTCACCAGAGACTTTAGCAGAAGCTAATCTTAATTTGTGTGAGATTCCAAATTTGTTGCTGACTAGGAATTTGGCAACAAGACATTTTAACATCAATCTGTGGAATTTAATCAAAGTAAAATGATACAACAGGTCAATTTGTTTTATTACACCATTGTATCAAGAATGAATGACATTTATGAGTCATTGGTGTCATTTTGAACAGCGTTGTCTGGATTTACAAAGACAACAAATCCGTGCACAGCAATTTGTGAGCAATATTCTAGTGCACGGATGTCAATATGCAATTCATCACCCTCTCTCAATGAATACCCAAGTGGAATCATCTGCTTTGTTTAAAGCACCTACCATGCATTTACATTATCTGGTCACAAAGTGCTTTCAATTGGTTCACGAGTGCTTGAAAGGAACAACCAGTATAGAACACAAAACCATTCAGCAATTAGTAGGACAATATTTCCTGAAAGTTATCTCGCATATGTTTGCTTTCAGTAAATAAATCAGCAAGCACATGCTCAACTGAGTTGAATTGTCTGACGGATGCATAGAGAATATTCCGCTCTATTTGTGAGATTTAGTGCTTATGTTAAATGATTCAATTAAATGTAATCAAATTGGTATGAATAAATAGCTACAAATGATTGCTTCTTTTCTTTTACTACATCAGAGTAGTGAATGCAGCGTATATAAAAATGCATTTAGGGCTATCAATGTGTATTTCAAGGTGTCTGAGATCAGAATGAGGAGAAATTCAAAAGGTAAATCAATGGTTTTAATATGATTGCACAATTATCTATTCCACCTTTGAAACGCAATAGTGTATGGAACTCAATTTTGCGTCACACACTTTGCACAAACACTGGAGCATAATCCATACGAGCCTCCTCGCAAGTGAAGCTTACTTTGCCCCAAAGTGGAATAAAACACGATTAATGATTTCAATTACTCTGACCCAGCATGCCATTTATGGTGCCTGGAGTCTGAGCAGAAGGAGACTTACTGCATAAAAAAAAAAAGCCGGTGGTGAAGGACATTTCCTGGGAGAATGATTCAGAGCGGAGGTTGGCCATTTTTGCTGGCTCATCATTGGAGGAACAAAACTTCTCATTGTATTGTCGTTTTCTCATTAAGCTTGGGAAACACATTCCAGGTTGGAGCTATTGATGCTGTAGCCTACTTGCGCTCTTGTGCTTCTCAGGTAACTTGGCTTTAAATGTAAATAACTTGCCTTGAGTCTTTCAAACAAAAGTCGTATTTCTAATACATAGATCTTCCTCCAAAAAACATAAATAAATGATAAGCTCTGTATAGTTATTTGGGTTGTACGTTTACAGGTGTCAGGAAAGATATAGTACTTTGACCTTAAAGGTGTATTAGTCAAATAACCTCGCAAACGTCCAAGACACACTGACACTATGCAAACACTGAATGTTTGAAGAGGTTGCTTCACAGGAGCTACTATTTCATTAACTATTTCTCACAAGGCTTAAGAAACCTCATTATATAGGAGGCAGGCCAAGAAGATGTGTTGGGATATCAGATACTATTTAAGCATTGTTTTTACATCACCAAATCCACATTAGCTAATTATGAGCCATGTGAAAATATTGTTCATTTACATTTGCATACTTAGACATTTTGTGACTGAGTTGCTGATGTTCTATAGTGATCATCTCCTTGCCTGACTTCTTTGCAGGCAGCATGGATTCAATTCCCACTTTGTAAAAGTGTGAGTGTGAACGTTTGTGTGTGTCTATGTGCCCTGTGATTGACTGGTGACCGTTTGAGGGTGTAATCCGCCTTTTGCTGGGATAGGCTCCAACCCCCTGTGACCCTAAACAGGATAAGCGCTATAGAGAAAGGACGGATGGATTTTCTGACCAACACAAATCCCAGATTGCAAGCTTGGCTCGGGCACAGGTGTTGAGTGTAAGTGTGACCGACATTTTTTTACGAGAACGATACAGGTGTTGCTGGTCACGCTAAACCTCAAAGCCATGCCGCAGCCTTAGATGTCAAGGCGTGCCGATACCTGGGCGCAACACACAGGCACAAATCCCATTTACCAATAATACCTCCTTTTCATGCAACTGACATCAAGCAAATAGAAGAAAAGATAAAAAATACAAAACAAAATGTGTTAAGTGGATTCTTTCGACGCCTGTAATCTTCTTTCCTCGTCTGTGAAAATCAGCAGCGAGGTCGGACAGTAACAATGTCCTTTTCAGCAGCCGATGAAAGCGTTTCAAGTCATTCCCTATTCTGTGGGGGCCCTTTGTGCTACTTATCCACTTATTCAAATCTGTATAAATGGCAACGTGTCCTATTAGCAAGCTAAGAAAAGGAAATGAAAATGCTTTGATATCATAGTAACAGAAGTAAAACTCAACCTCTCATAACAGGCAAAATATCCTACACTGAAAAAGACTACTCAAATCTCTGAAAACCTTCTTAAAATTTTATCCAAAAAGGCCAACCCACACTTACACAATGGCATCTGTCAAACAGAGACACCTTCCTTCAGATACAAGGAAAGGAATTCTTGCAGTATCAGCAAGACAGTAGCTCGATTTGACATGGTGGATGCGGAGTGACAGATGATATGAGAAGAGAGCAAGGCTGACCTGCCCGGTGGGAGGGCAGCATCAGGAGTCTGAGCATGTCAGCACCATATCCATCATCCCCCACATATTAGTGAATGCAAAAACTATGAAGTATAATTGCTAATTAGGCGAGGGCATGAACTTGCCTTGAAAGAAACTCCGAACATTCCTTGGTCCTCCCGATGGTGCCCTTCCACCCACGCCATTTGCCCAATCCCTCCTTTGACACCACTAAAGATAACTGCCTTCACCAACAGCTAGAATCCAAAGAGAGGGAATGAGGGACGGGGGTGTTTAAATTGTGAGATAGGGATAGCCATTCAGAGATCTTAGAAAGTTGCTAAACAAGATTAGAATTGGTCGGATTAGGGGTAAAAAGTAGCATTTTGCATGGATTGAGTTTGCTTGTAAGGGACTAGGAAAAGAAGACAATAGTTAGATTAGCCATCTGCTGCCTGTTATCATTAACTGGTTTAGGGCACCACGGTAACACCAGACGCCCTCCTCCCCACCCGCACTTTAAGCGAAACTTGTGTCACAGGGTGATGGAACTGAAGATAGCACTCGTGCTTAGAAACATGGGTATTTTATGTGCATCCCTTGCCAGCCAACACACACTAATTTTGCATAAACTCCCCATGACACCAATATTACCCCGCCACCTCCAGCATCACTAGTCCCAATTCAGGGACACACAGTTTGACGTGTTCTTTGTCTGCCCTTTTTGTTGAGAAGATCAGGAATTTTGCATATCACTGGACGCCAGTTGGAGGAGACACATGGCCAACACTGGGATCTAATTCAAGTATTTTAGCGGTTCTCAGTGCTTGGAGAGGGGAGGTAGGAGAACAAAGAGGGCAATGTATTCAGTTCACTTGGGGCACTAATGCTGTTTTGATTTTTTATGGGGGTATATGATGAGGAACCGAACTGTACATTAGGTCAAGTAGATACCACGCTAATGCAACACATTTCGGACCACACATAAACACTTCATGATATTTTGTCACAATAAACAATAAACAATGACATTTGCTTATGAAAGTACGATAGGGAAATGATGATTATTAAAGCTTTACATTTATCTACGAATGGAAAGGACACATGACCATTACTCCAGTTGGAGCATGAAATAAAAAGTGTTTACCCAAACTGTTGTTGTGCTTGGGTTTTCTTAGCTTAACTGGTTTCCTGCAGCTTTTTTTTTTTTTTTTTATATAATTATATTTGTAGCATTTATCATGACTGTGGGTTTGGTGCAATATTTCTTTCTATCCATATGTGAGACTGAATGCATGAACCCCAAAGCATAATACTATGTAATTTGTTAACAAAAGCCATTTCTCTTTATCTTTTACCCTTGAATACCTAGCAGATTTTCTAAATAAAACTATCCATGTCACTGACAGAATTATTTCAAGCTGTCACTTAATTGGCTATTTCCATTGTCTCATTACAATTTCTGATGGCACCACAGAGATTCAAGCGCTACATTTTGATGGCGGCCATGTGCAAATGAGAGCCAGATTAATGGATCATAGAATTGTTTATTAGCACTCCAACTGTCTGAGTGGTATTTGCTAATGCTAATTGCTTGTTGCCCCCCCCCTCCCCAAACCCCAACATCACCTTTTGAGTGCTATTTGAAGTGAAGCCGTGCTATTACAGCGGCAACATTCGGGTACGGATAACTGCATTTGGGGTGGAGATGCAGCTCAAATCCACTTCCACAGAAAGGTCCTTGTTCCAATAAAAACAGACTCCCCACTCCGCCTCTGACCAGTCACTTTAACAGATGTTTAAACCAAAGGAATGTGTTTTGATGTCCTTCAGAAGAAGCCAATTGAGTTATTACCGGTATATGCCCGTCCTTGCCCAACATATCTGATTCAGTATTGGAGGCATGACTAAACAAGCTTCATATTCAGACAAATGTATCATTTATTGTTACACTGCCTCCACACCCTTTTCAGCCCACAAATGTATGGAAAAGTCAAGGTTATGGGTCAAGGGCACACTTTTGAACTTCGACTGAGTTATGAACAGGAAACTGCTGAACAACCACAATTAGAGACCTTAGTGGAAACAGCAACGTCTTGTGAATGGGTTGTTACAGCTGCAACAACATTAAATCATATCTTTACAAAGTTTGTAAGAAACATAGCCACATGTATCCTGCATTATAGGATACTGGTAATTTAACACACAAAAACATGAAAGAGTAATTTATTTCTCTTGTTTATATTGAACAAAAGGTGAGTCTCTAATAAAGGCCATCGTAATTAAATATAATTAAACAAATAAATCAGTGACAACTGCATTATCGGGGATGGCAGTGCCCCACCGGAGTTTATTTCTTTGTATTTTATATCTACTATATACCAGTCAGTCAACTGGGAAAGTAATGCGTGTGAATAAACTTAATTGCCCAGTGAAATTTTTAGAGTAATTTTCTTGTGCAAGTCTGTGTGACTACCAGATGTTTGGTTAGTTGGTTCAACCGTATTTTTCTCATTATCAACGGGTTTCTACTTAAGGCAAGTAATAACAGGTGCCGTTTCCAGTCAAGCAGATTTGTAATTGCACAAAAACAGACATAAACCGATCCTACAACATGCATGTACATATGTTAGGTCTGATCATAATACTGCAGTATTTTGTTAGTCCATAGTCTTCACTTTGCTGGAGCAGGGTTTAGGATTGGGGTTATGGCCAGTCATTAAAGAAGCAAAATGCTGACACAAAAACAAAATGGCCTAAATTGTCACTTTTAAAAATCCAATGATTCCTCACTGTGTTTCAATCAAATATGCACAGTGACACGTAATAAATGCATGCATCCAGTCTAAAAATTGCAAATATTTTCTGCACTCATCTTGTCATAGCAGCGCTTCAAGAATTATTACTAGCTATCAGAGAGTGATGGCGACATATCTGCAGGATATTGTGAAGATTAGGTGTCCTTCTAGATTAGGGTTGACAGGGTGGCTCAGCTCATCTGCTCTCTCCCCTGGGTATTTACACAGCACTTGGCTTGCCCACAGGTGGCTAAGATGCCGTTAGCTGGCCCTCTGTCACCCCGAAAAGGCTTGTGTGCACATGTGTAAGCTAGGGTGGGCGTGCAAGAGGAGCAAGCGATAGATGTGGTAGTGTAAAGGTGCTGAAAGGCAGCTGGGTAATCAATCAAACAGCTAAACCTCTCATGGGTGTGTGCACATTGCAAGCTTACAGTACACAATGGAATGCAGCTCATACACGTGTTCACTTTCAATAAAATCTGACAGGTTTCTTTTATACGTCAAATGCACAGTGATCCAAGGCAAGTGTCTGCAGATGGAGTTCAACCACAGTCTACAGACAGAGCATTCAAGACAGTAAAGATAAGTTTTAAAAGAAAGTGTAACCAATTGTGATTTGCAAATAACCCAACATAGTTTGACTGTAAAAATATAAAAATATATATTTTTCTGTTGCATTTTCAGTCCAATTAAATACAATAGGTGGTCATGTAGCTTGCATTTGATTTATTCTTAGTTGACCACAGCAGCACAGTCAATATAGCTTCCATAGCAGCAAGACAGAGATAAAGCAGAGTACCAGTAAAATTAAGATTTTTATCAATGTTACACATCAATGTTTAGTGAGACATTTATATTCAGATTGCCCACAAAGAGTTAATTTAAATTTTGTGCAATAAAATAAAATATCATCTGGTAAGATCAGATCCTACAGCAGCAATTATTATTAGTAATATAGTACATACAAGTATTTGGCAAAACAAAAGGTAAGAACAGCTAGACTCTAGCTGCTAGAGTAAATTCTGTCTGTACAGCAATGAGACTGTCAAGATTCATAATATTTTACATATTTTTGTTGTAATATTAGTACACTACTTCACGCATTTATGTTGTGGTTTTCTGTGCTATGTGCAGGTGAGTGTTTCATCACTTACTCTTGTGATATAATAACAATCTTCAGCAAAAGCACCAAAATGTATTTATGTGTTCAGTCACAAAAGACCAAAATGAACAATACCGGCCTCCATTCGTAATATGACGCAATGGGAGGGAATCTGAATTTTTTGCTTTTCTAATGTTTACTAATATCACCAAGTTCTCAATGACCCTGTTTCGAACTGTTAGGTTAGTGTCACTGATTATTCATAATAATAATAATAATAAAGATAATGGTACAACTAAAAGCAGTCACAAGATATTTTATACCTGCCTCAGTTTTTGACAGCAAATACAGTAAATTATGTTATATAAGTTATGCACTATTTTGGTAATAATTGGCCATTTGTAAAAAATTAATTGGCTTCTATGAATCAGCTCCTGCACAATCTGACAGCAGACATTTTAGCATGTCAAAGGACGAAACCTACATCTGGAATGATGATTAATTACATGAATGATGGCTCAACTCCAGTTTTAGGGGGCTGCTATTGTGCTTGTTCACTGACTGACATGAATTTGCAGCCCCACTTAATGGACTTGGGTATTATTATTTACACCTGTGCATTTTATGCCCATGACAAGCCAAAATGCCTGCTGTAAAAAAAAAAAAAAATAATAAAAATGAAGGCAACTTGGCTGGGATGGTGGCACACAGCCAAGTTGAAATAGCGTCTCGGCACCGTAACCGGAGACCTCACAAGCTGAGACGTTGACGGAGCGAGACAGCAAATACCGTGAGAGCAAGCAATTGAGAACAACTGACAAACGCCTATAGCACTTGTGAATATTTTCTTTAAAACTACTGCAAAATGATCTGCTCTGATAAATCACCAAGATTGTTTTCACTACAAAATATATATGCATTCACATGCATACCGAGTAATCTTATTAATTATGTAAACATTTCTATTTCATGTAGTCTATTTACACATGAAAAAAAAAATCTGAACTGAACTGTAGATGCACCATTATAATGATACCATTAAAGATCAAACCACAACTATCATTATATGGTTCATGTGGCCCAAAACATTGTATTTCAGTGCTCCTTTGGGCACATTAGCTGATCGTATATGCAGTCATTTAAATCTTCATGTTTATATCATGTACAACATCACCATCTAGAGAATCTTTACCCAGCATCTGGAGAAAAGGTTCACTGTGAGTAAATAGAAGGGAAAACCTTGACGGCTGTATACATAGTTATGTGTGGATAACGATGCAGACGGGAATCTCATCAGTTCTTTCAAATTTCAGTTACAAAACATGTCTCAGAGTGGAAACAGTGTAAAGTTATTTCGAGAGAATGTGTAAAAATTGTATTAAAATGTAAAGCTCTCTGATCAAGTGCATGCAATCGAGATATTGTTACTCATAAGGGTCGAAAAAAACAAAATACTAAAAATGCATCTTCAGTGATCTAGGATCTAAGGATGTACTCACCTGAGCACTTCACGGGTCACCAGCTCCGGTCTGTGAGGGCACCTATCCTACATAATTTAGATGACTCCCTCCTCCAACATCATGCTTCTGCAGAGCTTGCAGATGAGCTGATGATTTGATTTTATGCATAATGATTACTAAACATTTGCTGCAGCATTAAGAGCTTTCTAATGGATAGTATACAATTTACTACTCTGTGTACTTTGATGATATGCAATAATTCTTAAAAATGCAAATTATTCTCCTAAATACTAATGCATGGGTAAACCAGATTAGACCAAAGTCTAATAAAACATAAAAAGGGTTGTTTAGTACAGAGAAAAAAAACAAGACCAAATTGTTGAAGTCAGTATTATGTGTGGAGAAGAAGAACAACTCATGAAGGCATACCACACAATAAACATGATGTAAGTTTATGTCATTTATTTGCCCTACATTGCTGATTGTCTTAAAGACCAAAACAACAGATGTAATCAGTGCAAAAGTTTATTTTTTTATTTTTTTAAAAACAGGAACTAATACTTGATTATGACTCATAGTTTCCAAATGATGGTAGTTTCTAGCTTTGTGAGCTCTGTTTTTGCTCAGTGTCTTTCAGTCATCCATCAATCTGTCGACTATCACCTCTGTCTTCCGTTGCATTCTTTTCGATTGTACCTTTTCATCAGCCTAATCACAAAGCTCTCCTGAACTTTCTTTCACCTTGTAGAAAGTTAAACTTACCCTATTCCTCATGCTTACTAGCCACCATATCAGATTAGTGGTGCAGAATCACACTGTATCACACTAAAAGGTGAACATGCTGTTGAATTAATCATTGTAATTACTTTGTATTACTTTTATAAAGGTGGAATTATGGAAAGCTCTTCTGATATTCTATCCTATGGCCACGAAAGTGTATGTTACAAAAAGTCAACAAAACTTGAGAATTGAGAACAAAGACTGCTGTGTTGCAAGTACTGTATATCTGGCCCGGCTGTTTAATTTATCTGAGGCCCACCATTGAGGTACACACACTGGAGAGAGCGAGCAGAGGTCGATGTAATTGTGGCGCCCTTGGTCAATATACTCATGTGCCGCTGTGGCAGACAGCCACCACTGAACCATTACGTTGTGTATCATACATATTGTTTTAAGACAATCATCTCAGCAGCCCCGATGGTTCCTAACCTCCGGACCAAGGTTGGGCCCTCAGAGTCCTGTTGTTGATGATTGATGCGCTGTCCGGTTTGCTTGCTTGCATACTTGACAAAGTACCAATTTGCCACTGATGGTTAGCAGGAACTAACTATCAACACACAAGTATGAAGTATGTCAGGTTGGACGTATCGAGGTCTAAAAATAACCTGGATGCGTAATACCGCCTACTCAACGTTGAGGAAAAGGAAGTCACAGGCAGCCATCTTGTGTTGCTACTCGCAAATAAAGTGGCTCACTGTAGGGTTTGTAGACCCTCTTGTTTTTTTAGCAAAATGGTAACAAATTTACATACAATACTAATGGAATTTTAAATGTTTTCACCCAAGAATGTTCACAGTGTCAAAAAATTTGAACGTTAACCGGTTTATCGTCTTTATGGGACTCCCAGAGAACGTACGTCTTATATACAGTATTTAACAAAGATTTTATTTTGGCAACAGTTTGACATTTCCAATACTTAATGTGAGTTCAACTAGCATCCCGCCAAGTATTGGCTTTTCCCTCAGAGGTTCTACTTTTCTATTCAATGTCTTCTTCATTAAACTATTCAATATAGAGGCTTTAATGATGGCGTTAGGAAAATTCCAGGAATTCTCAGACCTTGCGACATGGCCTTGAACAATAAAAATATGGAAATACAGAAAGCAGACACGGGAAATGGGATCTCCCTGATCTTTGCCACTGATGTCGAGTTTGCAGATTATTATCTCATTATCCATCGCTTGCAACACAGGAAATCCAAACATTGTCCCCTTTTTTTCCCCTTTCTTTTATTCCTTCCTTCTCAGCTTACCCCCAAGACCAGTATGTCAACGTGGAGGCAAGCGGGGAGACGGGTAATTATGGAAGCATTATGCAAATCACTGCCGCTTGTGGGAATCGTGTGTATTTAAACCTTCATGCTGTTCCCTTGTTTTGCCTCTATGTGCGCTTGCTCATTAGTGAGGGAAATGCTCTAAATTGGGTCGCACAGGAAGGAGTAACAACATTTGCAACATCAGTTGGCTTGTTGGCTTTTTATTTTTGTTTCTTTAAATCTATCGCTGTCTTTGGTCAGGCTACCAAAACTGTGGGGCACTGTGTGACTGCTTTTACCGTAATGGGGTGGGTCCCTGTGCATGGCACATGTGTAGCTCTAATGAAAGGTAGACTCTATCAGAGGAGAAACAGACATAGAAAAAAGCTCTCCTGTAAAGGTGCTACACCAAAAGTTAAAATTGGTATGTGTGCACAGGTCTTGTAGCTCAGAAACACTTCTCTGTTTCCCCTTGGTACACCTTCGCCATCACCTCATCTTGCTTTTGATCACTGCCCTTTTTATTCACAGGATTCACTCCTGTGATTTTACACACCCACACAAACACAGAAGCACGGTGTTTTCTCCTCTTTCTTTTTTCCTTACTCCCTGGGTATCAGACTTTGATCTTCATCACAGACCAAGACATCTTTCCCCTCTTTCTTGATGCCCCTATGTTATTCATCGTCTGCGATACATCACATGAACCTCTCTCTGAGTTCCTCTGACTCTTGTGTTGTATACTTTTACTCCATAAACAGTTTTGATGATTGCGGTGAGTCAAACTACAGCATCACATACAGTAGCTGAACCTTTAAGTTTTGGATCTAATCACATAAATTTAACTACAATCACAATGCAACTTAAAAACAAGGTACACTTGCACATTTAATTTACTTTTGAGTGTCCTTATGAGTCTCCATCCCAGCAAGTTTAGAAGTAACAATTTAAATTCACCCAAAGGGAGAGGAAAATATGAATGAATGAATTTTATTTGCTTCAAACATGTAAACTATACATCATCAATCAAATAAAGACAAAAATAAAAAGCAAAAACAAGGTGAAAGTAATTTAAATGATGACTTTGTATAAATACTCGGTATAAACTTTGCAAACTGAAATATTTACTGCTGTTGGAGGAAGCCTCTGAAATCTTGTGAATATATATTTTTTTTAAAAAACAGGCTGTGAATAGAATCCAGATTCCAGCTAATCTTGCCATTGCAGATTTAAATAATCACATTTTGCACTGTTGCAACTTTGTGTGTACATGCAGCACTCCTTCCTTAATTAGGAAACGCTTATCATTTGAGCCGCTGAGGGATCACTGCAGGTACCTGACACATACACTCCGCATTGTGTTTATTTATTCTCTTATCTAACAAGCAAAACACAGCTTCGGATCAGAGTCAAGGGTGGATAAAGTCCTCCCAGATACGATGTAGGCATGATTTGCACAATAATATGAACTTCAATTGTGATGTTTTTGATTTGCATGCATTGATTCAATGCAAAATATGTGCATGTTAAGATGTCATACTTTCAACATCACTGGCTGAGAAAATTACAACAACAGGCTTTGTACTACTTTTCAGAAAGTTGAATAACCGACTGGAGGTTACCAAAAATACATTATGATTTTATTTTAAAATTCCTCCCAAAATGAGAGAAGTCTGCCTTTGAATTAGCTCTGCCAAATGCCTGTGTTGCTTTACTTGACGGGAAACAATCAATGAACGAATAGAGTGAATCTGGCACAAGCTCAAATGACTTTCCTCTAGCAGCATTTAAATGAGGCCTAAAAAAAGTTAAGGAATTAAGAGGTGAGCAAGCAGGATGGAGATGAATGGAACGAATATCACAGGGTGCTGTGTTTTACATCAGTCCCTCTAATTCCCCAAAGCGTTAGACATTGCCAGTAACCATGGTAACAATGACATGGCAGGGCAGAGCAAGAAGTACATATAAAAGTGAGCGGTGGGCAAGAATGAAAATTGAGTTGAAGGTATGAAGACAGAGGCAAACTCTTTCAGACAAAAATGAGGGGAATGACCCAAAGAGAAACGGTCTGAGAAGGCAGGCGTAAACAAGCAGAGGCATGACACAGACAGGTAATCACCTCAAAGGCCTGACCCAGAGCTAACACCGGGTTTTTCCGGCTGTGGGGAAACTTGAGCCCTATGAGGACACTTGAATGTGTCAAGTCTGAAGAGAAGCAGTTTCACAGACACCCCTGAGCTGCGGAAAGGTCCTCTATTTGACAAATTTGCCTCTCTTGGATGCAAAAAGGGATCTCCAAGTACCCACTTCACAGCCTAGATATGCTTCTGCCATGGCAAGACTCTGGTGCGTGACACATATTGAAAGGGGATGAAACAAGCCACTTTAATTAGCCTTGACTGAAGTCGAATGTGACAACTACTGTAGCACAAGCGAGCAGATCAAAATTGCCAACATCCGGTCTGCGCATCCATGGCTAATATCAGCAAGTATACAGTGCACGCCTTTTCTTGCACTGCTACTCTGGTCATTGTAATATACCATAGTAAACATCATAGACACATTCCATTTACATTTGAAGCAATAAACTGAAATAAATATTGATTTGAAATCCAATCACTCCTGCTTTGCCGTTCCTGCTTCCCTGTGTTTAGTTCCAACTATCTCATAGGTGTCAAACTCAAGGGCCGGGGGCCAGCTACGGCCCGGCACATCATTTTATGTGGCCCCCAAAGACAAATACTAAAACTACAAATTGTCTTCACTTTTATAGAAATAGATATTGCTTGAAATTTTTCTTAGCATTCATCTTTTAAAAGTTTTTTAACAGTTTTCGTCTCCAGTTTCAAACCTAGTCATTTATCAGTTTGTTGTGTAGCCTATACTGTATATAATAAAAGGCGTTGACGGTCATAATGGCCTTCCGAAGAAAATTATGACTACGATGCAGCCCGTGACAAAAATGAGTTTGACTTCCCTGAACTATCTGCACCCCAACCCCACACACCCATTCCGTGTTACAGACAGTCTTGACAAAATTACTATGGGATGAGCTTCTGAATGACAATGGAAAAAAAAAAAAAAAATCATAAGGTCTTTGTAACATCAGAAAGCCTTTGATATACAAACTAGCACAAGTAATGCTGCTTTTATTTTTATGGAGGGACAAATAACCATAAAAGCTTGTGAAACTACAAATTTTCCCGAGTTTTGTTTAACTGAAGGTCATCTGTGATAGCTGGAAGGCTCAATATGGATCCTGGATAAGTTCTATATGCAGAAGGAGTAAGCCTTGCTTCTAGCCCTTGCCGATAGATTTTCTGACTCTTTGACTCTAGTCATCCAAAACTTATTTCTGGACCTAAATTAATGAATCAATCAAATTATTATAGTTTTGATCAGTTTGTTCTAACATGTCACCGATTGACCTCATTGCTTAACAACGATTCCATTTTACAAGGGCTAACATAATGATGGTTTCCATAGTGTGACGCCAGTGTGACCGCAAAAGCCAGATAAATGAGTGGAATGGAGAAGGCTGGAGATAGATTAGGATAAGTGTATCTAATGATGAGCACCTAAAGCATGCTCTCCTCCTCACACATACACACATACGGATGCATGAGTTGATACACACATTTTGTGCAAGCCTGGTGAATGCGCCCAGGGCTGTCAAATACTTGCTTAGCAGTTTGCTGCTAACTTCCTTCTCCAGCTCTTAATCCTCTCCTTTCCTCATCTGGCAGGACTGGGATCTTTCAGTAATTCGTCTGCAGTATTTTCCAGTAAGGTGTGTACTCTTGCATGCGCTTGTGTGTTTGAGTACATTCGTTATTTTAACCACATTCAGAGGCATTGTAAAAAAGAATGCACATTTCTTTCTAGGTCCTTGTAAATGCTGCAGAACTGAACAATCTCACTCATTTAACTGAATGCAGTCATATTCCACTGCAGTCATTTACATTATGGACATTATAACGCGGGTGCCAACAGCCACATAGAATACTAATTGTTTTTTTTCCTAATGCAGATGAAGGTTTACTGCCCCACTTGACCCTGATTGGATTGGTCATGCACACTCTCCTGCTAAAATGAGGTGATAGTAAATATTTTACACAATGAATCTACCTTTATTTTATTTTTGTTTCATTTATTGAAGTTTGATAGTAAATAAACGTATTTTTAAAATATTATTTACCAGTGATCTGCAGTTAGTGTGAATAAAATAATCCTACTGTGCTTTTGTCTAAAAAGGAGAATGGACAGTATCTTACATTGCCATTCAAATTTCCATTAGAGCGACAATCGATGTGTTCCATTTAATGGTTTAACGGTTTATAACTAAAATGAGTCCAGATTATAATTAGTATCATATGGAAGACCTAGTAATATTGAGTAACTGCTGTGACATGCCTTTGAGCCACATATCCTAAACACTTTGATGGACACAGAGAGCCTGTCAGCTTGACAAACAGATGTGTCTTTGTCAAGTCACTCACTCACAATCACAGGATCACACTATTTGAAGGACTCCTCTTTTGAAAAATACATCAGTCAGCAGACAGCCCATTTTTAAGTTGCTTGTGATTGATTGATTTAAAAAAAAAAAGGTTGCTCTCATTTATGGTAGCTCAATTAGTTCGTACTGATCATAGTTTCAATACAAAAAGTATCTTGATCCAATTACAACACTCTTCCAGTAAGAAATAAAACATTTATTGGGTGTTGTCTGAAAATAGCAAAAGCATATTTTCCTAGAGATTTCAGTCATAGGTGCCAGATTCTTCAAGGTCCAAGGTTCCAGTGTGCAATCCACCACATCTAATTGTTTTCAATAGCCGGGTGCATTACACTGATCCTTAATGTCCATTTTTTGGGACAAGTGTGAAGGTAATTTAACTGTACCACCACATGCAAGTAGGCTGTTAACAATGAATATATGAGAGGTGGAGTTAAGGGTTGGAAATGCTTTAAGACACATTTAAGTCTTTATGCAGTTTGCTTTGTGTACTAGAGAAACATAGATATAATTAGAAATAGAATTAGCCCAGTCGTTTTGGTATGATTGATCCCTGTGGCATGTTTGATCGTTTTATTTATTAATTCAAGATAAGGTTAATGTACATCTAATGTAGATGTGACTATGCTTTTTGATTGTCATCGACTCCAGATTACAATCATTAATGCGTTCTCTTATGCGGGTCACTCTATATGCGGCTGATGTTAGTCATTTAATTCTCGAGTGGAGACGACTGAGTGATATGGGAATAGTCCACGCTCATCTCCATACCTCTCATGCCTGTAGCGGATGATTACCTTTCTCATTCTCCCCCCATGTTCAGCCTCTTTCGATGTCAAGTTGTCAGTGGGAAACTCTCAAGGGAGATGTATCGCTCAAGGCAGTACAAGAAGCGATGTATAATACTCAGTGTCTCGTTCTCACTCCCCTCATCTTCTCTTGTTCTGTTGTTGTCACTTTTCCTCTCAATGAGAACAATAGGTACCGGACTGATAGGAGTGCCACTGAACTGGGAGTTTACACTGATAACGATTTTATGTTCATGCTGTTTGCCGGATTTGCTGAGCTCCTCCATTTAGTAAGGAGCGTTTAAATCAGCAAATCAAGAATATGCTTCATAACATATTGTATAACAGAGGACAGTATGATAAAAATATACAAAGATTAAGGAGAAGCACCAGAAGCATTTTCTTTCCAAGAGACACCCTGAGGGTTGTAATTACTAGATACTCTCCAAAACAACAAATACACAAAAACAATGTATGAAGGTGTTATGAATAACCAAAAAACGAGTGACGGGTAGACAACAAAATTCAACAATCGGCAAAACAGAACGAAGCACTTTTTTTCCGGCTCAGAAATGCCTCGACTATAATAACCGGGGATATTTTAGTTGAGGGAGGAGGCTCATTAGAAAGTGTTACCAAAATACATTTTGAATAAGTCAAGATTGTAGGCAACAAAAAACAAGTCCAATCAACCACAGCACCAACAAGACTGGATTCCATTTCTCAACCCTTGCATTATACGTTTTTCTTTACTCTCTTTCTTTCACAAGGCTTCTAGCTTTTTTTGTCACTGGCTATTTTGCTGTGCTACAATGAAACATTTGCAGATACTGTACTATGTTCAAAGAAATGGTGAATGGGGAGGGGGGATGAAGCAAGACTCAGTGATTGCTTGATAGAGGAATGTTGATGCACCAACAAATTCCACGCTTAAAGTCAAATAAAACAAGTAATTAATCCCTTTGATTTTTTTTATTCCTTAGACAGTTTTGGGACTTTGAAATTCTTTATGTACTTGACCCTGTGATGATATGGGTCATTTAAGTTTAATCAATTTATTATCTAAAGTGTTTCTGTGATACGTCAACATGAAAAACAAGCACAATGCCCATGGGGAAACTAAAAGATGTGCTTTACTGAGAAATGCTACAGACTTTTTTACCTTAAGATTTTATAAAGATTTAGGTCACATTAATAAAGAACATATGGTCGTTAGATTTTCTGCAGAAGTGAATGTCATTGCTAATAACATAAAGCTCACATTAGAGCTGTATATTCTCAAAATCCCATAAACAGATGGCGGCTGGAGTGAGTGCAGTCATTAACACATAACTGGAACTTTCACCGTTGGAAAAAGAGGAACTCGGTTATAAATAAAATGAATGTGAATCTGTGCTAGGTCCGTTTTCCAACCTGACAAGCAGTTGAATCATGGAATACATAGTGATCCAATGGACCTACTTAATTTTATAGGGAAAAAATTTTGGATTTTCTCCTTGTAGACACATCAAACATTGAAACACATGAATTGTTTTAGATTTCATTTTATAAAATCTTAATGCTTCCCTGCATATTGTGTTTTTCAGTCCGAGACCTCTTCAACTGACAATAAAGACAATCCGAAAGACAACTGCAGCTCAGCAGCACATCTTATTTCGGATTTTCATGTGGAAAACCTTTAAATTTGTTATGCTTATTTGCAGATGTGGGCATGACAGTAAATTTGTCCGTGGCCAGACTATCTGTTTGTCATGTTCAGTTCATTATTTAAACCGTATTTACGTGATCACCAAATTCGACTTCGTCAGGCCCATCCGATTTTCCTCTTATTCGCCCGCGGTGCTTCAGTGTTCAAGAATCAGGGAGGAGGATGTCTCAACACTGGAATGCAGCTGACTGATTTACTAAATTTTGCAGACACCTGACCTAGAGAAGGTTCACAAACCATTTTTGCAACAGTTTGGTACAGAAAAGGTAAACATTTTTCCCTACTGATTTACAATATTACATTTTATTGGCAATGATGGTGCAAAATAACATATTTTCGGCATGATCGCTTGACATTTTGTCATAAAGAGCGAAAATGATAGTGACAATGGCCAGCTATATATCATGTTGCAAAATTCTTGATAGCGATGTTCTCGTCAGTCGGCCAAGTCAAACAGAGCAGTTTGGGGCCTGGAGCGTACAGATAGCTCCAGCATTGCTCCAGCCTATAACCTCACATCATTATTCCTCCCTTTCCTCACTGCCTGTCTGATGTATCACCCTCATAGCTGGAATCACAAGGACTGGGGAGTGTCCCACAGCTAGAGATGACACCAGATAAGCTGAAATCATAGCCTCCCTATATATTAGGGAGTCAAAAACATACTGGGCTTATTCTGAGGTCTAAATTTGCGTTTTAAATTAAACAGACCGGGATGGGCTAGTGAGACGTGAATGGCTTAAAACAAGGATATATTAATCAAGATGAGAGGGGGAACTACTGTGATGCAGATTGGTGTTTTAGACTCGGAACACAGAAACAAACTGGCTACTACCTTAGAGAAATAAGCTTATGCATTATGCAGCATTTGGACGAGTTAGTGTTTTCTCTCGCTGTATAATGAAGCAGCAAGGCAGAAAAACTAGGAAGCCATACTACAGTGTTTCAAACAGGTACTGTATTTAATCTCACTTGTATTGAAATAATTTGTCAGTCCTATGGTCATATTTTTTTTTCTGTAGTTTACATCATTGAATGTTATTTTTTTTATGTCTAATGCAGTTTTAGTGTTCAGCAAATACAGAGTCATTTTACAAGTGAGTCACTGATGGTGTAGTGGTCGACTGTCTGCCTGCGCCTTTTCTATAGACAGGCCAGTATCACAGCAAAGAAAGAAAAAAAAAATCCAGCACAAGCTTTGTGTCCCTTCTGAAATACAGTGTTAGTTCTAAGGAGTTTGCCTTAACTCTTTCACCGTAGAAAAGGACTTCCGTCATGATTACTCAAGATGGTCATGGATATTTAACATGCATCTCAGTGGTTATGCTTTGGGCTCTATGTCAAATTTGAACATGAGTCCAGATTTAACAAATAAACAAACACGGTGCTAACGCAACCTCCAATGGCATTGAAGCAGTTTATCATAATGCTTCTGGTATTTTTATTGAATAAAAAGAAACTGTTGCACAACATTTATTCCTTCAAAAGAAGGCAAAGTGTGGTTCTGAATTTCCCCCCGGAGATCAATTAAGGATCTATCTATCTATCTATCTATCTATCTATCTATCTATCTATCTATCTATCTATCTATCTATCTATCTATCTATCTATCTATCTATCTATCTATCTATCTATCTATCCATCTATCTATCCATCTATCTATCCATCTATCCATCTATCCATCTATCTATCCATCCATCTATCCATCCATCCATCTATCCATCTATCCATCTATCCATCTATCTATCTTGAACATTCATAAAAACAAGACATCGTGTCAAGGTATACATGACATTTGGTGGCAATAATGTGATATGAAGTTATAATATTTAATTTAATTATACTGTATTTCTTTTTGCATATATTCACCCACAGTTTATTTTCTTTCAATGTGAACGCATCTGTTCTCTTGAAAGCGTGATGTACTGTGCAATTGTTTTCAAAGGATATGTTTGAACTATTCAATTTCTTTGTTGATTCTAACTTTTATTCATGTGGGTTGGGACACTAGTAAAATGCAGACCCCAGCTTGACAACAGCTGAGCACCACTCAAACCAAATGACA
Organism: Syngnathus scovelli; assembly: GCF_024217435.2. Classification (NCBI taxonomy): domain Eukaryota; kingdom Metazoa; phylum Chordata; class Actinopteri; order Syngnathiformes; family Syngnathidae; genus Syngnathus; species Syngnathus scovelli. The sequence goes on from NC_090856.1 coordinate 8,385,111, forward strand.
CTATTGTTAAGACGATGAAAGGATTCTGAAGAAGTTGATGCACCATTTTTTCCATGTCAAGCTTTTTGCAGTTTTTTTTCCCATAGTATTTTTATTTGTGACTATCTGATATTCTCTCGATTAAATGTTGGTCATTATCTAAATAACACTGTGTTCTGGTAAAACACCAAGCTACTTTTCTTGACCCTTTTCAAGCATCAAGGCCCATCACGGCTTGTTTGCCTGTGTCTGAAAATGTGGGAGGAAACAAACAAATTCGAGTTAACTTGTTTATATTTTTGGCATTGTGTTTAACTAATAACTACGACATTCATAATGTAGTCTGACAACTCTGTCTTCATAAGTGGTGCAAATCATAACGATGTAAATCTGTTAGATCGGGTGTTGCAAATTTTTAAGAATACACGGTTAGTTACTTGATACTGCATTTACCATATTTCATCAGGATTTTTTTTTTTTTTTTTTTTTTTTTATGGCTTGGATGTTATGCACAATACATCCATCCATTACTGGGAACATTTTTGAGAAACCCATAAGGTATAACTTTCTCATCCTAATGAAGGCAATAAATTGCTTCTAAAAACGCAAACAAATTCCAACTGTTTGTGACCCAGAGTTGAGTTGAAGAGTAACTCCAACAACAATTGCTTCTGTTCCAACAGAAACTATAGCACATGAGGTTTGCTCATAGACTGGCTTCTTCATGTCCCTCTGGTTTCCTGTCCTCATGACGATAAACTATTAAATTGCAAAATGGACATAAATCTTTGAACTCGAAAGGAAATGTTACGTTTATTTCGTGTTGAGCAGATAGAGTTCCTAACAGTGATCTGCAGACAGACTTGCGGGTTATATTATATTTAGGAGCTAGACTATCACAGTAATAACTTAGTGACTATATGTGGACATGATTGTTTCTACATGTGTTGGCTTTACCATTTATGCAGAGAGTAGAGGACTGACTGGTTTGATGTGACATTTGTCATCTACAAATGATATTCACCTGTAGACAGTAGTGTGGGGGACTGACGAGCTATCGATCACATTCCGGAGCAGGACGGAGGAAACGCAGTCAAGGCTGTCAGATGAGTGGGCGAGGAGACAGATAGGCCTTCTTGACATATTGCAGACCATTAAGGCATGCTGCTAATGTGAGAAAAGTTTCTACGGATATGGTCAGAGCCATGCGAGACAATGTGAGGGTGACGCTGAAAAAGCGGGAAGATCAGAGAAGCTACTTTGTTAACTTTCAGGTTCTCAATCTCAAAGGGATGAAAAATAAAATAGCAGTGGGACATGAAATGATGAGTTGGAAGGGGTTTGGGGAGCTGGTTGGTTTTTTTCTTTTGAAAACAGTGTCAGTTCAAACGGAATGCGGAATAAAAGAGACTTTCTGCTGGCTTACATTGTGGGATGTTTCATACTTTCAGTTACTGGACATCAATAAAAGATAATACGATAAGACATCGAGGGCACACTGATTAAGATCATATGTTAATGTGACATTTTCACATTTAATTCCTTCGAAAAATGTTATACACTTGTGAGTTATCGTACAGAGGTACACATGCAAAGACGGCGTAAATGGCGGTAGTCCAACTTTGATGGCCAGATCCTATGTGGGGTTTGCCTGGCTCTTTTTATCAAGCACCTCCTTCAAGCAGCACAAAAATCACTTTCAGAATTGATTGGTTGTCAACATGCAGAGTAATAGCTCTGATCCATTTGCAGGGGGAAATACATATTTTTGTCCTCTTTGCGCAGTGAGACCGATGCAGAGATGAGGGTGAGCACAGTGATCGATGACTTTCAACCTCTCTAAGGATGAATGTAGAGTGTGAGGATGGAGCATTGATTCTCACATTAACTCCACTTGGGATATTTGGTGCCCCTTCAGTAAAGCGTGCAACCAGCTAATGTCCAATCCTTCAGTAAGTTTAAGACCTTGAACAATAATGGATATTTGATGAAATATGCAGCTAAGATGAGGTGGGAAAACGAGTATGGTCACACTTCTCAGGTAATTTCAGCAAGTACTGCACTTTATTATCTCCATTTACCAGTCAATTAAACTTCATGATTCTATAAGTCCTAGTGGTGTTTTTCTGCAACTATCCTGCAGTCAAAAAATGCTTCATATTCATTCCGCAACACCATTTCCTTCATGATGATGGCACAAATTAAAGTGGTGTTCAGTTCATTACTGGCTGGGGCAGCAAAACATAAAAAAAAAAAAAACATTATGGCTGTAGGCAAAATTTTGTCAAAAATTTTGTCAAAATTTCTAAAGCCTAAATAGGTCAGATTACTATATTGTTGTCATGTAATTCCCCTCATAAATTTTACTCTCGTCATCAATATAGTAATGGGGCACAACAGGCAAACAGATATCTAAAGATGCACTTAAAACATTTTCTGTGGTTACTGGAGTATGACTAAGCCACGCAGAGCCAAATAATTATTAGCAGAATAGCGTCTGGTGCCGAATATTGGACAGATTTGCGACTTCAAAGTGGAGTTCTCATAGTGTGTATACCCACGCGAAAACCTTCTTCACAGACAATGTTGAAATAATTAGCTTCCCATTGTCGCGTGAGAAACAGAGACAGTGTCTTTAAACATGTTTTTTATAAACCCTGCAAGTGAATTGGCTTGTTATTAGTGACGTGCAGAATGGTTTTATGTGTTTGTGTACAGTTGAAAAATGATCATTAGTAGCCAAGTAAAAAGTGCAGGGGATTAAAGCAATCATGGCTTGCTCAAGACTTAAATGCTATTGAAGTTACTTTGAGGAAAGCTATTAACTGCAGCGACTGAGGCCGCTTGGAGTGATATATATTTTGATGTTAGGGGCCCTATTTCCGTGCCCAGCTGATTGCCCAAAGCGCAGTCTAACTGCGTGTGTGTGCGTCTGCGTGTGTGTGTGCGTGTGTGTGTGTGTGTGTGTGTGGTGTTTATTTTCTTTTAGTATTTATGTACACATGCGCAGGTTGTGCTTACTTATTGGAGTGAATACAGCCAACTTGCTTCCTGGCAAATGGTTCCTGTATGATATATTATATATGATCTCTTTGGTTGTGTCACTTGAGACCACACATCACAAAAGTGTCCACTGATGGTGTCCTAGTGGAACAGTGAGATGATGACATAGACCGTATGCTGATGGAAATACTATTGAGGCCCCTTCCTGGCAGAGCTCAGAGGCTAATTGTGAATAATCTTCACCAATAGCGAGGGCAAGTATTTTTGGGTCATTTTCAAAGAAAAACTGCTGGGCAATTTGCTTTTGAATAAGGAAAGACAGAGGGATTTATAAGATGTCAAGGAGAACACGAAGGGTAAGGCATGGAAGTCATTATATGGAGGAAACGTAAGATACTACTTGTCCTACAAGCTAAAATAGGCAAAGGCACTAACGTCCTTGCCATTATTGTTTTTTAGCCTCAAAAATAAGTTTGTATTAGTTCTGAAGAATTTACAAACTGTAACTTTTTTTTATTGATTTTAGACTGCATTATAAGCCAAACAAAGATGATAATTGAACTGCCTTACTGTTCAGCACCCACAAAATATTTTCCAACTTCAAAATGAATTGCACCAGTGACTCAGTCACATCCAATTCAACGGAAACACGCAGATCGAATGAAAAATCCAGTTTAACTAGCGTACTGTACTTTTCTACTTACTGCCAAATGAAATATACTGCAGCTGTAATGAGTTTGTGAAGTGTTGTCAATGAGAAATTTATCCTGCAGCCACACTCCTCAGAGAGATGGCCAGCACATTGCTGCTGTCATTCTCTTGGAAGAAGTTAAAAACAATGTCCAGACTTTCTTATTCCAATGTGAATATTCATTCCCATGAGGGGTGACTCTTCGTTCTCTAATTTACTCTGCAGATAGTGTCCCATTTTCCATTGATTTTTTTCCCACCAACACCTCTTAATCTCATCTAAGAAATTTCAACTCATTTTGTGACCTAATACACTATTACTATAAAACTGATAATACTCTATTTTCATACCATGTAGTATGTACACATGATTTACATAATCATTAGTTATGTGAAAGCTCAGTCAAAAGGATATCTTATTTTATCATTGTGTTTACTATTGATTCAGCGCTAGAGATTTTAAATGCATAAAAACAAGACAAATGTCATTGACTCGGATTTCCTCAGCTATATTTTCTTACTGCTAATTAAAGTCTTTAAGCTTTGGCCTAAAATAATCACATTTCTCACACCGACTGGGAAAAGGTGTGTTTGTCTCTTCAATCTGTCTCTGCCAGGAACGCCTGACAAGTTAGAACAGCTCTGCAGCTTCCAGTTCCCCAAAATAGTGACTAAATAACTCAGGTGCTTTCTTAGGTCTGGCTGAGTAATTATTTTTCACACCCGAATGGAACTCAGTGGATCATATCTACTTAAGATCCACATTACACGGTTGGATTCATACACAAAGTGACATAATTATCACCTGTGTTATTATCATTTTTTACTGGGCATTTCTTTCCTTGGAAGCGAGGAGTGATTACATTAATTAGATTTTAGTCTAAATTGTACGTAATGGGGATTTTACCATTCAGATGCAATGACAATAAAGATTCTAATTCTGTCTGGTCATGGAATTCTGGTCACCTTGATTTATGTGCCAAATTGACCTTTGTTTTTATTTGTTATGACTATAATTGAATTGCTCATCTCCTCTCTGTCTGAGACACATCATTGTTGGCCTCTGTGAATGCCCAAGGTATGTGTGCCTGCTTGGTCTGGGCTTGCCTTTTGCAGACTTTGAAAAAAGTATCCTCTTTAACTTTATATATAAGAGACAAAGGGATTCCTTTGTCTCCATTATAACAGTTGCAGATGAATTCAGCCAGACTAAGGTCCCAGTTTTTTTCCCGAGAAGTTAACCGTCTAAAAACAACAATCTCAATAATAACATTAGATAAGTGATATGACAGGAACACTTAACTGAGGCAATAGGCACCATTATCATTCATCATTGCCTCAGGGCGGTGGTCCCCCTAACAGCTTGCAGGTAAGGGCTGCATTAGAGGAGGCCATTCTACCTGGCCACCTCTCAGTCTAGTCTAGAGGATGGTTACTTTAAGAGGTTAACAATGAGACTAACTACACACATGTCAAGGATGATTGAAGTCGTAATAAACCATTCTGTCCATTAGATGGTTGTTTATGCTATTAACTGGCGCAGGAACCACTTTTTAGTCTGTCAGTGCCATCAGCAATCTCATATTGCCACAATGAATTGATGGGTGGGAGGAAATTGCTGGATCCGCGGAGTTAAAAATGCACAAGGGGGTGATTTGGAGTTTAGTTCGGGGGTGAATCTCGTCCGTCTTTCCTTCTGACATGGGGTATTGAAGGAGAAGGGGACAGGATGCAAACAAACGCCACTAAACGTCCTGTGTGTGTTGTGTTATCCTCCACCACCGCCTTGGTGATCTGTCTCCCCTGTGTCAAACTGAGTTGAGATGACTCCCAGGCCATGTTGACCCACAGGGATGCTTCCCCAAAGCATGCGGACAAACACACATTCGTACACACAAATGCACAAACACTCTCACAACACTCCCAAACTTCCAGAAAAACACAATTAAATGACCCCACCCTCCGTTGTCAGTGTTATCTTATCTTACCCTCTAACCTTAAACTCCCCCCTTCTACATACTACACCCTAGAATAGGCCCTGAGGTGGCCCCTGAATCATCACCTTCCTCCAGACACACAGACAGCCAAACCTAAATTATTACCCCTTAGTCACTGAACTCCTGAAATGTTTTGTATCTTTCTTTTCCTTAAAGTACATGTTTTTCTTTCGAAAGGGAGTAATAAGTGTTGGCAATCTACCGTGTGCAAATTTTACAAGTTTATGAAGTGTGTCTGCTGGATATTTTCATCCATATATCCAGAACATTTGTGAGGTCAGAGGTCACTGAAAAGGACGTGGAAAGTTCTAGTTTATCGCAAAGGTGTTTAATGGTCAGGGTGCTGGCCAGGCCTCTCAAGTTCTTCAAATGCACACATCCAGCAGGAGACAACACACAGACACAAAACAACTTCCCTTTTGACACCCTTACAAAAAACTTTAGTGTAGATCCCTTTTTAGTTTCTTACAGGAATTGCTTCATTACCCACTTGTGAATAATTGTGCATTTCGTGTGTTTCTGAAAAGTAGACTTGAACTATGCATTTCTATCCTCTTGGGTTTACCCATGTTTGGGTCATCAAAATGTAACCGAATGCTGCTAATGACAGTCAAATTGCTTGTTCAGTTTGTTACCTTTCTGGTTGGTCAAGCTAGACAGGAGTTCAAGGTTTTCTATGTGACACTCTTTATGTCTCTGTTGAACAAAGACTCCTTATCTGCTGGTGGCTTTCCATTTCCTTCGTCCTCAGGCTCCCCAGACACTACTGAGACGAAGAGTGTAAATCACCCACTGTATAACGTCTCTTCTCGTTTTCATTTCTTCTTTTAAATCTTCCCCTCCCTCCGTAGCACTCTGGGGGAAATAGCCAGAAATTTCAAGCTGTTCATGCGCCCTTTTGTCCTCTCTACATGCCAAAACAATGCATCATTTCCGACTTAGTATCTTCTCAATTACTTTTGCTCTGTTGATACGCCCATGTTGCCTCTTCCTTGTTTTTCCTGGCCTGCTTCCTGTCCCTTTGCCTCCTTACTATAATGGTTTAATTGGAGGCTATGACACTGGTTGCGTTAGATATGGACAATTGGGGTAATAGGCTGTTGCTGATGCCGCTGCTGCTGCTGCTGGGATATCCATTCGAGCGTGGTGTGGCCAGACAGAGATAAAGCAACACTATGTTTATCTGAGAGAGCAGCAATTAGTAGCCACTGCAATACAGAGAATAAGTGCAGACGTCACCTGATGTTCAACCACATTGGTTCTAGAGTAATGGCAGGATGTTCACTCTGAAAAAGGAATACATAGCTAGAGAGAGGAAAGGACATGGCGTATTCACAAATGTTCCCTCTTTTAGAAAATGTGTGGCTTTGTGGTGGAGCCAGTGATCTTGTCACACATTAGCATACTTTGGGTTGTGAAGAAAAGAGCCACCAGTTAGGTCCATCCAAAGTCAGCTTTGATAGGCTCCAGCTTTCCCGTGACCCTGAAAAAGTAGCTGTCTAGTGCGGAGTCAGGTATGAAACATGAAGTAGTAACAGGTGGAAAGGAAAGAGGAGCTCCAGCAAACTTCCAAACGGAAACATAAATCTGATAGATAGACAGGAAGTTAACATGTAATGATGCATAAGGTATGCACGTATTTGCTGTGGCTGGATTCCTACCTCGTTGAAAAACAAAACTTGCCTTAAAAATACAATTTCTACAATATGCTTAGAAAATGTATTCAGATATAGATACTTGCATAGCTATAATAGTAGCTTACAAATAATTAAAAAAATAGGGCTGACCATTAAAAGAGGAAGCAATATTAATATACATATGCTAACTTAATTTACTTTCACTCCTCTTGGTCGTACAAAACAAATTCTCAAGATGGCTGATCACATTCTCTCTGAAGTAAACATCTGCTTAGGCCACCATGATACATAACACGCCATCTGTTCTTTTTCTCACCTTCTCTCCCTTATGTCCCTTGATCCCTTTTCCATCTTCTGAAATTCAGTAACTGACAGCTTTTCGTAAAAATGTCTGCAGAGACTGGAATATGTGTGAAAATAATTGAGCTACAAGGATATAATGTTGCTGTCACACTGAGATTCCATCCTGGATGTTGCTAAGTAGTGGGTTGACCCAAAATGAGTTAGTGTAGATTTGGATAGCAGTTTGAACACTTGGTGGAAAATGTAGACAATCGCAAATCTGCAACGCAAAGCCTACTTCAGATTTTTAGGTGTGAGTAAACTTGATTTAACACTTCCCTGGTATTTTCCTTATTCTGTCTCCTATGCACTCCCATTTGTTAGTCACCTTCACTGCTGGCTGAAAGAGGAAGAGGTGGGCCGACAGAGACAGGATATGTTGTTTGTCAGCCAGCAGCGGACGTTGCTGACAGAGCTCTGCTTTCGGCTGAGGTGTCAAACAAAGAGTGAGCCAGGCCAGGAACTGCAGGACAAGCTGTGAGTTTGTCCATCCTCCTGCCACCTTTTTCAGCTCTGTGATCGCTTATGCTTTCACTCTCCATGCCGTCGCCTTTTTATCCAGTGCTGGCCCGAATCCAGGAAATCCAACAACAAGGCATACCATCAAATACTATGAGGCCGTGAAAATGAATAGAACAGTGTTGTTTTTGCTTTTTGTTGTCATATCAACTATGTGTTTGGATACTCAAAGTGCAGACAAAAGCTCACAGAAATGTTAAAAAAATGTTGGTCTTTGAATAGTAATGCAAAAAGCCTTCAAAACAATCAACACTTCACCAGTTTATTGGAATATTGGGCTCAAAACATACTACAACAACTTTTAATGTATGTATGTTTCATTTTCTAAATGGCATGCTAAAAAAAATTGTACATAAGATACAATTAAAGGGCATAGTCAATGCCTCGCTTTTGAGATTTTTAAGCTAATTTTAAGCAAGGAAAATGCTAATAACGTTCAGGGTTAAACTGTTCATCCCTAAAAAGTATCTATATATTATAGTGGTTCAGAAAATGGATGAATAGATGTATTATTATTATTATTATTATTATTATTATTATTATTATAACTCTCAGTTTTAATTAAGTGCAAATGTAATGCCTGTTACAGGTTCACCTCACCTTTTTAACCTTTTGTCACACAAGTGTAAAGCGAGATTTCCCAGTGCAAAATGCAAACATTCCACCTCAACTTGCATAACAAGTGGCAACTTGTATGGTAACGCTGGCATCCGTGTTTATAAACACCTGGCTGAACACAGCTGAGTATGCGGCTGCACATGCAAGTACACATCAATGGAGCATCAGCCCTCATTAGTTTCACACCACTCATGTTTGTTGAAGCTTTGACAGCAACACGCCATGGATATCAGAGCTGTCACAAAAGGAAGCAAATCATTGTCATGTTGACCGAACACTGGAGCAATAACTACAAAAGAGCAGCATCAACACATCAACGCTGTACCGGGTCATTGTGTCATAGGGTTTAAAGACACACGCCTGCAGAGCTGACTCCTTTTTACAGTTCTGTCAACACAAGCCATACAAGTGTAGAGTGGGAGTTGGGGATGACTTTCTACCACCTGGCATCTTTTTAACCTAGTCAATTTCCAGTCAGCTATGAATCATTGCATTGTTACACAAGCAAAAGGGGAGTCTCACGAATTCTGGCACACCCCCTCCACTTGTGCATTCCTTGCTAAATCCCTCCATTGTTTAACTACAGTAGAGTGTTTAATCCCCACATCTTGTACAGATTAATTCATATGCCAACATAGCAAAAATGACAGAAAAAGCGTTCATGTTTAAGCAATTAGAGGTGTTTAGTGCCTTGCTCAAGGGCACCTCAATAATTTCTATACCCATTAGGAAAATCAGACCAGAGGTTCTTTTGATCGCACTCCTCCATTCTTAACTACATGGGGTCCGCCAATGAGTTCTAGGCCCATGGTAGAATTCTTTGAAATTTTAACGTAAAAAGTGAACAAATGCATTTTCAAATGTTTTCATTGTCTGGGTCCAAAATACTGCTGTCATTTAAAAGAAAGGCAAAAAACAGTGAATGTAAAATAATTAAAATGCTTTGCATTACCTTGTGCCTCTCTCCTCTAGATATGGTGAGAACAGACACCTGTAGGAGGCACAAAAGACGCCAGATGAGGGCAATGATTGTGCAAGTAAACATTGCACACTGACAAAACAATGTTACACACCCTGCTAAAAAAAACATTCCTCATGTGCCCACATAGATTTCTGCAGTAAACAGTAGCCCTGTAGGGATTCCTTAGATTTTAGGACAAGTTGCACAACATACACACAAAATGTCAATGAAAACAATCAAAGAATAAAAATCTCTCTCTTAGGACAAGAAAACAAGAAATAAATCTAAATGCAATGTAGACATATACAAATCATGACAGTTTGTCTATTAAATGACATGCTATTTTAAACATTTACTTTCCATTTCAAGTCAGATCATTTAAATAATGTTCATTAAAACCTTAAATACATTTTTATTAAAATGTTAAAAACAACTGACTGACAGTTGGATTTGGAGTATGGAAAGCTCATGTTTCGACGCTGACAGAAGAGTGTTAAGGCTTAGAAGTGCTGGACAACCAAATCGGTTTTATGCAATGGGGTTAGGGATTTCTAAAGTGTGTGCTGGCAGGGACCAACCAGATTAACATTCCTGGTGGAATTTTAACACTCTGGGTGACAATTTCTGCAACACTGTGGCCCTTATGCTCCTCCTGTGTGTTAAGGCCAGGACCCCAAGTTAAGAATATGTCATCTGGAAAGTGAGCACGACCTTGTCTTCAAGGAGTATCAATGGACTGCATGATGGTAGTGTGTGTGTGTGTGCGTGTGTGCATGCGTGCGTGTGTGTGTGTGTGTGCGCGTGTGTGTGCGCACGTGTGTAGTGGGCAGGAAATAATCACCATTGAGGGAGGGGATATTTTTCTGCCTCACTGTTCCCACTGACTGAAACTGAGCCTCCTTGTGGAGGTGGCTCCTTCCGTGTGCCAGAAAGTAAAAAAAAAAAAAAATACCGCTCAAAAATTTCACTTCATACTCCTCAAAACCAGATTGTATCAACCCAACCTTTTCAGTAAAACTGACCTTGAAATATTTACTCTCAGCTATGAAACTGCTGTGCTCACAGTGGAACATGTCAGGCTGGTCTTCCAAGTAGTATAAGAACTCTGCAGGGCCCCCACTGCTTATCTGTTAGCAGCTCCTGTGTGAGTCTGGGCAGGGCAGGCGTGGGAGGCGAGACCCGGTAGTGTCATCAATCCACACCAGAAAATGCAGGTATCTAAATAAAGCACAAAGAGAAACGTTGGCATGTGCATAGATAGGCACCCACATGTACTGCAGTCCATATTGGGAGGCCAAACATTCAAAGAACAAAACAACGTTCAGAATGTGTTTTTCCAACAAGATATGCAGTAACTGTTTGCATCGATAGTTATTTTACAAGTCAAAATTATTAAGAAAAAACTCATCATGCCGTATTTTGTTGGTTTCGTAAAACTGCAATTGCAATTTTAAATTCACATCAATAATGCCATGTTTTAGGAAAGACTTTGTTGTCGTGGGCGGGATAATTCAGTAAAAGTGCTCGCTTAATGGTGGTAAAATGCAATCTTTCACGTGCGGTGATTAGGGAGCTTCAATTACATAAAAATGGCGATAAAAATGTTACACACCATGCCCTCATGCTCCAACTCATATAGTCCTCATTTTCTACTTTTGCATTTAAGTTATTCATTAGTCAGGGAACTATTCACCTGCAAGCTCTCGGGTTCAGTGTTATTCGCTAAGCTGACTTTATTGCGTCTCGAACAAGAGGACCTTGCGTTGAAAATCAGATTTTGAAATGCCCATCATATATCTTAAGAGTAAAATGACCTGCTGTAGCACAAAAAAATGATGAAAGCCTGTCTGCTAACAGAGGAAAACACACACACACACACACACCTGTATAAACATGGGCTATTTCAGAACGGTGTGCAGACCAATGACTGATGGGTCATTCATTGCCAGATGCAGACAGTAAACTAGAATGAGGCAAACTGCAATGAATGACCTTTCTACACCGTCTAAACATGTGACAAACATTAAAAATGGTTTGCAGCTACAAAAAACATTGCTAATTTACATAAAACGTAGAGTTGCCAACAAACAAACTGAACCCCAAAAATATGTTAAACACCAATTATAATGACCATTTATTGAAAAATGTCATATGTACTACCATAACTATAAGCCACTACATTTTGCAAAAGCTTTGAACCCTGGATGGTATAATCCGGTGCATTTTATGTGTCGATGGATTTTTCATTATTTTTATGATGTTGGAAAAGGATTTGTTTTGGTAATACAGGTTATAGAGATGAGGACATTTCATTTAAAACCCCTGCAACTTATATGTGAACAAAACAGGATTTTCCCCTAATTTTAGCTGGTGCTTGTAGTCCGGAAATTACGGTAATTTGCAATAGCGAGTGCAACTCTACATAGTATGATGATCGAGAAGAAAACCTGCAGTAATTAAGTTCACTTATCACCAATCAAATATCAATTGGAAAACTAAAATATCAGGGGCAACACGGTGGTGTATCTCCTTTGCATATGATTGATCTAAGAGTGAAAATAAATAAATTCATGCTCAAAAGTACTCACTTCACATTAGGATAAAAAGCTTCATCAAGAATCCTTATGAAAAATAATAAGAGCATACTAATTCATTTAGCCCTCTCTAGGAAAATCAAGGGCACTGGTTTTGTACTTAGGAATCCCAATGGATTAAATTTACATTCTTTGCTAGCTGAAGTCAAATAATCAGGTACTTGAGGCTTTGAAAGGAAATGAAAGCGGGTTATAGAAAGGAAATATGTCCATTGAATTTATATCACAATTACTTTATTAAAAGAAACAACAGATGTAGCAGTATTAAGTTGGTCTGTTTAATGCGTCATGGAAATAGAAGAACCATGATTTCACATAATCCACATGACCTAGAATAGTTGCACAAGGTATAAAAGACACAATCACAGTAAGTGAAGAATACTGATACTGTCTTGAAGCTGCCCATCTATGATTGAGTCATCAATACCACTTTAGCTCTCACCACCATTATCATAGCACTAACGTTATTAATTCATAAGCCGTGGCTCTATCCATTAATCAACGGAGCCAAGGGAAGATAAATAAATGTATTTGGGGACATAGGTAGAGGATGATACTGCAACTGTTGAAATGGGGTTTGACAGCAGGATCTTCACGACTTATTGTATTTTCCTTTATTCTAATTTAATTTTTCATTTTCTATTCATTTTTGCCAAAGCATTGTGGGAAAAGGTGATCACTTACATTTTCTTTTTTTTATCTCAACTGGCTCCTGAAGCTGCTCAAAACTTAACAACCGCCAAAATGTCAACCACTCCCTTAACTTGCAACTCTGCAGATACTCTTTCCCACCGAAGCACACGCGTAACAGAATACCAGCACATAAAATAAAGGTTAACTCTGGAGACAATGGTGTGACACAGTCCAGAGACAGAGTCTTTATAGTATACTGGAGAAAGACCAAGGCTACATGTGGCCCTTTGAACTTAACACCCCGTGTAGTTTGGTGCTTGGTTCTGAACAGCCAAAGAGAAGTTTGTATCCGCCCTTAGCTGTAAATACGTTAGAATATTGGGAAACCGTCAAAAAGAGTTACTAAATTGAATTAATGGTGTGTGTATTATGGCCAAAAATGTGTTGTTTTAAAAAGATGTCCACACTCTAGTCTGAACGTTTCATGCGCACTTGGAAAATTGCACTCGAGTTTGTTTTAAAACAATTAAACATTTTTAGTTAATAAACGGTCACTCTGAAATGTCTTTAATTTAATGCAAAAGTTGTTGCCTGTTCTCACAGTAGTAGTAGTTGAGGAAGATTCCCATATGGTAGGTGCTCTACATTTTAGACTCCTTGAAAAATGACTGTTAAATTATTGAATATGTCTCAAAAAACATGAATTGAAAGTATTCCACAATACGACCAATATAGTCTCTTATGACCAGTATGTCTACCATGTTTGTGGAATATGTTGCAGGTAATTAATAATACTCGAATTCTTAATTCTTAATTCAGAAAACCTTGAATTCTTGAATTCTTAATTCAGAAAACCATGATTTATTGTTAACTTGTAGAACTGCACTTGAAATATGGAGGTGATTTCTTTCTATTGTTTCCCTTTACAGGTTACTTTTAGGCGAGTCCAATTTATTTCAATTCTAAGTTTGAGAACCTTACATTTCATACGTACCTGTATGAAACTTTTAATTGACAGGCCACTCGACCAGGGTTATATAAGTTTCAAATGAAAACATACCCACTCTTGAAAAAGTGGACTGGATACAAGGCCAATAAATTGAGTCAGTGATATATTTCAGTCTTTGTTCCTCCATTCTGTTTGTTATTTCCGTAAATAGAACTGTTGCACGGTGCTGTGTAGCCTGACTTGCAACAAGCACTTCAACCTGACGGTTAAGCCGAGCAGTAAGTCGCTCCCCGGCTCCTTTGCCATTAACATGCACTTAGTCATACAAGTTTACGACCACTCTATTTAGGACAGCCTCTCTCTGACAAATAAAGTCCAGACACGCTATAAGACCGTCAAAGTTTTATGTTGTAATAAACCATGTTTACATGCTGTTTTGCCTGTTTGCAACCCAAGGGCCGAGGGTGAAAGGGTTATCATGGAGCCACCATCTTTGCCTTACTTCAAAAGGAATCTTTTTGTTTCACATACTAGTTGCTTCGGGCCATTTTGATTTCCTCTATTTTTGCCTCCTTTTAATTTTCATCCCAATTTGTTTGCAGAAATTATCTTTAGGACTAATCTCATCTGAAACTTTTCAAGTGTTTGAGAGGAAAGCAGAAGATTTTGACTCATTCTTGCACAAAAAAATATTTGTGTTACAAGGGATAATGATTAGAAATTCAAGGCGGTCTATCTTTCAAGCAAAAGCATTTTTGGTATGGCAAATGAGTAGAGAATCTGTTTGCCTGAGTTTGTTTTAGCTTCTTTCCAATTTTCTATCCTTAACCAGTTCCCCCCTTGTGTGTCAGTAAATTGCTAACATTCTCCAATTACCTCTCCACTCCATGTTCTGCACACTTTTCTAAATTTGCAAAGATATTAGTTAATCTACGTGGTGTTTGACCAGAGTATAGTCCGTCATAATTTAACACCACATTAACTCTGCATTATACTGAATACAAAATGAGCAAAGGAGGAGGAATATCTCCTGAGTTGTTGAATAAAAAAGATTATTATACAAAATAAGCATACACATTAATTGGAAAATAGATATAATTAGAGGTTTCATTTCAACTAATCGTCAGCCCATTTCACAAATTTTAAGTACAAAACCAATTTCGTTGTAATTAGTAAATCTGTTGTTGCAAATATCTACAAGTGATTTATTTTTACCCTTTCAACTGACATTTTTATGCCCATTTTAAAGTGAACATTAATCTTCTCTTGATAAAATATTATAACAGTTCCCTAACACTTTTAATTTGAAGCTGTTTGGAGGCATATTTGGGGGGGGGGGGGGGGGGGATTAAATGTTTATATGGTTAATCTAGATGCAAAGTTAAAACTTCTAAGTATATGATATCTGAAAATTATAGCGAATAAATGCATTTCACATATAAAATATCATCACATGACATTTCACATATAAAATATCACCAGATGACTGTTCTTAAAGTTGACAATATCGTTATTTTCCTTTTTCTCATGTGGCCACTCGTTAGACAAGATATCAAGAAAGTATGCAAATCCAGCATTTCTGCCTGATTGCATTCTCAGACACTAATGTGGGAATGACAGTTTTAATCTGTGCTACTGGCTGAAGACATAACTTCACAAAAGGCCCATCCACTTCTGCAATCTACCTGACATCTCAATTATATAGATAGATGCACAGAGATTGACAGATGAGATGTTTTTACTTTTGCTTGAAAAACAATACACATTTTCCCACTCCTATATCCTTTGCACTCACATCGTTTGACAGTTGGTATGTTGAACTACATTCACATTGCTTAGTGTAGCGCTAAATTTAAGAAAATAAACAGTGCTTCCGTCTGTTTATTAATTTATCAAATTGCTTAACCCAGTGTATTTCCTAGCTGCATATTAGAATTTATGTCAAAACAAATTGCTTTCACCTCATTCACCTTGACTTGACTGCCAAGTTTCAAGGTGCCCTTCCGCTCTAAACAATGTTCACATTTGGCTGCAAAATTGAGATAAAAGCTGATCTGAGCCCAGCACAGGTTTCAATCCCATGTTTGAAGAGAATTCAGAAATTTTGCTCAAATTTCTGCCACTGTGACCCCTCTGTCACCTTTCCTACATATGCTGACTTCTGATATCTTCTTGTGCACCAAGAGGATTTTGGTTAGTGATAATTCTGCAGGCCTCTATCATGGCCACACATGTGCACCCTCACAATATATCCTCCTACTAACATCATCCCTCTTTCTCTTCCTCCCCCATGTGTAATGCTGTCCCCAAGCCAGAATGAGGTCAGGAGAGTAATAGCAAGACATATTGTGCATTTTGGCTGTCGGCAAATGGTCCATCAATGATGAAAAGCCGTGCAGTAAAGGATGTATTGTGTCTTTTCATTTTCACCAAAATTGATTGTGTTGTCTACTTATAACAAAAACACAATATATTAAGACTGTTACTACCATCATCGAATGTCAGCCAAAAATAACTTGTACTTGGCAATTAAAAAAAGACCAAAATCATTACATATCCATACATTGTTGTCTCAGACAAGTGGAAGCGTATGGCACTTGACAAATTGGTTGTTTTTTCTGCAGTTAAAGTGATGAAGTGACACATCTCTGCCGGGAGACTGTTTGACCCCCACTGTTGGCACATCAACAACACAACTTGTCATCAAAGTTCGTTTCAGCCCAAAGAGTTGCAGTTAACCTCTGACATCTCACCTCCTCTGCCCTGTTGTAAAGTGGGTGCCCTTAACTTTGGGAGCCTGACAGCTTTCTAAAAGCGTATTTGCGGCCGGTGGTTCTGGGTCACCGATATTCTGAATGTGTGGGAGTGGGGGGAAGGGGTGGATGAGGGCGGGGGGTGTTTTATGGTGACTCGCTTTTGTGGTTCAAGTCCTAATTATTCCCTCCAGAAAGTTCTTGCTCTGTGCTCTTTTACAAACCACTGATTTAAATATTTACAAACAAGCCAGCACCGCAGCTTCATGTTAGTCCATTTGCTAGTAATTAGAAAGTGCTTGTTTGTGACACAAAACGTCGCTCAGAGTGAAACCTTCCTCCCCAATTCCCCTTGCCAATCTCAGTTTGCGCCCAAGTCACATTCCTTTTTTTATCACCTCTGCAATTATCTCTCCTTTCAGCATTTGACCCCCATGGAGACAGGCAAACATCAAAATTAAACCTAAGCACAACTCCAGAGTTAACGCATTAACAACTTTTCAAATGATTCAACAAAGTTTAACCGTCTCCTCCAGACAACCCTGACCATAAGTACACAACTGATTAAAAGTTGTAAAAACCGCAGAGCTTCCAGGCTGAGATGGAATGAAAGCTGGCATTCGAGACATCAATGAGCGTGGCGGGCCTCTAACAGGAGTGCAGTCTGGGGCTGCTACACAGCAAGATGACGCTCCTTCAAATAGCATGTGATCTGGTTCTGCTTCCCTGACCAAGCTTAGCCAATCAATATTATTCATTTCAAGGCATGTCTTGCCTCTTGCATGCACATGGTTTTATCCATCAGTGTGTGTGTTACATCAACACAACTGTTGTGTGTGCAATACAAAGCAGAAACAAACCAAAATAGAACCTCTGTGGTATGCATATCAGATTCAATTTAAAATTTGTCATAGTTATATTGACTTTAGTGTAGAGTATATTGGATGTAGAGTCCATACCAGCTAGATTGTGACCTCACCTACGTATACACCGTTTCTCATCAAATTTGTAATACAAACAACTCCTCAAAGTGAAGCTGTAGTTATAGCTGGTTCTGGATATCAATCCGACCATCTGGGTGATTCCAACTATGCCTCGCCGGAACCACTCACACACTTGCACACATTCTCTACTAAAGAGATAAAATGCTTCACATCCTTAAAGCTAACCTCTGCAGTTGAGGATTGGATTGCAAGGTCACGCTGCACTTGACTCTCTCCAGCCCTTCCTGCAACTGGTGAGCATATTAAGGTGAAAATTGTTTTGGGCTTTTTTATTTTTACGTTTTTTTTTCTAAATTAATTTTAATTTCGTTATTTTTTAGAGAAGGTTAGCTTATTGTATGCTGAGCACAGTTTTCATTTCTCTTAGTCTTTTTGTAATGTGTTTCTTGTCAGGTATCGTATTAAAAAACATCTCATTATTCTACCTGAACACAACGTAGGCTGGATAAAAAAAAAAAGATTCACCTTGAAAGGTAAACTGCTATCTAAGCCCAAACATTCCAGTCCACACGATAGAAACATTAAGTGCAATATGAGTTTAAAAGGTGTAAAGTGTATTATGCAGTTTCGACCCTGAGGTCGTACACAACTTTTGGGAAACCAGCAAACTCACATTAAATGGATTAAAACGTAAAAACTGCAGAATAGGCAGGAGCAGGAACTTTCTTCTAATCAGTTTTCTTTATTCTTGACTGTGTAATAGACCAAACACAGTTATTTTCCAGCATTTACGCTTATATTTTTTAGGAGAGAATTAATGTGTCCTGCAAGAATAATCTTGTTTCAATTTGTCTGTTCAGCAAGTTCCAAGTGTACGTTAATGACTGTGCTCAAAAATTGAATTAGAACTGACCTACTTCAAGCACAAATAAGCAACAAGGATTGTTTTCAGAAGCCTGCTGTTAGCCAAGCATGACTGAATCAAGATAACTACTGTGGATCATTATGACTAATCGTGCCTTACTTCAGTTTTGCACATTGGAAGCCCGAGCTGCATCATACGTAACAGTAGGTGTCTTGCTGACCTAAGACAGCTGTCAAAATTTCATCATTTGATCGAAAGTCTGTTTTGCTTTGAAAAGGACTGCACATACGTATAACAGGGAAAAAAAATCACCTCAATATCATAAATGGTGATTGGATCACATCTTAACTTGTAGTTATTTTTCTATATTCCTGGTTAGAGGGCGTTTCAATGCTAGTGTAATTCCTAAGGTCAAGTCACAATTAATTTTGGGATGCTGGTCGACCAATATTTCTGTGATTGGCTGGCGGCCAGGCCAGGATGTTCCCCGCATCTCGCTCAATGTCAGCTAGGTTCGCCTCTAACTCACTCACATGATAAAAAATGGACAGGTGGGCGGACAGACGAATGACGCTATGTTTCAAATACAAATAGCAATGTTAATCATTGCAAAACAGATACACACAAAAAATAAATTAATAAGAAGTGACATGTAATGGGACTGCAGCTAGCCAGTCAACCTTCTGCTTTCAGGTTTGCACATTTTAGGAGAAATGAGGTTGCCTGTTTCGACTGCTATATTTTGTGCAACTGAAGATGCTTATTCCACTTCCACCTTTTGATTTTATTATATTCAGTCTTGTGATCATCAGTAAATCTGCTGAGCATACTATATGATTTGATTCTACTGCGATAATAAAGTCATTTTCACCAGAATACCAACATCTATCAGTGCATCAAATTTACTCACCAAAGCCAGACATGAAAATGCAAAGAGGGAGAAAATGTGTTTCTCTTATCTTTCTGCTCACTTGATTTCTTTCACACAAAAAGAGGCCTGCATACAGTGCATGTCGAAGATGCGCTGTTGTTCAAAGAGTCTCAGGAACACAGGTGGGCTATAATGAGGCATCTGTCCACACACATGATGCTGACTTTTAAGTGTTACGTTAATATTGGATGTTGGTGTTTATGTATGTTGGTGTATGTGACTGTGTGTCAGTTTAGGTATACATGTATTCTGCTGGCCAGAAATTTAGTAAACAATGAAGCAGAATAACAGCTGGCATCGAGAGGTCAACATCAGGTCGATGCCAAATTCTAATTATTTTAAAACTAATGATTTATTAATTATTATTATTATTATTAATTAATTTCATTTTAAATCCGGGGTGTATTTTCTGATTTCTACAAAAAAATATACATGATCCCTTTCTTAGTCCTTTCATTACTTGTTTAAATGTTTAATGTTTTTCCAATGGGATAAAAATTAAGGAGATGGTCTGTCTTAGAAATGCACCCTCCACCCTCCTCCCCATCCAGATTTTAAATCTTCTTTGACAACACCCATTTCAAAGATATCACTCGTACCGCACCTTCTTCTCCCTTGTACACATCACACACTATATATAAACTGTCTATCCTTGGAGTGGGGGAAAAAAAAGAAGACTACATTCTTTGGAGAGTGCACAAGATCAATGTTTCAGAACATGAAGCAAATCCTATGTCTGGTTTTAATAATCTTTAACGATATAAATTTATTTATTTTTTACCTTGCACAAAAATAATGTAATGTAATGTAAATAACTCATAGAGCACGTTTTGCTTGAATTTTTAAGGTCAGGTCAATATGAGATCACTCGACTATACAAGAGGATTCTTTAGACTGGTAAAGCAATTTGCATTTGACATTTTCCATACAACATTCAACAGTTGTCTATGACCTTTCACCTAAATCACATTTCAATCAATATTTTCTTTTCTTTAATTCATTTATTTTGACAGGGACACATGGACACTTAGTAAATTAACCCCTGCTCGTCCTCAGGAGCGGAAGCGAGACTTCAGATTCCGATTCATTTATTTGAATCTGTTGTGGTGTATTATTGGATTACCTGACTAAGCAAAGACAGACTGTACAAAGGATCAAAGATGTTTGTCTTGTTCGCATTTTTCCTATTTACATGTTACTTATGTGTGGAATAATTACTTAAATTTAAATCATGTTTAATTAGAATCATCTTCAATTACGGTCATTTTATTTAAATTTATGAAATTTGACATTCCAAAACAACACCAAAAACAAGTAAACAAATCAATATTTTATGTCACTGCTGCAGTTACCTGTAATGTTAAATTACAGACTCACCAATTAACAAAAGTAGACATTTTATTTGACCAATAGGCAGCAGCGATAAATGCCCCACTCCCAAAAATCTTAAAACTGTGTTTTACTCTGTGAAGGACAATCTTCTATGATGATACCGAAAGTTTGCATGTTGTGCGGCATCGCTTCACCGCTGCCAAAGAGACTCTTTATTTTCACAGGTCTCAGTGGAGCATAAACTCAGATGGCTGAATGGGGAGAAGCCCATTTTCATGCCAAGTCTGCCAAGTTTTGAAAGCAGCTCCAACCACATGTTGTTCTAGAACGAAACAAGGTATTCTCTTTGGTCCAGCTCGGATTCACCTCATTTCATGTCAACAAGGCCCTTCAAACACGCAATGGAGGTGTGGGAAAGAAAACAGAAACCCTCATGACTCACAGTTGACAAAAGTGCGTCTTCCTCAGACAGGAAATAGAAAAAATGTGATTTGTGTTGTAAAAACAAATGGGCTCACTTTTTCCTAGCAATACATGCTGTCATAGGAAGCTGGGATTTTTATTTGTGATTCTACGATACCACCACATACTATACTACGTGTTGTTCTCATTATCGCCACTAAGCCTGAAGGTATGCGGCATCATGTTCATGCTTGTTGCTTGGCTGGTGTGTTCGTTATCAGAATTACACTCCAACTACCCCACTCATTTCCATGACATTTTGAGACTATAGGTGGCACACCTCAATAGCAAGTGACAATAAACTTTTTGGACCACATTAGAATACAAATGTGGGAAAATGGAATCAGACATACAGATACTTTGCATCAAAACATGAATACTGTCATACAGATTAAATTAATTGTTAGTTGTAGCCACATTTGCCAACATTGCTAATTCCAGGGAGACGTTCGTAAGGAGGATACAGTGAAAAATAGTTTAATCGTGTCATTGCACAATTTGATTATATCTTCATGTTGGTCTGACTGTGCTATGTTGAAACAGCAGGTCTGAATTTTGTCCATTCATCCTTCACCAGTCATTGCTCTTGGCCTGTCAGCCTTAAATGCACAAGCTTGGCTTTTGCCATTTAATCAATCACATGTAAATGGTGGTCTGGTGGGCGGGGTTGTGTACATTGGGAGATACGTAGATGTCAGGGACAGGTGGCCAGGCTCAGTTTCATTCTCTCGCCTTGGCAGCTTGCTTCCATGTATTTCTACCTGGACAAGGCCCCAGGTACACACATCCACAAATCCTCTCCATATACTCAAACATATTGTCCCATATTTCTGATTGTCCTTCCGACAAAAATCTAACTTTCGTCCGCTTCTATTATTACCTGTTTTTCAGTTCACTAAGAACACCTCTGAAATTTAAACGTAATTCTAAATCAGGGGTCACCAACCTGGGTACTGATTAAGGTAAAAGGCTACCAGTTTGACACACACTCCTGAAATAGCCAATTTGCTCAATTTTGTTTTAACTGTGTGTTATTATTAATTGTCATTTCCAGTTCACTTGTTAGAGTGATTTAAACAAGAATAGCAAAAATAAAATAAAATAAATAGATACAGTTCACTGATAAGTGCGGCTATTTGAGCTAATTTAAGAGCAGTCCTGCAGGCGACTCACGCGGTCCTCACAGGCACCCTGGTGCCCACGGGCACCGTGTTGGTGACCCCTGTTCTAAATGATCACCTCTTCATTATAAAAGTAACTACCAGTAATCATATCACTGGCCCCATATGCAATATTTGTAAGCTCTCCTTAGAAACTTTAAAAAAAATTAACAATAATAATAGTAACCATTATATTCACCTGCAGATCAATAATATATACTTAATAATTATGATCATTAATATGATTACTAGTCTTCAAAATTTTCAGGTTGATGTAACTTGTATTAAATATAACCCTTGTGAGAAATTATTGTAGAAATCATGGATGCATGGAGTAATTCATTTTTGTAGCCAAGGTAAGAACCCAGGTGAAGCAGCAGGAGGAAATACAGAACAAAAAAGAAATGAGTAGGATGTTCATAATTTCCTACTCAAACTAAAACTACAGTGCAACAATTGCACCGTAATGCTATTACAATTTTTCATCTAAAGTGTATTGATTCGGAGAGTGGCTACCAGTCATCATTTTAAATGAGAATTGGTTCTCAGCTATCTTAGATTCAAGATTCAAGATTCAAGAGTTTTTTATTCGCCATGTTTGAGCGTGCCAAACAAGGAATTTGACTTCGGTAAATCACAGCCTCTGTTCAACATTTAGGTGACTAACAACAACACTCAGGACATGTGAAGAACGAAAGATATTCTCAAACACCCCCTGATCTTAAACTCCCAAGAGGGCAAGGAAAAAACTCAAAACTCCAGCTAGGGGAAATGAGAAACCTTGAGAAGAGACCACAGATGGGAGGGTCCCTCTTCTAGGATGACCAGGCTGCAATGGATGCAGAGAGGACACATAGTACAAACAGTGTAGACAAAAAAGGTGTGGCAAGCGGGATGTTATTGCACAGTAATGACTCTGAGACTCTAAGAGTGGTGTGAGTTCATCAGAGCGACAGCCTGGGGAAAGAAGCTGTCTCTGTGTCTGCTGGTTTTAGTGTACAGAGCTCTATAACGGCGTCCGGAGGGGAGTAGTTCAAACAGGCTGCAACCTGGGTGCGAAGGGTCTGTTGAGATGTCACTTGCACGTTTCCTGGTCCTGGACAGGTACAAGTCTTGGATAGATGGGAGGTTGATTCCAATTATCTTTTCTGCAGTCCTTATTGTCCGTTGCAGTCTGTGCTTGTCTTGTTTGGAGGCCGATCCAAACCAGACAGTGATGGAGGTGCAGAGGACAGACTGGATGATGGCAGTGTAGAAGGTCTTCAGCAGCTCCCGTGGCAGGTTGAACTTCTTGAGCTGTCTCAGGAAGTACAGCCTCTGCTGGGCCTTCTTGCGGACAGAGTCTATGTGGCCGGTCCATTTCAGGTCCCGAGAGATTGTGGTTCCCAGGAACTTGAAGGTGTCTGTGGAGAGAATAGTATTACTGCGGATAGCTGGTTAAGTGAGGGTTTAAAGCAGGACGTGAACACAGACAAGTGTACGCTCATGCACACAAACACAGATGCTCACACGGACGCACAAGCAAAAAAGCCTGGGAGGCTTTCGGCTACAGGAATCCCCTGAGGGACCACTCAAAACTATGCAAATGCATGCCAGTCCAACAGTTTCGACCAAGACTGTATTCAGTTGCTTGACTGCCTGGGCATGCTTATTTCCCAAGGTTAAAAAGCAATTAGAGATAAGATAGATACTTCTTTGTGAATGAATCTCCATATCATGAAAGGAAAATCAATACCTGGAGCAAATAATGTGGCAGATGGAGCCAAATGCATCAGTCGCACAAAATCCACCAGCTGTGTGGCATCTTGTGACTGTGCAAATCAAAGGAAGGTGCAATTTATGTAATAATGCATTTGTACATTTTGCTTTTGCTAAAATATGATCTCAGGCACAGTTGCCATGCTCCAAAGCTCGACATGTATATACAAAGAAGGGATTGAAAAATGATTCATATTTAATGTTTATCATATAAGTAGCAAGAAAAACATTAAAAATGCATAGTCCACATACTGCTGCATTTAAAATGAGATTGCAATTAGACTGACAGGCAGGAGAGGGCTGAAGTGATTGACACTGACACTCCTTTTTACACTTGAAAAAAACCCATATTATGGAAGTCTGTCTTTTTCCTTACGAGGAACAAATAATCCTCCACCCCACAAGTATTTACTTGACCTGCCATGTTTTGTTTTTTTTTTTTTTAAACTTGAGTTATATGGATTGGCATAGGCTCAAAAGTGCAAGCTGCTATCTTAAATACTGCATTAATTTCCCTACCAATTAAGTCTTAGCTGTATCTTAACCATATCCCCCTGCTATATGCTTTTACTGACATGTCAGCATATTTTTCATTTTAATTCCCTTCATCAGTGAATTTGTGCATTAAATCCTGCCATCTCCATCTCTATCTCAACATAAGACGTCCCCAACCCAAGACATTAATCACTTTAGCCCTCTGATAGTGGATTTAGTGCCTGTAATGATGCTGAAAATGAGAGTAAGTAGAGAAAGGAGGAGAAAAAAACAGAAAAGTTAAAGAGAAAAGCTCCCTTGTTTCGATTCTGCATAAAAATAATGAGCATATGCATAATTTAGCCTTTTAGTTAAGACGTGATAAAATGTCATCAGGAATCTTTTTCTGAATTAAAAAGGACACAAAGGAGAAATGCATTTTTAAGTCACAATAATTAATGACCTAAGCGCATGTGTCAAACCCAAGGCCTGGGGGCCCGATCCAACATTTTATGTGGCCTGTGAAAGCAAATCTTGTCAACTTCTATGATCCTTGTTATAATCTTTACTTAAATTCCAAATGGGTGATAAATAACCGAGATTTTGCAATAATTTACGCTTCGAATATTATCCTTTGCAAGGGATTGAGATTGTAAACCGTTACAGTAGTTAGCCTTGAGGTGTGTATACATAGTCTATCGAAATAGAATAATGCAGGCCACAAAATAACATGATTTATGTTGAAAAAAACTTCGCTTTAAAATGTCTAAATCCTGAACTGGAAGCAAACCAAAGAGCTCCATACTGTAGGTCCATGGGTCAAAACATAATTTTTATTGCGGAATATGTTACCTTAACGTGAAATTCCTACATTAATCTATAATAACTATTCCCATGTGATTATGATGGGTTCTAATCCCAGAGATACCGGAGCACATTTTAAACAAGGATTACTGCAACCTTTTAGATTCCTGGGGTTTCTCAAACGATTGTTCACTTAGCTGTGACTATTAATCATACGCAATGCAAAGAAGACCCTTTGACAACTGCCCTAGTAATTACCGCACTTACTGTACTTAACATTCTCCCTGTGAACATCATGCATAAAGTGACAAATCACAGCATAAGTGGGCCAATTCTCCATTTTTTGCATAAAATTAGAAGTAGTTATTAGCCTAGGATTGCTTCATGATTCCTTCAGCAATTCTGCAGAAAAAAAATCCCAAAGAGAGCAAAGTCTCAGCTTTAGCAGTGAATGGAGTAGTCTGTATTTAAACCCAGCATGACCCTCATGATTATTTATGAATAAAGTGGTCATCTCAGAACATATTTGCTAATTTACTAACTCAGCCTCGCTTATTGTAGTATGGATGTTAATTACAGAGCGAACGAGCAATTAGATGTTTGAATTTTCATTCTTTCCACACCAAGTGGATGTTCTTTGTGCATGTGTTGAGGTATTAGTTTAGATTGGCACCATGCCCAACATTTGAAAATGAGCCGCTGTTTTCTTTAGAACATGAATGGCAGTTTTTAGGTTTTTCTTTTTTTATTCCATGCAGTGATCCAGTCCATCAAAACTTCCTCTTAGTGGCCACAGATTTCTTGTTGTAGACGGGGTTGCAGCTTTTAAACTGTAATAGAATTTATGAGTGCCGAACTCTTTCAAAGTGAAACAATCTTCAGCTAAAATGTTTGATTAAAAACTGACAAGCAATAGCTATCAATCACCCTCCAGTCTTATGCATGGTTAGAACTTGCAAACAATGAAAACAGGTTGTAAAAGTACCACCCTTCATTTGGAATTAAATGGAAATCAGTCATCCAATACTGAAAAGCTGGGATAACACTGAGTTTTTTTTATTTAAATCAAGTCTAATAGTAATCATTTTGTTTGCTTTTCCTCACGTTAGTGGGCACCAGCTGTTTGATTTATAATTGTGAAGAAGAAAACAGCCTTCTGTTTAAAAGTATAAATCCTCCAGGGAATCTTCCAAATCATTATTTCTGTGAGCTGCGACTAACCTCAAATCCATATGAGGTTAACATATCGCTGCCAAGGTCAAAATGATTTAGTCGACTTTTTGAGATGCTTTCAGAAGAAAAGAGAACTATACTATATAATGGTTTTGTAGAAAAGCTTTTCTCAGCAGTGTTCTGTATGGATTTAATGGTTCAGGTCTGCACTACCAATAACAGTTAGGTCAATTGAGGTCTGCCATAGTTGGGTAATCACAGATGTGATGTGGTTATCTACAATAGCTCATTTTGAGGTACTGTACTGTGTAGAGTATGCAGCGACTGTTGTAAGGTCAAGGAAAGATTATATTAATGACCATATAAAGGTGAGGACTCAGCCGCAGGCTGCCGTGGCATATGACGATAAAGGGTTCATAAAGCTTTCAGGGTGTAAAAAAACAAAACTATGTTCCCAACTTAAAGTTTCACTGTAGTACTTATCAGGTAGTCCGTATTTATTTTTTTTTATTTTTTGGGGGGGGGAGTGTAGATGGTGAAAGCAGTTCGGATCACAGTCAAATGTTTCGAGGTTCATATATTTGGTTCTGCAAGTTGTACTAAGTTTTGAGTTTAAACAACGGGTGAAAATAAATCAAAAACAGCCACTGGGTTCTTTCTTAGTTTTACCCTTTGCACCAGCTTAAAACATTTTCTACAAATGTCAGAAAATGGCCTATGAATCCGAACTGAAGTTACCTGAAGCTTATTTTTTTTCCCAAACGATTTCTATGTACAAGTTAGATTGTCTTGGAATGCAGTTGCAGCATGTTCCTTTAGCGTGCCTAGTTGACACGCCAGACTTAAAAATACATTAAATGAGCTGATTTTCATGCAAATTTAAGATGCATTAATGATTTTCTTCAGGGACTTTTGTCTTTTCTTATGCCAGGGGTGAGCAAATATTTTTGCAAAGGGGCCACTTGAGAATATGGAATGCTAGCGAATAGCCAAAGCCAACATGCTAACCTCAGTTTTTTTTTTTTAGAAAATACATATTGTCTTGCTTTGATAATTTGCTAGATGTGAGGGCAGTGAGTTGTGGAGAACCCAGTAGCTGAGACGGATTGACAGAAAAGGTACCTATTGAACCAATACTGGTGGTGATTGCAGTGATCCAAAGCAGTTCCAGGTCACGGGAATCCAACTAGTAGAAGGGGACAGATCTGCTTCTCAAAGAGCTGGACACCTTCCTAGCAAGCAAGGATCAGGGGAATAAACAGTCGCAGGAATGCTGGGAACAAGGGAGAGTCAGACAAACCAAAGCTCTTGGCGGAAACATTATAAAACTGGTTTGCTGCACACACTCGTGGTGGAGTGTGATGACCTGGCAACAAGGTAGAGCCTGGGACTAGCTTAAATACTACACTGATGATGATTGTTTGCACCTTGCCCCAGTACCACTCATTCCACCAATCCAGCAAGATGACAACCCCTGCCCAAAGCCCGCCTCCACAAACACACAAGAAAGGTGCAGAGCCATGAGACCTGACATAGTAAAATGAGAAGAATGTAAAATGATACAATACTAACTTATAATGCACCCAATATGTATTATTGTAATTTGTAATGCAGTGTATCATGCATCATGCATTTGTCATCTTTCCAGTTTTACCTGCATGAGAATGATAATGGAATTCTAATGCATTCCTTCCAATCCCTTAGCAAAGCATGCATTCATTCAAAGCATCCATCCCACATAAGCTGTTTTATCAGCTTTTTAGCAGCATCCTATGTCAAGTGGCGCTGCACAGGCTGCAGCTCTGTCTGTATCCCATCTTTGAACTGTTGTGCTCTCGCTAATTCTGGGGCACCAGCTCCCAGCTTGCATTGTCTGAACCCTGCCACTGAAAGTTGGGATGCCAGTTTTAGGCATGTCAGGCCTCTGGGCATTGGGCTTGGGTTTCCCCAGACCTCTTGTTAAAGGATTAGCTTTCACTCCGATCGTCTGGTATGCAAAACCGTTTTCTGCTCTGCTGTTTCATTGTTGTTTCCAGTTTGGTGAAATTTAGTCAAATGTTTGTTAGAAGTCTTACTTTGTAAAAAACTATTTCTACATTGGTTTAACCGGACTCTCACACCTCCTTCACTCCTGTCTTCTTTCTCCATCACTTCCTCTCTACTTCAGTCATGTGTTGATTAGCTTCTGCAATGTTTTTTTCTTTTTTTTTTTTTTTCCCAATGAAGGAAGAGGGATTATGCTAAGCCCTAACTCGGGGAAACCAGTCTTATCTTGCCTGTAGCAGCTCCATGCACCAGAGAAAAACAGTCCGGAAGAGCGTAGCTATAGGCTAGGATGGAACAGTAGAGGATAGAACAGGCAGAAAATGGCGAGTGAAAAGTAGCTCCTCCAATGTTTGGTCGATTTGGTAAAAATCATATAGTTTTTTTTAATGGTGTCTAAATTGTTGCTATTCTCCAAGTCTTATGGTCTAGTAGGTGTTTTTCCTTTGCCATTATTAGGTGGTTTTTTTTTTTAGCTGTGTGTTTTCTAACATCGGGCAGCCAATGTCACTCCAGAATGCTTTGATGGTTTTGAGATTTGCACAGATTCAAAACAGGGCTTGTTCATGCAAGATACAAGTAGAAAAACATTATTCTTGCACTTCTTACATTTTGCCTTCTTTAAGTGGATTTTCCAATTATATCCAATTACGGTGGCTCTAATAAAGTCCCAGTCACTGTTTCATTTCCTGACAGAACGTTTCGTCTTTTATCCCATTTTTTCCAACAATGGGCTCTGCGACAGAAGGGAACAAGACTCCACTGTAAACAGGCCGGTGGCCTATTCACCTGGCCTAATTACCCTTACCTGATGGGAATGCATGCTCCTGGGAAAGACTCTGACTCTAGGGGATCCCACTCTGAACTCAGATATCACTGCGGGTGCAGATGGGCATCTGCCCAAAGACAAAAACTGGCTTCCAAGACAAAAAGGGCAAGACTTAATTAGTATTACAATGGAAAGGGTTATATATCTAACACATGGATTAATGTTACAATTTATGAGGGTCTTACATCATATCTAGCTAATTCCTTTTTGTCAGGCTAAAAGTGCTGGAGTGTCAGAGCTGCAGTTCACCAAGAAATCCAAAGCGGCAAGATTAGTGAGCACTTGGGAAGCACTAGAGCTAACAGTAAATAAGCCTCCATAAACCCAAGAACGACATTAGGAAGCCAACTAGGGATTTTGTCTTTCTGACTTTTGAGCAGATGGGGAGAAATCACAATTTGTATAAGCTTGAACATTGTTTCATATGCATTTGCTATTGCAAAGACAGAATCACTGCTGATAACTTAATTCCCTCCAATGTTTCGGACCACTGAGTTCTATTGCGGAAAACTGAATTTTGCAGAACAATTACCCATAGTGTCACTCTCTGAGAAATTAAGGAGAATATTGATTTAACTTTTATACTGTTAGAAGTTGAAACATTTGAAAGTACCGGTAATTATTGAAAGTGTCTTATTTAAAGACATAATATATATTTTTAAAAAGGCTTGGAGGGCCAGGCAACAATCTCAAGAGGGCCCATACATAATTGCAGGTTATTAGAGGGCCAGGGTGTGGTATTGGACAGGTAAGGTAAAGGGCAACAGAGCTTCTTTCTCCAGTCGTCATCTCGATCCCATCACTCTATTCCTTGGACATGTGGATGAAAGACTCGTCTGTAACTAGAGAGGACAGAGCAAGTGGAGGTAATGAGAATGTATAAAAGCGGAATGCAAGAGAATGTTTTGGCAGTAGACAGGGGAGAGTGAAAGAAGGAATACCTTTGATTTCCTCAAATTAAGAGAAGAAAACAGTCCTGGCTCACTTCTCTAACTGGCTTGTTTGATTGACATTGAAGCAATGTGAGGCTCTTGGCTGTAATAACTTGCCTTTGTGAGGAGAATTCAGTTCTTTGTCTTCCTTGGCGGTGGGGCCCGGGGTCCACGGATCAGCCTTGACTTATTATGACTGGCTTTTGTCCTTCAAGATCAGTGGGAAACTTGACTTGCCCTTTGGTCTGTCATCGAAATAGGGCCCCCATACTGGGGTTGTTCCCTAGCAAGGGAATGATGGAATGACAGAAGAAGACAAGGCCAAAGTTTGTAGTTGCCTATTATGTTGCGAGGCACATTAACGGATATAATAGATGTTTGTGGTTAGTAGTTCAGTCTTTAAAACCAAACACTGTACTTTTACTTACTCATTTTCATTTGATGGAGGAAAACGTTTTCATCATATTTTTATCATTACAGTTATTCATTGACATGTATCACGACGATGCTATTAGGATAAAACTTACACTAAGGTCAGACGGAGGCGTCTGATTTGATTCATGTGGCGTAATATATGCTGATAAATTTTACTAAGTTAGTGTAATTAGGGTCACTTAAACTGTATAATGTGGCATTGACATTCTGCCAGTTTATTAGGAACATTTCAGTTGAGGATGATGCATTTTAATGGTACAAAGGGGTGTTAATTTAATTGCTGTGTTTTCATGTTTTCAGCTGCCGGAAGAGATATTTTCCATCACTCAAAATACATTCACTTATAAATGATGGCACAAATCTCAATCAAGTTGTTTTTATCTCTACAGTCAACCTGTAATGATGTAAGTAGTGAAAATAATGACTTTCGAAGCGAGTCAGCGGAACTAGACCACTCTTCAAAAACTACCCATATAGATGTACACAGGCTGTTGTCAACACTGTTGACTTTGAAAGTGAAATGAGTGGGGAAAACAAAATAAAGCTCCCAACCTGGCTCTCTTCCACTCCACCACCTTTATTTCATTTGCATTCAGGTGTCTTCACATCCTATCAAACTAAACGTTAAGGTGTAATTACCTTTGAAGTGACTATCAAGTGGGGAATGGCAAAGTTACAGGGACAAACACAGAAGCTTGAAACAGCGACAGGTGTTTCCTCCTGGGTCAGACTGAAATGAACATGGAAATGAATGTCTGAAACGCTTTCAGCAGGTAGTGGGGCGAAAACGGGAAGGATTGGCGCTACAGAGGTAATTATTCTGCAACTTCTTCACCTGTGACAAGAGGTGGCCAGTGGGGGTTTGTGCACGGGGAGCTGATTGTCGCGTCCTAGAAAGCAACTTCTACTAACCTCCACAATGATTGGATAAGCCCTTCAGCTGTCTATTTTTGAGTTTCTTACACATGCATACACGTTTTTTTTTTTTTTCAATATTTTCATTTTGGCCGTCTCATGCATACGAATAAACGGTCCAGGAGCCATCCGTGTCATAATTATTCAAAGGGGATAAAGAACCCTGTAGCTTGCTGGTTATAATTAAGTGGCTGGGTTAAAATAGTTCAAACTGTTTTTTTTTTCACCCAAGTAATTCACAACTGAATGTAATCACATATGCAGAAAAATTTGAGGGTATCTGTATCGAGTCAATGCCGAGTAACATCATATTTATGGAGAGAAGATAATTGGAATAAAGGAAAATAAAGTTGCTACAAAGAATTATAGTACAGCCCAAACCGTGACCTTGGTCATTAAATTGGAAAACGGACTCAAGTTACACTCAAGCAAAAGAAAAGAACAAAGCTCTGAAACTGAATTTATATTCAGAATTATCCATTTACGTTCAAGTGTTCCAATAACAACATGCTGATATTAATAGAAAACAGAGAACATGTGCATGAGTTCAGCCGGAACGCAGGTAAACAAGTACACAAAGCTACAAACATATTTTATTTATATTGTAATTTGTTACACATATGCATATTATATGATGCTTTACATTTACAGATTCATAATTAATAATTTTGTATCCACATAGTATGATTCAGACATGCATTCAATTCTATGTAGGGGTGAGAAAGGATTAAAAAAATCTACTAAACTAGGTCAATGGAAATATACAGCAAAAAAAAAAAAGAAAAAAGGAAAACAACTACAAACAAACTTTTTAAAATCACTCCATACAATTCTTCCAATTGGAAACGTGAGCAGAATGATCAAGTCAGGTTTAACAGTTCGCAGTGCCCAAAGAAAGGACAGAAGTCCCGTGATGAATTTAATCACCAAATGGAATATGGAGAAACATTATGTAGGGGAAAAGAAGTGAACTCTCGGGGGTGTTTTTCATCCACTTATACAAACACTGAGGTTTTCAATAACTTGAGTGGATTTGTACTGAAATTGTCACAAGAGTGAATTTAATTTAATTTCCCCTCAGCCCAACGCCATGTATGATAAACCGAGCACTTTCTTTTGCAATAGGGAGCTGCATGTTAAGTTAGACAATTACATTGTAAGACAATGGTTATACAAACATTGGCCTTCAAAAAAAAAAAAAATCTCATGGCAATTATTATTTATCACCATAAGTGCTATATGCATAACAAATACTTTAGGAAGTTTACTCCCTACGTACCTGACAACCTCTTTTGATTTTATTGTAATGAATGACCTGCAAACTTAATCTCGGCCCTTCACTGCGTAGAAGTAAAGACCCCTTCTGAGTAAGTGCTGCTGTAAATCCAAACAGTAAGTTGAACAGTAAATCACATAGTGCAAGTTGCCAGAGCACCTTGGTCGAAGTGTATTATCTATGTAAATTATACTGTCACTCTCGTAGGCAAAAGGGCTTGTGTTACCGCTGTTGGTGCCGTATGGAACTTTGTAAGAATACATATAAATGGAGACAGACGGGCATGCAGGGTTGAGACCGAATGTGACCAGAGAGCGGGACACGCAGGGGGGATGGCTTAGGCGTTACTTAGCTTCTAGTTAAACTCTAAGTGCGTGAAGGATCTCATAGTTGGCTAGAAGTGAATATATCAGGTCATAAAACAGGAGAGAGGAATTGCTTTGGATTTAAATAATTTCCCTGTTTCTTTTTAAATCATGAACAATTTGTGCCTCAATGCAAAAGCAAATCTTTGACCTCTCACAAGTGTCTGTCTGCAAAGAATTATATGAGGAAGGGGGAAAAAGTGACAGGGAGTTTTGACACCACAATGTGGAGGGAGAAAAGGGATTCTTCTCTTACTATGCTTCTTCTTTGTTCCCAAAATCAACAGACTCATGTCTAGCCTCGCTCTGAATCTCAGCCTGCTTGTCTTTGGTGCGGCCAACACCTGATTCATGATGTTGGCTCACTGCATTGCATGTGTGCTAACACAATACACTTTCACACCACTTTAGCAGAAATTTTAAGTTTCTATGCACATGGAAACCTTTTTTTAGTCTTTATGTCAATACTTTGCTAGGTTGTATTCTTTTCCCCTTCACGTGCAGACTATAAATCAACCTTGGAATTCACTTTAGACAGTCACACGTATGGAAACTGGAATGGAATCTTTATAAAAGGGAATTACAAGCCATAGATGTACGCACCCATGCACCTGTGCTGTAGACAGATGTGTGAATTAAAGCCCATCCAATTGCATTAAGCTGATCAGTCTGACGGCGGTGATTACCTCTGATTGGGTACCACAACATTGGCAATGGGGAGAAACAACTGTTTCCCCTGGATACATCGCACTGCCGACCATTCAATTTCAATTATACCCACCATATTAGCAGATTAGCAGACAAGCTGACCCCACCATGAATCGGAGCCAAAGCTTCACCCTGACAAGTTACGAGGCAGGTGTTAAAATTCCCCCCTCATTTTTCCTCCCAGGACACAATGGTGGAGCTGCTGCTGGCCTGCAGCTGTAGCAGTGACACTCCATGTGTTAATGATGCATGGCAGAGAGATTCCAAGAGCTTTTAGCAGCTAAAACGGATGCAAAAAGATTCCATCGCTGGTCTACGGCATGTGAGGGAAATAAGAGCCAAATTGTCGATAAACCACTAAAAACTCATCCTGACATGGAGAATGAGCACATTATTGAAGTGTAAAAAAAAGTTTGTTGTAAGAATGTCTGGTTGCAAATCTGCTTTCCAGAAATTAAAGTCGGTGTAAACCCAAAATAGATGTCTTGTAAATTTGACAAAAAACAGAGAGGAGTGGTGTTAATAACCCTGCCAAATTTGAATGATTTGTAAAATGGGAATTCAAAATCGTGTGTGTGTGTGTCACACACACACACACACACACACACACACACACACACACACACACACAAGGTCTTGGAACCAATTATCCGCGATAAACAAGGGATTACTGTATATACATATTATATATATTTTTTTTCCATTACACCAGTATGGAAAGTATAATGAGGCATTGTTTATGCTCTGTTTTCTGTTAGGAACCCATCATAATGAAACTTCACTGTCTCTGTCAGTTTAAAATAATCCATGTACGTATTTCTACATTTCAGAGAGATTCATATAATACAGCAAAATCTAATGGGGGTACGAAAAGCAATTGTCTTGCTAATCCTGATGTGATATAATAAAGGGTCATAGTGCCAACTACATATTAATATTTGGGAAAATAAGATGCAAGTAGTATAAAATTAATTTAGTAAATTAATGAAAATCTTTTTTTATACATGTTTTATAATACTGTGTCACAATATGATCTAGCAGGCAGCAGATTTGATAAATTCATCCAAAAACAAAATTCTGCATTGTTGCAAGTGCAAATTTGAATATTCTGTCATGATCATTCTCTTAGCCTCCATTAATATCTCCCTTTGCCTTTCCTTTTTTTTTTTAAAGCATCTTCATTCATCAGCTGATTTTACCTGTTGCTATAGGATGTTTTATTTTTTATTTTTTTTACAATGGCCTCCTCTTGTTTTTTTTATGTTCGCATATGGGGTGTCTGTAGCATTCATGAGGCTTCAAGAATACAATTCGATGTATTCGATAAAA
This sequence comes from Syngnathus scovelli, assembly GCF_024217435.2. Classification (NCBI taxonomy): domain Eukaryota; kingdom Metazoa; phylum Chordata; class Actinopteri; order Syngnathiformes; family Syngnathidae; genus Syngnathus; species Syngnathus scovelli. The sequence continues at coordinate 8,420,521 of NC_090856.1, forward strand.
CATAATAAACATTCCATTCAATGTTATCCCTCTGACCCCCCCCCCTTTTTTTTAATACAAAAATCCATCTGTGTTTGCACCCTGTGACTCCTCAGCTTTGACCCATCCTCGACAGTTTCACGTTTCACCGATCACAGTTATTTGACAGACTGTTAAAAAAACACACACACACACACACAAACGCACACACACACACTTTGCAATAAGTGCACCATCTCTAGTGTTGCAACGAAATAAATTATTATCGGACAGCAGGTTAAGGCATAACTCGTCTAGTGGTTTGATACTGAAATCCCTTGGTGGAATATAAATATTAATCCTTTGTAAACAACTGTAAGCTTAATAAACAAGTGATTTTATGCTTATTGTAATGTATTGAATCGTATTATTAATCTTATCACTTAGTCAACCAATTCTGCCTGAAACTAAACCCATTTCTCAGAGACTGAGACTGCTCTCTAAGCAGTAGCACCACCACAGCCCAAAAAATACAGTGTGTGCAGTGAAGCATTTAGAGTCATTTTATTGGGTAGAAATTCCAGCTTGGCTCTTCCAAGCCTGCTTGCCGGGAATGATTTCAGCTGCTTTTATAAGATGCCCATGCGGAGCTGATGTGGTCTGACATGTCTTTCCTGATAACCACCACCCAACTTACTGAACATCTAAGATGGAAGTCTGGTATAGGGGCCCCACATTTGAGCCAACATGGGTGACATGTGAAAAGAGCCAGATGCTTGAGCAGAAAGAACCAAGGCAGTGCTGAGCCCGACCGCTTCGTTCATTTAGCGGGTGAACAGCAGGAGGGGATCATTGGGGGGAGCCAAGATCCCAGGTGATGGGCAGCCGAGACAAAATCCCAGTGGTGAGTTCATAGAAAGATGTCAGGTTGTTTTGTGGATACAGTCTACCCCAGGACATGAAAGTAATTAGAACACAGTTGAAAGGTCAAGGCACTACTGAACTCTGCAAGGGATTGATGTACGATGGAGAGCGAGACTTCCTGGTGCCCAATCAATTCCCTCTGCCTTTATATCAAAAAGTACACAATAGAATGTAAAATTATCTTTGTGAGTATGTCACAGCATTGGCTAGAGTAACTTTATATTCATGTGTGTTGTAGAGAACAGATTGTGTGGGAAGCAGCCTATATTAGGCTGGCAGCCATTGGTTGACTGGTTAAGCAAAGAAATTATTTGACTCTGCCCAATCAAACTGTTGTTGGTATTCTATCATAAATTTAATTCATATTATTACTATCCTCAATATTTTTGGATGGAAACATGTTGAGAAACAAAATAGTTGAAAATAAAATGTGTTTAATTTTAAGACAATATGGTAGCAAAAATTAGCCATATTAAAAATGAGCTATATTAAATATGTAATTTGCTCATTAGCACTGTTAGTGCACAAAGTCTTTTTCCGATGTGTGAGATTGGATATTGAGTCACACAGTGCATCTGCTGGACTATGACCACAATGGGGGCAGAATAGTAACAATGTATCTTAGTCTTGCATCGGACAATTTGTCAGCTTGATCATCATTGAAGAACTGGCAAAGAATAGAGCTAATTGCTCAATTTTATCAAATGAGGCAATTACAAAAGATGCCTGAATGGAGTCTGGGCTTCACTGTGTTACTAAGAAATGAGAAAGAGTCAGAGGAGTAGAGAGGCGAAGCTTTTTACACTTCCATTGATTCCTTTTAGACCAAAAGCATTCGAGCCCCTGTGAAAAATCGATCAGCGCAAGAAGCCTTCTTCTACATTGATAAAAGTAAACCGAGATGCTCCCAAAAAAACAAGAAAACTTTCAAAGACATGAGAAAGAAAAGGGCCAGAAAATTTGACAACATGCAGACATACTCTCATACAACCATGTAAAGAGAGTTTACCAGTGTAATAAAGGATGCCAGCAAATCAAGGGATCATATTACACACAAGTACACAGAAAGAAAATATTTTTAAGGGTGATTTTGGTGGAATGTATTTATACTGGGGTGTGTATTATTCACAGGATTTTACGGTATGTTTTGGATGACATGCTTCTTGATAATGGCAGCAAGTCACCAACAAGACACCTCGGCACAGACTCCTCCATGAAGATGAGTTCTTTTTCTTTGAGGATGACACCTCTGCTGCTGAAAGTCAAGTTACACTGATTTACTTTAATGCAATGCATTTAGAGCAGTGTTAGATTTGTTTCATGATTTTCAACAATTCATTACATTTTAGGGCTTAAGGAACCAAGTAATACCGTCACAAAAATAGGGTTGGTAAAAAGAGAAGTGCATATGTATAATAGCCTACAGGCGTCATTAAGCTATTGTAAAAAAATAAAATAAAATCCAGATTGCAGTCAAATTTGGTTCCAACTTTTTCTTTGTGAACTGATAACATCACAAGCATACATATCCTTAATTGAACCTTAAATGAATTTTCAAACAAATACATCTGTATCTAATGTGGGAACCAGCTGGTTGGCAGCTTGCTGTTGGCTAATCAGTAACACATTTAATTGAGAAGGGTATGATCAGAGATATAATCAGCGACTCTTAAAATAAAGCCTGTTGAGTAAATTGCTGTTTCGTCGTAAAAGCGGTTAACGGCTTGATTTAGAACGCTGATATGCCACATTCCAAAACTTATTTCTTCTCTTAGATTTGCTGAATATTGACTATAATAGAATATCTTGTCCACAAAGAATTTTGTGGTTTATTAATTTATTAAAATAGGCAATGATTACTATTTAAGAGAAGAATGTTGGGTAGTGGAAACTTACCTATGATACTAAATCATAAAAGGCGATTTGTATTAAAAATTCAAGAATTTTTATTGGCCATGTTTGAGCATGCCAAACAAGGAACTTGACTTCAGTACAGCCTCTGTTCAATATTTCTTTATTCAACATTATTTGACCAGGGATTTTATGTTTCACCCTGAAAGTGTATTGATATTTTTTGCAGTAGTAGAGCACAAAAAGCCTGTCACTCAGCACATTTTTCTATTTTGAGTAGCAGTAGGTTCTTTCTGTACCAGTGTTTGCAATAATACATTATGCTCGTCAGTCTGATTTTTTATTATTTGCTGTGAGTAGCGCAGGAAATTCCAGAACTGGTATCTTCTGAACTTCACAAAAACAGTCCAACCTTAGTGATGCGCATTGTGCCAGAAGCTCATTTTAGCAGCTCTTGGCGCTTGGCAGGTGAATATGTTGGACCTGCATGGCAGGAAATGGCTGATAGCCAAGTGGCTTTGTGTGTGAGAAAGAAGACTCTTGAATTATAATGAAAATCTATTCTCTCCCTCTCTCACTCTGGTTTTTTTTTTTTTTTTTACTTTCTGGTCTGCAAGAAAGAACCAAGGGTGGTTCTGCAAAGAACTGAAAAGCATTCATTTTGATTACCGGGGTTTTGGTGCCGCCACCACAGCGGGAGAACTGTGGACATCCTCCTATCCATCTGAAGGCGTACAGAGAATTAAGCCCATCATCACACCATCACTGTCCAGATGGCATCAAGCCCTCATATTAACACTTATACTACCCATTCCAGGGTTCTGGCTTGCCCTCACCAATAAGCGGGAGCACGGATTGACCATGCCAGCAACAGTCAGGACCCAGGATACAAAATAATAGACAAAACCCACTTCCAAATTCCCTCCCGAGCTTTCCCTATCGACAAAATGAATCCACTTCATGGGGTGCCTTAGCTGAATTTATGGCCGGATAAAGTACACAATCTTGATTTTAAACTTGGTACACTGAAAGGAATGTGACAATTTTCCTCATAATATGGGAAATGACACGGATATGAATTTCTTATGCCTTGATAGATTGTCGCAATAAAAATTAGACTTTAATCAGGTGGTCATGAAAAACATGAGTGTAAGTGCTTGTAAAGTAAAGAGCATATTAATGACAGAATGGAACAAATCTCTAATGAAATTCAAGTCCAACATTCCCAGTGGTTAAATCAACCTTGGTTACAAGGGAGGACATTTCAGCCATGGAAGGTGTAACCCAGACTTCCATAAAAAAAAAAAAAAGATAATTTGCTTAATAAAATTTCTAGCTGTCTAACACACACTAAATCCATCTTTGAATCTTCAAATGCTGAATAAGGGATGAAGTTGATTGGAGAAAATATATGTACTTATTTTTCTTGCGGAAAAAGATGGCTATTTTCACACTGCTTTCAAACTTTGCCTCTATATGTGCGATAGCAAAATGCTTTTAGATAGAACTGCTGAAGCAAGACATGACCTTGTCCAAAATTCATACACAAATTTAAGCTTACCCTGGTACAATAATTAGATGTGTGTCAAAGTCATTGTGACAGCAATAATTACTTCAAATCCAAAAGTGGAATGAGAAGTGAGTCTCAGGTGTTAATCTTCACACTTTGCATTTCACCTTTTTTTGCACCTCTGCAAAAAGATTATGGTGGGTGTCTGTGTGTGTCACCGGGGCAAGTTGTGACAAAGAATGGCAAATTGGGGTGAAGGCTTCCTGCTGCTTGCTACCCATGCCAACAAAGGATCAGAGGAATGGAAGCAGCTGAGAACAGACACTTTCACACCAACTGACACACTCATCTTTGAGGTGTGTCATTTCTCTGTGTTTGATGTACAGTGAATAGAAAACAAGCCTCTAAATGAGAAATCGGAAGATCTTATTGATCCATTATGCATTGTATGTTTCCAGAATATTGTACTTTCAATAATATTGACTGTATAGCCTGCTGCAACATCGCCAACATCTTGCTGCACACATTGAGAACGATCTATGCTTCCTTGGGAAATTACAGTCTGCTCAATTCCTTCTAGTAAACAGCATCCTTGTTAGTGCTCCAATCCATTGTTCAATTGTACTTCCAAGTAGTTGTACAGTTGCACAAACTCAATCCCCTCGCTCCTGATGGAGATGGTCTTAGTGGTAACACTAGTCCTCGTAAAGTTTAGAACTACCGTATTTTCCGCACTATAAAGTGCACCTAAAAACCTCAAATTTTCTCAAAAGCCGACAGTGCGCCTTATAATCCGGTGCGCCTTATATATGGACCAATATGGATTCGTGGACGAGGACTGATTTATTAAAGTAAGCTTTACGTGTTTATTTTGTGTGTTGTGTGATATTAACGTTTGAGCAACGTTGAGTTATTGATATATTGTTATTGTTTTCACTATTTCGAGTGTTACTATATTGTGATTGCATTAACGTTTGAGCAACGTTGAGTTATTTATTTCATGCGCCTTATAATCCGGTGCGCCTTATATATGAAGAAAGTTTTAAAATGGGCCATTCATTGAAGGTGTGCCTTATAATCCGGTGCGCCTTATAGTGCGGAAAATACGGTACCTCTTTAGTTTTGCTATTACCTAACTAGATCTCGAAAGATGATTCCCTCTACACCAGCCCCTGAGAGTCCACTAGTTCCCTGTACTCCATTTCACAATGTTGATTGAGGCTAGATGAGATGGGTTTCTTTGATACCGTATGAGCAGGTTTCAGAGGTTCATTACTCACTTTTAGCTGTTAAAGTACCTCTTCTGCTCACAGCTTAATGAACGCTGGCATTCCAAAAGCATTAATTGAGATGGTCGGCAGACATCCTTGAATCTGGCAGCGCGTCGGCTGAAAGAAAGACCACTGAGCAATTTAGGATCTAGTACCTCCAGCTTTTGAGGTTGAGTCTGCTGCAAATTGAGTCTTGCTTTTGGTGGTTACAAAGCAATTAGCCTGAAGGGGTACGGATCTTAGCATTGATCAAAAACTTGACGCCACTGGAGGAAATTCCGTAACCAATCTATCATTGTGAAACGTAATTGGTTTGTGGTCAGAAAAAAACGTGTCTCTGCAAGGGTAAAATGGTTAATATTTGTTATTGTCTTTTTAGAGGGGCTATATTTGATGTTTGTTTTGGACTGGAACTGTCAATATGAGTTTGTAAAGAGTCATCTTAGTATCCCTTTCTATGAGAATACAAGCAACAATATTTATATGCTACGTTTCACACTGGTAAAGCTGTGAAATGTCAAAAAACAGCTTCAGATTGTTTTGGGTATCTCAATGTCTTCAAACTAAGAGTCAGTATGAGTTCTCCCACATTTTATTTTATTAGATCATAAATATGTTGGCAAACTGAATAGTTGGCCTGCCTATTGTGTTCCAATAAGCTGCCATCATCCATCATTCGGGGAGAGACCCAAATGGATTCGTCAAACAAACACCTCAATTTTGAAAAACAAATAAGGCCACACTTTTATGTCAACAATAATTTGCTGCAGATCTAAAATAAAGCTCTTGACATCTCAAGGTAGGTTCAAGGCTATTTCAAGTGGTGACCTCTCCTGGTCCTTCTTGCTTACTTAAATGGTCACAGGGGGACTGTGAATCTATCTTCGCCTAATGGATATATGAATCTTACTACTCGCCTCAGTGATGAATGGCTAGGAATGGATGGCTAAAGTATCACTCTCAGCGGGTTCTGGAGCTTCCTTCGTTCTGATAGGAATCATAAAGCCGTGCAGGAATGCTCTGCTTGGGTCAATATCCTGTTCAAGTAGCCATTAAGCCACGTGCTACAATGAGCACTAATATCATCAAGGTGTACCGCTATCCCACTGTCATTGCATTCATTTCAAGGTGAATTATAAATGGTCGTCGAGCTCCCAATCTGTTCATGATCTAGCCTTCAAGACGGATCGCGATGACGTGCTAAATCACACCATCCATCATGTTTCAATATGAACGTGTGTGATGAGCATACAGTGAAAGTGTAACATTAACCATTCTTCCTGACAGATAAAAGAAGCAGCCATTTCGAGTTTCCTAACATCCATTTGTAGTCAAAGGATGTGATGAGATACCTTTTATCAGTTAGATGTCGACTGCACTAATAAGGCCATTTGCTGAACTTTGCAGCTAAAAATATATAGTATGTCTAGTTTCAAAATTTGAGAAATTTAGAGATTTTGAGGAATTTAGAGCCCCACCCCGTAGCACTAATAAAAATTGCTCCCCCTCCAGCATTTAAGTGGCCCATCCCAGCACAAGAGCAACAAAATTTACTTACTAATGTGCCACCATTCCCAGGGTTGATAAAACCCAAATCCATAAGGCGCCCGGAGGAAACCGTAGCTAATGGTAGGTGGGATTTTGCTCGCGATGTGATGGATTAAACTCAGCGGGATCAACTCGGAGGAAAGAGCCGCCCAAAAGAGATTGCTTCATTTCCGATGCTTCACCCTCACCCCTACATTAATGCATCCACCCTGCACCTGATTCGCAATACCCACCCAATTCAGTGGTACTTTAAATTTCACCATGAATACTCTGGGAAATGTATTCACATCCTGAGCCCTTTTGGATAATGGTAAAGTAGAGGTTACCGGGGCAGTGATGAGAAGCAAACCAGCTGTCAAGAATATTGTGAATGACAAGAAATACCAGTTTGCTGGGAACTAGGTCATCTGTAAGCAAACATATGCAACACAATTCAAGCATTAATGCAACCTATTCAATTTGTCGGTAAGTATTACATGGCACATTGCTCTGAAGCTCTAAAGATGTAGAACTCAGACAGACAGGGACTAATAACTATGTTTCAGTAATTGTAGGCATTTTACCAACATCTTGCATGTTACTTAAAGAATTATGCCTAATATTTCTAGTCAGTGGCAGTTTTTTAAGTTGTACCCAAAACCTTCCTACCCCTTCAATTATGGTGCTGAGCTATAGCGCAAGTTCTGAGTTGGATGGACGCTGCAAAATAAAACGCAAGTGTGTACGTATATTCGCTGCCAATCGAGGATGAACACGTATTCAGCAATGATTTGGGTGCTTGGTCTCCCTGACAAGGACCTTGTTCCCCTCTCGCTTAGGCCAGACTAAAAAAAGTAAAGCTTTCAAGATGTGATAACTAAATCTGTATTCAGGTCTCAGTGAATTCACTAAAAATGCAACAGAAGCAGCAGAGTGGCAGCAAGGGGACTCAGAATCGCAGGGTAGAAATATTTGATCAAAACCCAAACCGACATCCAATATGTTGTCTTGATTATATGATTTTAAGCTGCTCCATAAATACGATGTATTTAAATATTCACCCTCTAACAAATGAATGAGGTTAGTAGGCTACTGTCTATATTAAAGTGGCCAATCTTGGTGTTTACGATATTGCTGAGTTGGGAATATAGATCAAAAGATTCTGTTCTATAATTTTACAACTTTTTCTGTTGAGTTTTTTCTTACCGCAGAGTTTAAAGAAATTAATTGAAAACTAAAATTGCAGTTGACTGTAAAATGCTAAACAGGAATACTGCAGGCAATTTGGAAAACATTATTTATATTAATGTAATGGGCTCGTTCATAAGCATTACAGAGTATAATTGACAGCTCAGATTTGGTGATTAACATTCACTGAATTTTAGTATGTTTAGTATAAAATTTGCATTTGCTCAAGGCGAAGTGTGCCTCTTGCTAACATTGCAACAGTCAACCCGTTATTGTTGCGAAACTAGTGAACACACAAATTTTCCTTTGTCAATTATGAATGAGGGAATTTCCAGTACATAAGAGAGTAGTTATGTTTGACAATGGAATGAGAGAACTATGCAAAATTTATAGCAGTTTGGGGTCAGAGAACACATTTGAGAGAAGCTCTTCTGACTCAGTCTGAGAGCAAGTGTCATCTCAGACACAAGACTTGTCACAGAATATTACCGGGTGAAGGGCAAATACATAGATATGGACATAATACAGTGTAAAAGAACGACTTTTAACTTCATGAGCAGGGAAAGTCATTGCCAGAGGAGCCTCAGAACTTCAGTGGTTCAGCATTTGAAAGAGCACAAAATTAAACCCTAAAAAACGGAGATGGAAACAGCAAAACGATAAGACGGAATAAAACAAGGCAGCTGATGATAAGCTAATGTCCCTCCCTTCCTTGTCCCCCTTACCTCCAGCTCCAGACCAAGTCTTTATGTGCTAACATTTGACACCTCCTTGTCCAAGGTTATGTGATTATTGATAAAAAGTTAACGATGACTTAAAAAAAATGGACGTCGTTTCAATTGGCAGTGTTTGTCAACAATTATCAGTACATACAATGTAAGGGGTTACTGTCACTTCTCACTCTCACACATTGCATATTCACATCGCCAAGAGTGATCCTATTTTATCTCTCTATTGTCAAACATGGATAAAGATGGCCTGTGCTGCTCGGCTGGACGGCAGACAGAGCTTACTGAAGGAGTCTTTTGTCCTGCGACCAAAGACAAGTTCATAGGAAGTAGTGGGAGGGCAAACGGCAGACAGTGGCTGTCCTCTGTCATTAGACACACTCACAGACACACATAAGGCTTACTCAGTGCCGTATTGCATGTCACAACACTTTCCTTACAAAGGCCCATATTTCCTCCTGTGACAACTGTTATAACCCTCACTCAAACACACACACATACACAACTATCTGAATAGTGCATAGAACTAAAGAAGGCCGGTTAACTATCATCAGAGGGAGAAAGGTATAATTTGTCATCAGGCTTCATTTTTCATTTAACAATAAACTAATAAGGCTCGGCCAGATACTGCTGCAAAGAACAAAGCGCAAAAAATTCCCCTTTGTGGGTATTATACTTGTTTTGACATACATGAACTGATTTTTATGTGTAAAACAACGTAGGAATCCGATTAAGATCTCCCTCTCCATTACATCCTGTTAGTGAGGCAATTCCCCGGAGACAAGCTCTCTCATAGCTCTTGCTGCTCTTCATACTGTAGCATCCCAAGAATTTTAATCTCCCCTCTTGCCTGGGAATGCAGTGTCCTGGCACCTCATCTCTCCTGAGAGAATCACACATAGCGATTGAAGTACTTCAGGATGGCTTCACTGATAGCCCCTGTCCTTCGCTTTCTTTCCCATCTTATACTCCAGTGTTCAGCTTAGCACTCTTTTTCACTACTCTGCAACACAATATGCCCCTCCACATGAGCAGACACTTTTTAAAAATATTGCTTTATAATTCAAACAAATCATATTTGGAGAGATTTTGACCCATAGTCTGATTTTAAAGACAAAAATATGACACCTTTGATTGATTTGGTGCTTCATCTGACTAATTTCTTCCATGAGTTTAGTAGTTGTGTTCAAATAGGGGAAAGGCAACCTCGTATTAAGAGAACAGATGCTCTGATAAAGCTGGCGGTTGAAATTGTGTATTCAAGGGAAGGCACATGGAAGAGTCTAGTCTTAAAGCCGAGTTTGCTTTTCTATTTTTTTTGTATCCACTGCACCTGAGGAAGAACAATCTTATTGCTACCATCCTCACCAGTTAAGAGCAAACAGAATCAGAGCTACCAACCCACCCTGCGTTCAAGGCAGTAAATCCCAATTGAGCTGATGAATGCAGATGCTGTCTGTTTAAATATCAGGATTGCCATATAGATTGGCCTTTTCTTTATTTACATCTCATCTTAAATTGGAATAACAAAACTGGATGTCTCTGCACAACTCTATTGGCCACAATAAGGGGGTACATTTTCTTTGCGAGAAGGCTCATGTCAGCAACAAAACAGATTGCCATTTTAAAGTGGAGTTGATTCAAATAAAGCTGCAATGACAAATCTGGTCACCAAACGAGCAGCCAGCACTGGTTTATGTTACAAATACAAAAACAGCCCACTTGGACTACCAGCTTTTCAGTCTGAATTTGACATATTGCACGTGACATCACTTCATATCACTGGCATTAGGCCGAAACCTCCGATGTCACAATTTTTTTTATTTTAATCAAATCTATATTATTAGTCAGTCCACACATGTGGGTATTATTCATAGAAATTATGACTTGCTCCCTTTGATGACCCAACTTTACTGATTAAATAAATGTGAATTTTTTGGGGTCTCCTGGAAACAGATCATTTTGGAGGTAGAAGGATTCCGCACAACTTGAAAATCCCGCAACATGAGTACGAGATTAAACTGTAAACTTATTGAGTTTACAGAAAAGCTGATGACATAGTGCCACTATGTCCTACAAGCAGAAAAAAAAAGTCATGATAAGACTGGCCTCAGCCTCAGGGAGGAGAACATCTTGCCCATGCATAACCTTAGGCTTAAGAGCCCTCTTCCTCAACGATTGCAGTTTAATCCATCTTGGGAGCAGTTCCTGGGCCAGGGCTGGCCTTGAGGGTTAACAAGGAATATGCTGCGTGTGTATGTGTGTGTACCTACCAAAGTTTTGGTTCATTTTTAGAGTTTCTAGTATGTGGAAAAAGTAATCACAATAGGAATTGATTGTTGCAAGCTACTAATTTCTTTGTTTCGTGGTTCTCATGAAAAAGAAAGTGGAGTTAATTTTGAGTCATGTTGGGAAAGTGTATTGAGTGTGGGAAGACTCCAAATGGTCTATCAGAAAGATATGCACAAAAGACTCCCCTGTTCATCTTATCTCAACGAGAGGCTGGAAATAGCAAAGCAATGTGATTCCCCTTGTGTGCTCTCAGCTCCATGACACATCAACACTCGTCTAACGCTGATGCAAGCTCCTCTTCTTGACATTTGCTCGTTTCCCACCCCTCTCATTATTATGCCCACAACTAGTCCTACATTTTCTTGTTTTTAGGAGGGAAGGAGGTGAAGCTCAAACATACTCCCATTAGGTAAAGCATACAAAGCTAATACTGTGAGCAGAATAGTTCTTATTAAGCAAACTAAATCCAGAAAATTTAGTCAAATAAATGTTTGGTTATCTCAATTCATTAACTAATAATACTTGTATTTGCCCCTTGACTGCCAAATTAATGCTATCTATCTGGACATTCATAAGTAGGGGAATTTAAATGATTATTTTCCTGCCACGATAAATATGCAAAATGGGCCTCTCGAGCTTTTTCAGTCAAGCACAGTCTTGTAATTCTGCTTCGGAAAGAGCATTTTTCTTTAATAATACATTAAAATGTGCTGAGTGTAAAAGGAAGAACAATTTATTGAGTTATTTGTGCAGAATGAAGTCAAGTCACAAATGGAACTATATACGTATATATTCTTAAGGTAACTCATACTCTGACTGGATCAGAGCAATACTGGAACAATTCTATTGTTGAGCTTCCTCCTTGAGCTGGTATTTACTCTATGGGGAGGTTGTCCTCCATTTTAGGGGTGGGGGGCAAAAGGCGGATTAGCTGGAATACCATCCCACCCATCTGTCCTCCACATGAGGACCAGACCCAAAGTTCCAAAGATCCTGCCAATTAACCTGTCACTCACTGTGCTGTTTTTTTCTTCATCCCTTTCTGAGACAACATGGCTTTCAGTGGTGAAAGGACATAAGCCCCTTTTGCTTCCCACCCAAAAACTCTAGCATGTCTTTGCATATAGCCAGAATTCTTTCACATAAATTCCACAATCCTGTTTTAGAAATTATCACACTATCATTGGATTTTACTTGTTCTTAGCTGACTGACAGAAACAGACCCAGCGAATGAATATTCTCGAGACAAAACCGTAGTCCACCATAGACATGTGCAACTATATCAGTTTTCCAGAATAGTGTAAATTTACTGCTCTGCCACTGTGTCCCCTCAGAGATGCATTCCTTTTTTATGTTAAATTATTGAGCAAGACATTCACTGCCAAAAGGGGTTCCAAAAATGAGTGGAAGACACACCCCTAGAGCATTCGTGAGCATATTTATAGAGGTCTGTGTGATTGCCGAACATTTTGGTGACATTGCTTACTTGCATTTTTTATGAAACCAAAAGGAAGATCATTAAATAATAACAACCCATATCGCACCTCCAAAGCGTATGTTTACAGTCTAGTTGCCAAATTGAGGTGTGAAATGAGAGCGAGGGGAAACAAATCAATTAAGAACTTTCTTCTAGAACTATGACTTGTAATTAACCGTGAATTAATTCACTTTGTAATTAACCGCCTATCATCAAGGTCTTCCATAGCAGTTCACTGCTTCGTGATATCACATACAACGATAAGCAGTATAAATCATCTGCCAAGCTGTCTTTTCCCAATACTTTTTCTGTTTGCTCACATGCCAACTGAACCTGCCTCCAACAGTATCAGTTTTGATGAATCTCATTTGTGCTTTCTTTCACCCCTCATTTGGGTAAATTTGACTTTTCCTAAGATTGGCAGAACCTTTTAAGTGCTGCTAATTTCTGTTGTACTCAGGCCATTTAAATATTTTGCTCTTTTGGCCATTTCTAGTCTACTGGACTGAACTATTCAAGTGAATGTTGGTCATTTCTAGTCGACTGGACTGAACTATTCAAGTGCATGTTTTTTTTTTTTTTTTTTTTTTATGTCAAGCAATCTGCTTTAGAACACAAGGTTCTAGTTGACCCTTGGTTCTTTTTTACCGTCACCTCATTTCACTCTCACAGTAAACAACCAGAACTACTTGCCAAGCCATCAAGTGTTTGCACTGTTTGCTGTGTGTAAGATGGCCTCACCTCAGCAAGCCACAGCTGTAATATAATTTCATATTGATTCCTTGTTGACCTCCCATGAAGCAGTCATCATTCTGTAATGTGTGCCAACATCGTCCTAATGAAATCAATAGCCCTCCTGCCAAGTAGACGTCCAATAAGACTCTCTTGGAACTCAATGCTATTACTGGGGGAGTATCGGGAACAATTCAGGGTTACAAACACATACACATTAAGGTTACTTTATTTCAAAGGAAACATAGCCAGTGATTGTTTTGCTTTCATTATATCTGTTGTACTTTGTAGCTGAAAAACGGTCCTGGTCTCAAGACCAGACTCAAGCAAACATTTTAAAGATAATTAATCATGAATTAATCATGGGTAGCTTTAGCCCAGACTTTCCTTTCCCCAGGTCTTGGTCTTATTTCAGTTTCAGCTTTTCTCGCTCTTGGTCGTGACTCGGTCTTAATTCTCCAAGGTCTTGGCCTTCTGAGTTCTGCTCGTAGGCAAGTTTTGGTGTCGGGTAGTGTGAACACAACACAAGTACTATGCTACTTGATGAAAATGTTTATTGTCATTTTTGCTTTCATACTCACTTGTCGTGTTGACATATTCAGAACTTTAATACAAATAATGTTTTGATAGTGGGATTAGTCAGAGGCCTGCATACACTGCACTCATATCTCTGTCAAATCTTATTTGGGAACTTTTACGAGGCAAAACGAAGTGCACATTAAGATTATATATCATTCTGGTGAGATTCACTAAATATATCAGTATGACTTATTTATTGCTTTCCAATAATATGGGTGAGATATAGGGCCTATAGGGACAGATGGTGGAAGGGACTTGATGTGTTTAGGTGAGAACCAATATTTCGGTTTTCGGTATATTGCTGAATAAATAAGGGTTTCATTCGGCTGAACACGTGTTAGAGGAACTGAAAATGCAGCCTACACCTGCACTACAATGCCTAATATGATGATATTGCCCACAGATATTGCAATATCTGGCAAAACAATGTCACCTCTGTTTCAATGTTTAAAGTGGCACCCCAGGACCATGTGTGATGTCCTTTAACACGCTTAACACCCCACATCTATTTGGACAGTATTGTTGGCTACCAATAACAACAACACTGTAGCAAAACTTGTGAAGGTGACTTTTGTTCATTGGATCTGATTAAGCCTGTGGTACCAGCTAAGCCAATGTTGACCGTTGGGCTTTTATTTTCTCCTCAGAGTTTAATAATGAAGAGAGGTTCGGCGGTTTATACAACATTGACAAACATGCTTCACAATGTTGAAGTTGACTTAGAGTGTTGATGCTTGGTTCAATCACATTATTACTAATATTACAAATTATATTTACTAAATAATGTACAATACGTATGACTAATATGATACTTCATAACAACTTCATACAGGGTATACAAATAAAATGAAAAAATGCAAGCGCTGATTCTATTCTGTCTTTGACAAAAATATGGGACTTAAGTGGGCTGATAATAAGTCTTAATATACCCAACTGCAACAACAGAATATTAACAAAGCATGTAGAATAAAAATCATTAAATCTTCTATGGCAGAATTGACTCAAATATGGTAATTGCATTGGATGGGAATGTACTTTGTATGCATGTGCAGTAGTGTGAACGCCTCGTGGTATAGACAAAGTGGGGCTCCATGTTGCAGCAGCCTGACACATTAAATGGATATAAAGTGAACAATAGCAGAAAACTGCCATGGTTGACCAAGTCTGATAACATATTTTACATGTCAGTCACAGTCACGGGTGCTTTAAACATAACCCGATGCAGGTTCACAGCCCTTGCACCACAATGCTCCAGATTTGCAATGGAGGTTGGTGATAGAAAACACGAGACGGCGAGGGCACAGGACGAACACCCAATGGTGCACGGTTGATGGGGGAAGGCAGCGGGGTGGGTGGAGGGAGTGTTGAGGGTGGGGGGGAGGTGGCTGAAAGAGCTGGCGTGAAAAATGAAAAGCACAAATAAAGGTGACAGAAGCACTAAAGAGGAAGAGGTAAACGTCTGAATTCTTAATGAGTTTCCTCTAAATACAGAAAGACTAGCTGTGGTAAATTCCTAGATGCATCATTACAATGCAGTCAAAGCAAACATATAAAATGCAATGTTTACATGTGTCTTAAATAAATGGAAAGTGTTGCATGTTGATAATCAGAGTTGACCAAAAGGAAAGAAACGCTCAACCATGAGAGAGAGAGACAGACATTTACAAGGAGGCGTGTGGCAAACTCTTTAAAATGGGAAACAGATAGGAGGAGATAAAGCAGTCACTCGCTGCCAGCGTAATGAGCCACAACGCCGTTGCCTATCAGAGTGCACACACAATAAATCTGGGAGAATTAGATGGAGTATTTTTTTTCCAAATGTAAATTCACTTGAATTAATCCTCAGTACTTTGCCATATTTAACAGGTGAACAGGGTAAAAACTTTCAGCTGTTTACATGATGATTTCTTTAATTAAAAATATTTTGTTAAGTAAATACCTAGATTATTTAAAAAAAAAGGAGAAAAATATTTTTTGTAGAAAATACATATTAAAATATGCAATTTTCTTTATTTCTGAATTTAAAGGCATCCTTTCAGGGGGGGAAATATTGTAAATAAGCAATGTCTGCTTCATCCACACTATACAGACACGAACCAGCTCAGAGATAACAGTGCAACAAAGACCGATGACCTGTGTGATTTCAAATACTACTTTACACAATCGACATTAGATACAATTACCCGACTTTGCCAAAGGTGCTTCAAACCACATGCAGATGCATACTTTACCTCAGGCTGAATATTTTCTTTTGCATGAAGATGTTTAAGCATCCACAACAGTTGCGTCAATAGCTTAATTTCATATCGACCTTAATAAACCAAAGAAGAGCTTTAGTTCTTCCCTAAATGCTTGAACACATCAAATATCTTTACAATACTGGAATCTCTGAATAACCCTTTCTTTATAGTGTTTATTCATAGCATGTAGTTGACATGTTTGCCCTGTAGTTCGAAAGAGGTCAGAGGAATGTTGTATCCTCAATAGCATTGAGCAGTATGTACTTAGTTGCGCACTTAAACATTGTTGGTATCCAGTGGTCACTTATTGAGAAAAGGGTTGAGTGTGTGTGGGGGGGGTAAAACAGATACATTCCCTTTTGTTTTTCAAGTGGGTTCTCATGCTCAGTCAGAAGCGGGAAATCCTTGTGCATTCATGAATGTCATTACCGGTACAAATTTATATTTGGAGACTGTTGCATAAACTGTAAGTATAAATAAGTCGTAAGGAATATCCAAGTGTCGTGGAAAATAGGTTACTCCACTTGAAATTGTAACAAAAGCAAAGTTGTGATAACTGAATATTGATGTGACAACATCTTAGTGCCTGATTACCATTTAGAAGAGTACAGTCAAGGTGACATTGATAGCTATACATTACTCCACCTCAGTGGGCTGATACAAACAAAACTTTAACCAAAACACCATTACTGAGTGGAGATTGCTACATGGCATGTCAACCATATTAATGCAAAAATACACTGTGCCTCTAATGTAAGTTTATTCTATTCCCAACGTATTCTCAGAACTGTGTCCTGAAGTTGTTTTTAAAGAGCACAAGAAGGAGAGAGAGGCACTTAGAGAGAAAACAAGGTCCCTGGAACGTGAGGTCATGGCTCCCCCTATAGTTTGTTGAATGTAAGGTACAATAAGTTGTCTAGGTCTGAAGGAGGCTTTCCTCCTGGGCCTTGCTTTCGCTGTCAGTTGTGCTCCCTTATAGGTATGCCTTATCTGTAACGCTGGCTCCAGACGTTTTTAAACTCAAGTTTTGGCAGGCTGTAACTGGACACAAACATATCTCATCATACTAGATAAAGCTCACATTTTGAGCTGAGCACAAACATGTACATGAGAAATACTGTAAACGGGGAGATTCAAGGAATGGCTTCTTTGATCCTCTGTCAGTAGGAATCTGGCTGCAGAGAAAAAGTGCAAAAGTGTTGCGGTAAAGAGATCAGAGTCTATTTTGGGCCTCAAATATGTCTAACAAGGAGTAACTTTTACCGCCCCTCTGAACACTTCTTGGATTAGTACAGTAGAATGTCAGCTCTTAAATGTGTTGAAGCTCACAACATGAGCAAACAGGGATTTTAAAAGAAGATGCACAATAATGCCCCATCAAATAGAGCAATTGGACTTATTTATCACTGCCGTGACCCAACAGGTAACAATTTAAATATCTATCTACTTTCCTTCAAGGTCACATTTTGGAATGACTATAGTTAATGTTGAAATGTGCATACAGGTAATAAGATGGTGACAGTTTTGACTGTGATTTCAAATAATAGTATTTATGTCATGAAGCATGTTTAACTACGACTAATTCGCTCACCCAAAGTTAGCATGCTGATAGTGATATTGAAAATTTAGTGCTCCAATTTCTTATCTTCCCTCACCATGCCCGTGCTAAAACAACATAAAATAAGGTTATTCAGAGCTGAGTGGAATTTGAACCATATGTTAGAAAGCTTGGGACTTTTATCTTAGCCCTGGTCAGGTATCCCCCATCCACAAAACCAGGTCAAAAGGTTATGCAGGTTGCCATCAAGTCCCATGCCCCCTCCCCATTATCCTTTCACAGAGCTACCTTTTCTGACATATGTATTCAAGAAAAGGCTAACACGGGTTTTTGTCCCCCAATGCACCTTTTACGAGTGGTGTGCGATACTGCATAATTCAGTATAGATCAAATACCAAATAAATACAGCGCAATAAATACCGCAACTTTTATTTTAACGCATCATCAAATTGATAGATTGCAAATCATTTTAGGTGTTTTGTGATGTTTCCTATTTATTATTTAACAGATAAAAAGCAGGAAAAAAGTTTTCTTAAATAAAGTGCACAAGTAGAACACCAGATTTTTTTTCCTTGTACAAATTGTTCAGGATTATCACTCAACAACAAATATGCTAAAATATTTAAGAAACCTATTTTTTTTTAAGTATAATGCATGTTCAGGGAATCCAATACACACACTTCTTAGTTCATGTCCTTTCTCTTCCTGAAAAATACAAACAAACTGGTGATACAATGTATTAAGAGCAAACTAATCAACAATCCCCAAAGGCTTTAGGTTCACAAAGAAGCCACCTTGTGCAGAACAAAGCTTTTGGTTCCATCTTCTTTTTTTTTTTTTTTTTAATGGGAAAGTCCGCCAAGATGCTGCTTACGTCTGTGAATGCATGTGTGTGCTTGTGGGCGGGCGGATCCGAGGCGGTGGCTTGCTTGCTTGTCCGCTCAGTGACATACTAGAGACCGCACAACACAAGAGGAGAGAGGGGGGTGAAAGGGAGGGCGACTGGGAAGGGTGCCGCGAATCTGCCAAGCTGTCGCTGTCACTGTCGCCTGTGTGAGCGAAACTGAAAGTACTGATCTCATTGAGTAAATATTGATCCGATATTAATACAGACTTGGCATGGAGATTATTAATATTTGACTGGTGACCAAGTTCTGTTTTTTGTCATGTCTAAAATCACCTGAGAGGTGATCACTCGCAACTCTGATGAATATAGAAAATGCTGCATCTGCTTAATAAATACCAAGCACATCACAAATCTCTTTCCCACATATTCCGCTATGTCATTTAAACAGCAATTCAAAAGAACAAGCACTTTTTTTACTACGATGTGTTCTCTTTTTTGTAACCAGGCATAGAGAATGGGATAACAACAACAACAACAAAAACAGGAATATGGCCAAAACAAGAACAAGACCAGGCATCTACTCTGTATTCCAGACTGAAAACCAGAAAGAGCAAGAAATTAATTCAACAGCTATATCAATACGTGAGAGAGAGAGCGAGAGAGAGAGAGAGAGAGAGAGAGAGAGAGAGAGAGAGAGAGAGAGAGAGAGAGAGAGAGAGAGAGAGAGCAGACTTTCTTATGAGTGGAGCAGAATTTACTGCTCTTACGCTTCATCAGTGTGCTGCAGGGCTGGCTGTAAATCTGCAGATTGATCAAACTGTAGAGCCAAGAGGATCCAAAGCCTTATCTCCCAGTAAGGGCTCTGCAAAGTCGAAAACAGTGTGAGTGAGTGAGTGAGTGATGGTGGTGGCTAATCTAGCTTCTGCTTGGAAGCCTTGGCAACACAACACTACTGGACATGGCATGGTCACTTCACATGCCTCTGCCTCATGAACAAAAATGGAAATACATGACATTTAAGACAGGGTTCCCTGGTTTGAATATTTGAAGGATATATTCAAGAGATATTCTTATAGTATCTCTTCTTACCCGGAGTAAAAATGACCCCGTCCTGTTCTAATCCATATCGTTGTGTCCACCACACCTGACACGTGTGCCAAAAAAAGGTATAATCTACTACGTCTGGATCTTGGGGGGATTACCTTTATTGGTTATCTGGAGCCTGAAGGCACAGGATACAGGCAATCGACTGTATCTGTATTTGAGGGTACCTCTCTAGTTAACAGCAGTCTTTGCCTCTAGTATCACACAAGGAGTATCTAGAGGGAGGGAAGAAGGTCACAGGTTGGAGGAATACACACCAACAGTCTGCTCCCCCAAGGCTATGCTACTGCCAATCGTACTTGTTAGTGGAAAAAAGCTCCATTATAAGAACTGAAAATAGCTCAGGCACACGGAAGTTCGATAGTATTTATTATTTGTGGGGTATGGGGTGCATTTGGGGCACATTCATAACCTCTGAAAATCCAGTAATATAAATTAACACTTCAAAAGCAGGCATAGCGGTTTAGTGTTCATTGTTGTTTATACAGTAAAGAGGTACAGAATGTTCTTATTTTTCATTACTCCTCTTATTTCTTGTCATCTATTGTGCTGTGCACTATGAAGGGGTCTCTTTTATAATGTGATTGATTATGCAATATTACAGAAATGAGCAAAGCACCCCAGTTGAAAAATATTCCAATTGAAGGCAACTGTCAAACGCATCAAATAATGATTGCACCAAAATATTTGAACCTCGTAAGCAATGAATATTTCATAGACACCCGCTGTGGTTCTCATTCCTAACATCTTCCCCAAATAAGCATAGTACTTCTAATGGAGTGATGTTCCCTTCTTATGGGAGAAAGGTGACTGTAACTCGTTCCAGCTGTATAACAGTAAATAATGGATAGTTGCATGGGGTGAGAAAACCTGAACAAGAAGAAACAAAGAGCTAGAAGATGAGCTCACTTTTCAATTTGTTGCCTATAAATAAAGAACACGTGCTGGGAAAATAGGATTCTCTTTCTATATCGTTGCTATAAATCAGCAATGCCAAGGATAGATGTGTGGATGTATTTCCTAAGCAGAGGGAGAAGGGGGAGACTGGAACTTGAGAAGAGAAAAGCCAGGCCAGGATTTTTCAAATGGATAAAATCCTCCAGAAACATGCTACTCTGCTTCTCCGCCCCTCTTAAAGAGACTCTGCCAGGAGTCTGTTGACGCCATATAGAAGATCCTCTCAAATTTCTTAGTCTAAATCGTTGGTCTGTTTCCTGGACAGCGTATGAAGAAGCATGTCACGGCTAGACTTAAAAGTTGTGAGAGTTTCTTGATCACTGAGATGAATGAGAATGTCATTCACACAACAGAAGCAATTTTCTCACAAATTGTAACATTCTCAGGGCTCTACCCCAGACTTATGATATGCAGACATTCACCGGTCTGAGGATAATCTCAGTTAGAGGTCTCAGATGTCCGGGCCATCTGCTAGAAAAGGGAGCAATTCGTGTCAGAATGAACTATTACAAAGTCCAGAAATCACCGAGGGGGTGGCGAGGGACAGGACTTAAGTCTTGGAGACTTTGGTAGAGATCTGTAGACAAATTTGCACATATGCTGTCGGGGTTTGACAGGCTTCCTAAAATCTTTGGCCTTACAAAGTGACAGTACATACGTCACTGCTTCCTTTCTGTTGTGTCCTCTAGTCTGTATCTTATAATGCTCCTATTTTCAAAGGGATATCCCAGAGGACCATTTGTCAAATAAGAAACCGGGCATTTACTGGCAGCACATCAGAGGAACGAGAAGAAGACATGACACACAACAATAAACAGAAGAGCAGTAGAGGTTACTTTTTGGGCTGTGTGCCTACGTCATTTGGCACCCAATGTTGCCCTTTACTGGTTTTCAGACAATTTAAAACCTGTTATTTTGTCACACCACATTGCTTAGGTCCACTATTTTAGATT
Organism: Syngnathus scovelli; assembly: GCF_024217435.2. Lineage (NCBI taxonomy): Eukaryota > Metazoa > Chordata > Actinopteri > Syngnathiformes > Syngnathidae > Syngnathus > Syngnathus scovelli. The sequence goes on from NC_090856.1 coordinate 8,442,217, forward strand.
CTGTCTGTTTTTTTTTGTCGGCTTGGTTTGAAGGAGAGAAAAAATGTCTCTGGTGAAGTGGAGTTCAAAGAATTTCTTTCTCTTCAAAAAAGAACCAAACAATCAGAATCAGAATCAGAATCAGAATCAGAAAACCTTTATTGTCATTCTACATAGTACAATGAAATTGGAGACCTCCATCCAGTGCATAGTCAAGTAATCGACTAGTAGAAAAGTAGATGAAATAATCAGAAACAGTAGTGCGGACAAAGTGCAGCAATAGTGCAGGAGGAAAGTGTCATCAGTGTCGGCTGGAGTTGAGGGCGGCTATGGCTTGGGGAAAGAAACTGTTTCTGAGTCTGTTTGTCCTGGTCTTCATTTGCCTGTAGCGTCTTCCAGAGGGCAACAAAAAAGAGCACTGGCGTGGAGAGCCGTAAGCCGCTGCGTCCGTGCGCGCCGCCATCCTGATGACAATTATGAGGGACCACAAGACGGCGTGCACTCCGCGATGCGCATGTCAGCAGTTGAAGAAAAAAAAATATTAAAGAGTGGTAAGCCACAGTAATGCAGAATTGATATCGATGTTCGTCTTCTAAAAAATAAAATGCCGGTTTTGGTATACAGAAAATTGCACACGTAAATAACTCAAAGGCTCATGGGGCAAAAGGTGGATTAAAAACATAAAAAGTTATTATTTTTACACAACGCTATTCATTTTGATGTAAATCTTTTGGGATGCTGCCGCCAGGTTTCCATAGCAACCAGCAGTGGCAATGATTTTAGAGAAAGTGTGCAGGTCAACGTGATTTATAAACAAAAGTACAACCCTGTTTACTTAGCTGTAAAATTCACCTGCTATTGTAAATTACATGAGAAAAGAAGAGCATTTTTAATATACTATCCAAATGTACACTGCCGTGTATCATACAAATATGTTGAGCTATGTAGATTTTTGTTAGGTTCTTTCATTTCAAACTACTCCAGGTTTGTAACCAATGTAAGTAAATACCGTATTTCCCGGACTATAAGGCGCACTGGATTATAAGGCGCACCTTCAATGAATGGCCCATTTTAAAACTTTGTCCTTATATAAGGCGCACCGGACTATAAGGCGCACCATTAATGCATCATGTCAGATTTTTAATACAAATCAAATCATTCTCCATTTTATCTTTTTTATTTCAACTTCAGACGCAACAAATTACTTTATAATCACAAAATAATGATCCGTAGTCTTTTTGATTCATGATTCATAGTCTTCAGCGGGCCACTTGTGATTGATTTCATGACACAATGTTTCGGGCCATTTTAAATTTAAGAATTTGGTCCATATACGGAGTATAAGGCGCACCGGACTATAAGGCGCACTGCCGGCTTGTGAGAAAATTTTAGGTTTTTAGGTGTGCCTTATAGTCCGGAAAATACGGTAACGATTCGGATGGTGTATTCCCCCCCAAGTAAAGAGTCAAGACAAAAATAGATGGCATTTATTGACTAATGCATAACAGGTCCCAACTTTTTGTGTCTGCAAGGTATGTCTGTGATTTTCTGAGAACTGAAATGAAAGTCTGCCAAAAGCAGCCAGATGGTTCTGTGGCTACATCCCCACTCTCTCACTTTCAGCACCTCACATTCACACTCTCTGCTCTCCTTCACATGTCACTTTTTTGATATGCAGGGGTGAGGGCCAAATAACAGGCAGAGATTTGGCTCAGTGCGATGTTTGCTTTATTATGATCAATTTTCTTAATCCAAAGCTTCTTCATGGATAAAACCTTGCCAAACTCTCCCATATCAGTTCTTTCTCAAGGCATTTAGCCAATCAGTAGTTAATCAAGGTCTGCAGGTTGTCAAAATACAGTTTGGGAGTATCTACTTGGCCTATATTTCACACAATAATGAGCACGAGGCTACAACAGAAAGCGATATTTCAGTAACAATTTGACTCTTGTTTGTATTGATAAATGATACCATTCTTAGAGGTTTTATCAAAACTATGGCCAGTAAAAAGAGATTATGTGGTGTTCGCAGTTATTTCCTTCAATAATACAATACTGCAGTTTGGTAGATCCTATGGCCCCCTGAGTAGAGTAGTTTTTAAAATGTTATCAAAACAAAATTTCTTAACCATAACCGCTTTGAAAAAAATGGAAAGAGGACTGCAAGTGAACGTAAAAGAATAAAAGAAATCCAAGATTTCCCATTCCTCTGGGAATAATTTCTACAAGATTTTGAGTATTTTGTCCATTTATCCAAAACAACATTTCTCAGGAGGTCATTAATATTGGATAAGAGGATCTGCATTAATCTCTGTTCCAGTCAATCCTTCAGGCCATTCACATCAAACTCATCCAGCCAAATCTCCAAATTTACTTTGTGAAAAGATTTACCATATTTTAATTGGGATTTGAAGGTATTAGGCGCAGCCAAGCTTGGTGGCCACAGAATTAAGGTTAATTCGACTTTTTAACTAATGATGTTACTTCCCAACACCTGGCATACACAAGAAACTAGATGTCTGTATTCAGTCTATACACTTTGGGAATTTTGTTTAACATGTGATATGCACGATACAATATCTGGTTGTTAAACTCTCTTTTGTAGTTTTGATTATCACCCAACAAATAACTTTACGTAAGTCAATTATTTGAATTATTGGCATCAATATTTGCTGTCACAAAAAGCTAACTTATAGAATACCCATCGAAATTTTTTTATCATGCACTATACCATCCATCCATCCATCCATCCATTTTCTGAACCGCTTAGTCCCCACGGGGGTCGCGGGCGTGCTGGAGCCTATCCCAGCCGTCATCGGGCAGTAGGCGGGGGACACCCTGAACCGGTTGCCAGCCAATCGCAGGGCACACAAAGACAAACAACCATTCGCACTCGCACTCACACCTAGGGACAATTTGGAGTGATCAATCGGCCTACCAAGCATGTTTTTGGGACGTGGGAGGAAACCGGAGTGCCCGGAGAAAACCCACGCGGGCTCGGGGAGAACATGCAAACTCCGCACAGGGAGGGCCGGAGGTGGAATCGAACCCGCACCCTCCTAACTGTGAGGCGGACGTGCTACCCAGTGCGCCACCGAGCCGCCATCATGCACTATACCATATAATATAATTTTCTGTGAGTGTATCTGCATTGTTTAAACTGTACTGGGCAAAATGAACAAGATTGTCCACACGTGTTGATCTGGGGCCGTAATATTGTATGTACATAAGTCTCCAGTATATATTCGAGTGTGTGTTCAAGTATTTGAAATCATCTGAATGTGTCATTACGGTTATCTACGTGAGATACTTTGTTTAATAGTACTGTCAGATATGGATGAGATATTATCTGGAATCCTCAACTAAGACTTTCCGATGGGTGTGATTGACTGAAGACCAGTCACTCAAAGTCAGCACGGCTAGGCTATAGCTCGCTCATGACTCTAATGATGAAATTCTGAGGGGGAAAAAAAGTGGACAGGTTATTGATTTGATGATTGTTGAGCATTTAGCTGCTTTTGACCACTAGCCTGATGGGTTTCTCAGTTTCATCGCATTATCTGCTATTCCAATGCACATTTTGGCAGATAGCTGAAGGGTTGGGTCAGTTTCAGCAGCGAGCAGGAGATCAACAAAGTTGGGACCACATTTCTATTTCAATCATTCTCAGCACTGGCAATGCATTTAAATTGAATAATGTCTCTGATTTCCATAAAAATACATTTTTAAAACCAATGTTCAAGATTTTACAAACTGCCTTATGCCCTCTTTAACACAAAGCGGCACACTCTTGTATTGGAAGGAGCCACACACACACGCACACACACACGTAAGTACTTCAATAAACTAAAAGTTCATATTCAAGAGGCGTTTAAAAGTTTCCCTTACAAATGTGAAATCAGCAGCTCTTCATGGTCTTCCCCAGGCAGTCTAGAGGTGCAACTTAAAAATGAGAAGTGCTTTATTAGGAAGACACAGATTGATTTCCTGTCAGAAAGCATTCATGTTGATTAGATCGATGCAGACTTGGTGGAAGGTTGAAATGAAGAAAGCTTGAAGAACAGAATGAACGCTCTTTCCATCCTTGGAGTTGTCTCGCATTGCCTTTGGGTGTAGACAGCCAAGTGACTGGAGCTGTCTTAAGTAATTACCAGTTGGTGTCTATGCATAGTTGATGAAGACCTACGATACAATTAAGGCATAGCCCCGTCTGTAGACGCGTAATTTAAAGTTCTTACCAAAGGGTACCAAATACTGGGTGAGTGAGCTGATGGCTTCTTCTGCAAGATATACTTTAACCCCCGCCTCCCCATTCAGAGCCAGATATGGAAAGGCTACAACTGCTTGTTAAGAGTGAAAAGACAGTTCTGCTCTCCTTGGCTCCCAGAGGAAATGATCGTATCTCCTTAATTGTGGGCTTCATGAACTCAACAAAGAATCGTCACAAATGTATCATGTATAAAGCCATCAGAGAATATTATTAAGTATGAAAAGTTAGCAGTTCCAAAGAGGTAAATGCCCAAAGTTAGAATAAGCCTCTTCATATCATCGTAAATTAGGGGGTTTTTTTGGGTGCAGTTTGAAGAGTAAAATGTGTCATCCAAATTTTATTGGAGCTCTAAAAGATCTCTCTCTGTTTAAAAACCATGTTCAAACTGACTGTGCTGCTAGACTTTCTGAAATATTGACACATGATTTACAGCAGGAAGGCAAATTTCCTTCCACAAAGGTACAATGGAAGATAGGACATTATGTCTTCTCAAATAATAACTAAAATCTCTGGAAAAGGAAGTTCCTCCACTATCACTGTATGAGGTCTGGCAGATCCAAAACCGCAACAAGAAATATTTCTGACAGGCACATGATTAGTGGCGTGTGTGAAAACAAGTAACAGATTGCAAGAGTTATTTGTAGCCAAAAGGAGAACACATTAAAGGATTTAAATGACATTTTGCAGGGGAATCTCAGGGAATTTAAGAAAGGGTTTTAGTAAACGATGAATATGTCAATATAATGGGGGAGTTGAATATATGGCTGCAGCTTTTGAATGTTTCAGCATTCAATGATCATAATGAAATTTTTATTGAATAATTGTGTATTCAGATGAACTATATTTTTCTTAACAACATTTCACTTAAAAACAAATCACTAATTAGTTTCCTGTTTTTTACAGTCAACTGTTTTAGTTCTTAAATTCGCATTTGCACAGCAGCAAACGTTTTCTCGTCTTTAAACATTTTCAGTGGGGCAATTTCAAACACAAATATAAATTTTAGTCTAAACTACGCCTGTCTTGTATCAAGAACATGGAAAAAGACATAAACAGCCTTTGAAGAGTTCAAATGCATGTAAATTATACAAGAATATATATTTTTTGAAGTAGCCTGCTTATAAATGAACCAAAATAAATCATCTCACCATGTTCTTCATGTAGGGAAAACATGAAGCAGAAAATATGATTCATAATCATAATAATATCATAATCAGTTATGCCCATGTTAGTTTGTCCATGTAGTATTTGAGTGTGTGTTGGTTCACTGTAATGTATAACAAAGCAATATTTAAAATGACATCAAACATCAAAATTAATCTATAATAGAGACAAAAATACAACTCTTTCGAGCGAGTAATTGGATAAAACTTTGCAGCACGTGGAGCTTCTCTGGCCTCACTTCACTTCATGATAATGATAATTAAAAAGATGGGGGAGGAAAGACTACATTACAAAACGGGATTAGTAAAATGCCAGTGCTGAGTGCTCCATTCAAAGTCGTTACACTTATTGGAGCAGCAACAGGCCTCTGGATACGGCACACTGACTCAATCGGCCCCCTCTTAATCAACTTCTTCCTTTTCGATTGCATTTACAGTGGTTTAGAATAAATGTGCTTCGTTCTTCACACTATTAAAGTTTCACACATTAAGGCCATGATAAGTTTCAGTTATAGAACAGTGCCTTGGGTTTAAATCAAAACTTCAATAGTTCAATAATATTCAGCCAACCCTGATAATTTTTCACCTCGAGTCACATCAAATGTGTTCTATTGTTCATTTAATCTTAACTTGTATATTTGGGATACCTCAGCATTGTAGTATCAGAAACACTGATGCAAATAAATCTTCAAATATGTAATTTTCTCTCAGTTACATTTCACATAATGCTTTGCTGTACGTGCTGAACTAAATGATAACTTGATGTATGACATTAGTGATGAGACAAGTTTTGGGTACTTCAATTAAGATCTTATAATTTCTACATTATTTTCGTGAGATATTTTTCTTAAGGTTGTAGGCTTGTCTAAGATCATCAACTAATAACTGGGCTCGCTGGTTTGCCGAATGGATGTACAGGCAAGTTAAAATAAATCATCTAACAAGGCTGAGATGAATAACTAAATGAGGACAATTTTCCCAAAGTCTGAGAACATATACTAGGGGTGGAAAATAGCTACACCTTAGAGGCTTAAATGGCTGTCTTTATGTCTGGTCTGAGCGCAGATCATGTCATGCATGTGACAACATTAAGGGAACCCGCAGAGTGTTGCTCTTCAAAAGTGTTATGCTTTGTCATGATGCTTGTATGCTCACTGACCTGAACACAAAGGTCTTGTTCAAAAGAAAGCAAACCCTTCAATAACAGACTGTCGAAGGGAAGCTACAGTTAAAATGTGAAATTATTTAGCTTGGTGTATTTATTTTTTAAACACAGCATTCAAAGCATGCAGTATGTCACTTAGCTATAATTACTCTTTAAGCCGTTAATCTTTATATGAAGTCATGCAAGCTACTTGTTTACACAATGTCTAGGCCTCCTTTGAATCATTTTAGAAAGCTCTTAACACGATTATAATCCATATTTAATGAGTGCATTAAAAAATTAGGCATTTTTTAATATGTTGCTGGGGGTTCTATTGTTCACCACAGACAAAAATTAAGAATTAGTTGTTTCCCAGTTGGCTAAAATTTCCGATATGTAGGAGTTCAGGCGGGTCTAAATAAATGAATCCATCTAGTCTATGTTCTAAACCAGTACAAAGACATAAAAATAAGAGTAATAAGATTTACACCTCGCAAGTCAAACATGATTTGCTCTCTAAATTGTAATTTTAAAAAAAAATAATCCACAGCAATTTTGGAGGTTCGACTTTATCAAGATAAATCATAATACGCATATATCTGTCACTCACTCCAAATTCATTTAATCTGAAGTGATTTTGATTAAGTACTCAAATACTGTCTCAAGATCTGGGGAACAATTTTTAAGAAAATATAGATGATGACCAAGCAAACAGCTGAGAACATTCGGTTGATGGAAAGAACCTGATCAGACTTTGTTGAAAAGCACAAGAGTACCCTCAGGCATTGTTTTAACCAAGCTTGCACAAATGGCCTCTTTGTAGTCTAGCCACATTCTTTTTCACGGACTTTGTTCAAGTTTTGAATTTCACGTTAGTATGAAAAGAACGTCCAGTTGTCATAGTTACTAAAGAGAGATTTGTTTCACAGGGTCAGTGACTTAAAAAAAGACCAAATGCATTCGTATTTGCATATATATAGTCTTAAGACATGCAAGATTGCTTCTAAGTCTTTACATGGATGTTTCCTAACAACCCAATTGTGTTTCGTGTAGCAATTTCATGCTACTCTGAAAAGCCCACAGCTACCTGTGTTTCAGGTGTAACCTGGTCTTCTAACAAGTAACAAACATCTGCCCCTCTAATCCTACTAATTAACCTGCAGAATGGCAACAAGCTAGGGTTACATCAAGCAAGGCGTGTCGATCCTTTATCCTTGCGCGTCAGTCTATGCAATCTTCTAAATCAGGGAAACTGAAGCCGGGACTTCCACCCCCAGCTTTAGCCAAAAAGGAACCGTCACGACAAGGGAGACAGACCAAGCCTTAGTATGTCTGCCACCACTTGTGTTTTAACCTTCATTCAAAACGTTCTCCAAATTTCCCTGCACCAACCTCCCTTTTGTCCAACTTTATGGAAACCCTATGCTTCACATTTGACTTAGTAAGTCTATATTCCAGCCAAAAATAGCATGACGGAATTACATAGAACAGGTGTGATTTACTTTTTGGAGATTAAAAACCAGACCAGTGCCTGGAGCCAGTCATGAGATCTCATAGCTCATTGTTCGAATCATAGTCATACACAACAGGGCACTTACATCAAATAGGGTCATATCCCCAAAAACAAAACTCATTCATATTGATCTGTAGAATATCATCTTTAAAAGGCTCCCTATGGTTCTTATGAATAAATGCAGAAAACCTCCCTTGGGACTGCAGCAAAACAATAAAAGAACAATGTAAGTACACATAGGTACTGTACCTTGCCTTGAACCAAACTTGTCCCCACATTCCTCATGCCAGATCATGTGTGTGGTTATTCCTTATTAAATCATAAGATAAACGGTGTAGAATAAATCAGCAGGTATGGAGTAGATTGGCTGACAGAAAAATCAGAACACTTTTTTGATAGCTGACAAATCCAATAAAGCCTGCAAGCATCGCAAACATTCATTATATATTAGCAAAGGAGTCCAGAACATAAAACCATCCAACTTGGTGTCGCTTTTGTCCAAAGAAATGGGATTAAAGTAAAGCAGCATATTTCCTTAAATGGAAAGATCTTAGTTCTTCTAAAGGGCAGCCTCCACCTGTTGTTTATAATGCTTTACCCATAGAGGAAATGTGATCCACAATCATTAATTTTACAGTGCGTACCATGGCCACTCTGCTTTTATACAGTGTTTTATGTTCACAAGTCAGATAGTCTTGTTCTATAAAAACACATAGGACTCAGCATCTTATCTCCTCAGCCATCGCATAATGAATCAGACCTGCACTTAGGAAGAAAGAAGTATTAGCCATTGTGGCCATCGTGCAATATTATAGTAAACAATTTTTATGAAGCCATTTTAGAGATGAAATTGTGCAAATGGGAACTATGCTGAGCAAAGGCAAAAAGTAGAACCGCCTGACAGTGATTTTTGTTTTGTTTCCTAGTCTCCAATACATAAATATAACATTTCAATGATATCAATGCCTGTAGTATTTGTGTTGTCCAATGTCAACAAAAACTCAGCATTCTTCTTAATTGGGAAAACCACAAGACCCAGCAAAACGAAGAGCTGAAATGCAAACAGTATTAACATAATTCATTATTTTGTTGTTGTTTTTTATACTCCTGCCAAGGATATTTGTTATGCTTATATTTCCATTTCCAATATTAGGCATAAAAAGTGGGAAATTGAGAAATACTTGAGTGAGTAAAAGTGCTGCTATTATGCATGGTTTTAATACTGTGAGTCACAATTGCATTGTTGGGAATGCTTGTCTCACAGCATTCACACAATTACCCCATTTAATTTGCATGCTGTGAAGGAGACAGGAGAGGTGTTGCACTTATCAGTGGCATGGGAGGACTGCCTCTCAAGCCAGGATCATTTGTTTTAGAGGACTCACTGGATCCAGCGGTTGGATAGCCACCCACCAGGGTGACCCTGCTGCCGTTGAATTTGACTACCTGCTGATTTGTCCTCCTGGATATTTATTCTTTCTTGGCTAGGTCGCTGTTATCATCCCTGTAGGCACTTATATTCCTTTTGGCTACTTGCCCTTACTCCAGCTTGCATGTGACCATAAAGCTCGCTGCTATAGACCCCCAGGAGATCATCCAACATGCAGGCACAGTGCCTTCCTTGGTTGCTTGTCAATACAAAATTGTATCTCTGTTTAAAGGATGCAGCATTGCAGCCTACACTATGTTGATTATATTTTGTTGAATATTTTAACTGACCTTTCTGCTCCTTTAAATACTGGGCCTCCAAAGTCCACCATAGTCAGGAACACTGTAAACATACACTAAATCCATTTGATTTGTTAGCTCCTGTTAATTCTCCTCTAGTTAAACCAAGTATTCCCTGTGTCTGTGCACTTTTAAACTTTCAATCTGTCTAATAAATGTTTAATTCTTGCAGATATAATTACATCCCATAACCTTGAGTCCCTATTCTTCACCAAGAAGTACGCCCCACCCCCCCCCCTCCCTTTCCCGATGGCTCTCATCCCACTCTTATAAATTTTTTAATGCTGTTGGAACTTTTAAGAAAAGTTTTCTAAAGCTGTGCATGCTTATACGCTCCTGATTCAAGCATTTCTGTCTGATTCTGCGCTCGAATATAATAAGAAAGTTTTTTTGCTTGCTCAAATGAAAACAGTCATGTGATTCTGACAATGTGTCACCAGACTGCCTTGTGAACTCTGGAAACAGGTTAATTTGCATCATTCCCGCCCTCTCCCATGTCACTCGATACACAACGCATCCTCCCAAGTCGCCAACCTTTGTCTGACAAATTTTCCCAGTGACCCTCCATCCTTTACTTGTTTCACAAACACATGCTTCTTCTCTCCTCATCTCCCTTGTCCTGACCATGGAGGGATTAAATGATAAGTCACCCTTTATTCTCCTTTGGTATAGTTAAGGGCCTGATTCCACTCTTGCATGTCTGATCCTCTTATATCAATGCATTCACCGAGGTGTTTTCGAAATTCCTCTTTTCCCTACTTTTTCTGCTGCTACTTAAGCCCACGTAGGCTTTGATGTGCCAACAAGTTGTAGACATGCAAGGCATGGTGTAAAACAGGATTCTATTGGTTTGGAGTGAACTTCAGACTGGTATTCATTGTACCATTAAAGAGCCAGTACGTTTAGGGCTAAACTATCTTTAGAGGGACAGTAACCACAAGGGTAGAATCTGTACCAGACATTTACAGACTCTATTTAAACCCTAACTCTCCAAAAATATATATTTTCCAATATTTCCATATTTGGGGCATATGACAAAGGTCATATTTTTCTGAATAACTTTCTAATTTGATGTATTTAATTTAAATAATCCCAATCTGTCAGTACTCTAATGCTGCTCACAGCTCTAGTGTTAAATTGCATCTATCATTATTATTAAAATGCTTGTCCTGTCTCTTAATGACAAAAATGTTTAAAAGGCAATATAATAATACCTAATATCAATAAAGTTGATGTTCTGGTTCAATGGTTGAGAAATTGGAAAATATGTGCTATTTATTTTGTAATATTTTGGTTTTTTGTTCTTATGTTATAATCTTTTGAGTTTTTATTATAAGAAATGTAATTTAGTCATGAAATATTCTGGATATCAGTACAATAACCTCCAGATGCAGTGTAATTCCATCTACCTTAAAACTCAACTCAACATGTTTATATGACAGAAATTGAATCTAGCACAATTTGCCTTGACTCCATGTGACCGTCCTATTGTAAAAGGAGGTTGGTGAGTGAAAAAATATTGTAAATCAAGGAAGCTCATTGGAATAGTGCTCAGTGAGAGTGGTTGTACTCAATTTTAGCTAATACCGCTTCGCAATTTCTGAATATTTTATTTTTGCAGCTCAGATATGAATGAGTTGGTGTCGGAGAATGAGCGCCACAATTACCAAGCAGTGAGTAAAGACTAGGAAATAGGGAGGTAGAGGAGGAGGCAGTTGCCATGGAGATGATGGTAATCCTGGACATGCTCGGATGGTATTTTGTTCTCCCCGATTTACAGGCAGCCTGGATGTACACACGATGCAAACATAAACATTTCTGGTTAATCTTCATTTGCCTCACTGACTTCAGACAAATGTGTAGACACAGGGGCTTACATATGGAATAAAGGCTGGGCGTGTCTCCAAAAGCACTAGAGACTTGCTTTGTTCCAATAAATGAGGACATGCGGTTTGAAAAATAAAAGGCTATATGGACAGACAAAATTCCCACAAACGCCCCAAAATGTTGTCCTCGGAAAAGGAGCTACACACTTGTTTTTTTTTTTTTTTTTTTCAAGTAGGTGTAATGCAATTAGCAAACTACTGCCGGAGATTTTATTATAGCACATTCTGTAAGAGCAATAATTTATTCCAGGCATTATGCCTTTAAATAATTTGAGATGAAAGATTGGAAACTCGTCTTACAGACAAAAGTTACATTTCTGTGCTTCTGTGTCATTTTTTTATGTCAAAAAACAATCAAATTCAAATGTATGTGCATCCCGCTATGTGCCCTACCTCATCAAATACTTGCCCCCAGCTCCAAGCCCCCCATCTTTTCATCACAATGTCTTTCAGGCCAGGCAGAATGAGGCACACAAGGAGAAAGCGAGTGGGGGAGAAATGGAGAAACCCCACCGCATCCCAATCAGCCCAGCTCACTGAGGCAGAACTCTGGCTAAAGTACTGGAACTGAGATGGCCTCAGCTTCACATCCTATTTCCAATTCACAGGCAACACAGTCCAATTCAATTCAAATACTAATAATAACAAATGAGGTACAACTGGATAGTTACGTGCGACATGCTGAGCTTATTCAATGTATTGTGTAAACCTATTTTCACACCCAGCGCAATTCAAATTACAGTCTAACTGCATATGGGTGGAGTTTTCTTTCTTTTGATACTTTCAGGTGCTTTTAGAAAGGGATGTTTGCGCCGTTGGGAGAGTGAAAACAGACTATTTGCTTCCCGGCCGGCCAATGAAAGAGACTCCTCTTAGTCCCTTTAAATTCAGCGCAAGAGAGGTGCAGACAAGCTTTGACGTGACAGAGACTCTTTGGAGTCCATGCAGGAGATTGACACAAGCAAAGGACATTTAAGTACCATGTTTTTTTGCATTTTAAAGTATTTGTCGGGTGGAAATCAGAGGGAGAATGTCATGTGACCCACTGTAAAACTGAACATGATGATGTTAAACACTCAGTCGTTCAGGCATGAGCTAATGCTAACAGGTCTGCACGTATCAAACAAAAACAAATGTGTTACAAATGACACAATTATCATGGCGAGAGCGAAAGTGTTTAATCCTGTCAAACTTCAGAGTGCACAACACAGAGCCCCTCTCCACGTGCACAATCAGGCATGACCAAATGCAATCCAAGTGCATGGCAAATTGAAAACAAATTTCTGGGCAATTTTCACACAATGAAACGATGATAATCTGGTCTAACTGCAGAACACAAAGCGAGGATAAATCTCCTCTCTAATCCTATTGTGTTTCGCCTACCTGCTCACAATGACTATGGTTTGCATCTTCCATTTCCACAGCATTTTGTTTTCAATAATAAAAACCTGTTAGAACAAGTACATTTACTCAATCCACTTCATTGTTGCGACTCAAAACACTGCCATTATGACAGTCTCGTTCTAAAATCCCCAATCCAACACAATTTGCAGCATAGTGTTCACCTTCAACGTTTTCTGTACCGTATGAACTGGACGTTCTCATTGTTCTATTGTTTTTAGTTGTACACTCATCAACAAGCGGAACAAAGCTACACAGCCCAATGACTTCAAAACCCACACAACCTTTTTCTCCGTGTGCAGATGCGTTCCTTCAAGTGGCACAGGAGCTTACAACAAGGTGCTGCATCTGTCTGGCAGGGGCAAGGCCAGGGTTGGCACTGTTAGGAGCATCAGGTATAGTACTCCATCAATGTGTTGGTCCTGATAATGCTGCAGCAGGCAAGGTTAAGCTGTGCTCAGCGAAGCTGCCAAGGCCCTAACCGTTTGGCTTGTTTAGTGTGTTGTGCACTCAGCGATATCTTTCGGCTGAGGGAAAAGAGGGTTTAGATTTTCATTATGAACCATTTTGTTTGAAGCACATAAGTGCAATATCTGTGGTGGGTTTTTAAATATTAGTATGGGTTATAATATCATAAATACAGAGCGGAGTTTCAGAACTCAAAGGAAGTCACTGGATAACCAAGTTGAAATAGAATTTAAGAAGGCAATGAAAATGATCCAAAAGAGACCATATTGGGAAAGCACTGATTTTTCTGGCTGTTTTGTCAATCTGATGAGACTCTTGTTGAATGATTGCCAGTGTGCTGTAAATCATTGCTGTTTGTTTAGTATATAATTAAAGGCCTGGCCAAACCATTGACTAATTCATGATTAGCGTTTATCTACAAAAGAACAGGCAAAACTACAAACTGAATGTAATTCACAGGGGTTGCCAAGTTTATCAACAACAAAAAACAAATATCAGGGCTAATGTTGAGAAGATAATAACTGCAACTTCTGGTCAGTCTCTTTGATATTATATAAATGAATTCATTTGAGATTCAAATTAAGTTAGGTTTGTCTCTGACTTTTCTGCTCCTGGAAAAGGATTCCAAACCAATTCTCATGGACAAGCTCGAGTCCCTGCAGTGATCTTGAAGGTCATAAATGGTTATGTCTCAACCAAATGAATTAAATAAAAGACAAACTCACGGCAAAAACTTTTATATATACATGTTAGTCAGTGCATCCTGAAGTTATCATTGACCTAAATAAAAATGTAGCTTTTAGTGGCTTTACTAAGCTTCAGGGCTTTCGGGCTTGTGTCCTAGATTAGAGGCATCATCTGTGAGCATCTCAAGACTGATCATGTCATAATAAGCTTGGCGTCTTTATCTGCTCCTATTAGAAATTAAGCATGCTTTTCTGCACTATATTCATTTGCTTAAGGCTCAGATGACATAACTAGTTTCCACATTCCTGGGTATACAGGATTATAATAAAACATTCTAGACAATACTTTAATCCAACTTTGCTTGCAGTTTGCTGGATGTCCTTCTTTGTTTCAGCATGACTATTCCCCTATACGAAAAACAAAGTCCCCTGCCATTATGGTTAAGGGTTATAGGCTTTGAGATAAGCTTTTTTGTTTTTGCCTACAAAAAGAGATAGCCGCTGAACTGGATCAGTTTTTGCCAAAAAGAGATTAGTCATGGGGAGAAATGAGAACCACAGGCATTGCAAAAAATTAGATGGCATATCAGTGTATTATTATATTATAATCCCCCTTAATTCAAAAAGCATTTAGTTGCTATAATTACAATTTTTTTGTTGATTGGTGAGTGCTATATAATTCAAATGATTTGTTTTCCCCTTTTAGGTATCTGAAGAAAATATCTTTCGAAGTCTGTTTCTAAAGAGGTTAGTTTTGGCTTTCATTTCCCGCCTTTGTTGATGGAGAGTATATTTTCACTCTTTGTAAAGACAGCTGACTGATCTTTGATGCCATAAAACAAAACTTTATCTTTGTTAACAAATAGTGCTGGAGGCTACTAAAAAAATTCCTTTGAAAAGGCAGCATGGTGGTGCTGATGTTGTTCGAGGTAACACATTTGTGTTCTCTTTGTGCATGGGTTTTACTCCTGTTTTATCCCATGTTCCATAAACATGTACGTTCAATTAATGATTGTTTATGTTGCCTGAGATTCTGAAATACAATAAATATTAACTTGGGCAGGAGCATCAATGTAAAATAAACTCAAAATGACTCTTTACTTTTTATCACAAAGGAATGCAAGATAGTTTCTTTCTTCAAAAGTGTATGTTTTGCCAAGGAAACACATTAATTGTTTAGTGGAGCCTTTTGTTGCAAGTCCCACTGACTGCAAAATTGTATTTCAACTGTGCCTAGGCACCCGTTTATTTTCCATACATTAATTATTTCTACAGTTTCTGCTTAAATTAATTAGTGATTTCTACTGAATCCCACAATGTCTTGAATACTAAGCCTCAATTAATTAGTTTAGAAATGTTCTCAGAGTATAAATGTACTCTTGTGAGCTTAGCTCAGTAGGAGAAATGCTGCACCCTTCTTCATAATTTATCCGGCAGTGAGATCAATAAAGGCCGGCTGTTATGAGTGTTGGCTGACACTGCCAAATGCCGTCTGCCATCACTTAGATCCAACACTTTGGCTAATTGACTCACAGCGATGTCAGGTGCAGTGTCATTTTGAAGTCCGTTGTGACCTACATGAATGTCAGATATTAGATGGCTCAAATGATCATTTCGGGATGTGTGACCATGCCTTTATTTCGATTTAATACGTACTGAGATTGAAAGAAAATATGCTTTCATCTGTTGGAACTGAGCGTACTTTGAGGAAGCTGAAAAAAGAAGGGGGAAAAAAGAAGCTGCTGAATATCATTTTTTGAGCTTTTCATTGAATTTCACTTTGTCTTGTAATGTATAGTGGCATTGTTAATTTAGAAGTGCTGAAACTGAGCCAGCGCTGGAGTTAAAAAAAAGACTGTGTCTCAAAGACAAAACTGTCAGTGCTCATTGACCTTGGAGAGAGATGATCCTGATTTATCTTTCCCTAATTATTGGCAACTTTCCACAGAACTGATGTTAATCACATATCTATCTTGGTGGAATTCACCTCAGGTCAGTCTCCTCTGGGGTTATTCAGTCTGAGAAAACAGCGAATGGGCCATTCCTCATGTTATGATGGCGGTACTGCTTAAATTTTGGCGGTTAAACATCTGAGGTTAAAGGTCACAGAGTGGCTGTAATTATATAAGCCAGCTACTGTTAGAAAATTGTTGAGGTGTGGCATCGTGTATATGACAGGAACCGTGCCGTGCTTTTATTAACTACCCTTTAAATCAGTTGAACATTTATATTTTATTTCCTTATAAGTAGTTGCCTGTGGTGCTTATTTCAAATGTAGAGAGGACCAGACATCCTACGGGTGGGGGGATGGTGACGTTATTTGATTATATGACATTCATTGTCATTTTGACTTTACTATTGCATTAGCATAGATTAGTGATGGTGACTTTGTGTGGGACAACCTTCATACAAAATCATACATTGTTGTCCGAATGGAAAACCTGTATTCGAGGAAATACGGTAACTAACAGCTGACACACATCACTAGAGACTTTCCTGAATCGTAACATTTTACCAAACCAACCACACTTTTATACTGAACACAAATAAGGCTTTGCGATTGACCACATCTGCCAGTGTTATAGTCTGTGTCTGTAATGAAAATGTCCAGGCAAGGATATTGCACGCCCACAATGCCTCAGCACAGTGACTGTGAATCAATGCAAGCAAGGTCAAGAAAGACAGGACATCAGCAGGACATTCCTCTGTCGGATCAGACAACTTGATGTCGTCACACTGCGATTCCCGAAAGGCTCTGGCAAATTACAAAGTTGACGATGGGTACAGTTTATGGTCTGTGTCAGTAGCGTGTCATTAGCATTTACCGCCTGGTCCTAAAATGGCTGATTGAACATAAAAGTGAGTGTGGAAAAAAATCATGTTTACTACCGAATTACATCCCTAAGTTTTGTCTGATAGTTAAAAATGGATTAGTTGTAAAGTGATGGATTGATAGCTTATTGCTTTTTAGACGATAACAACCTTGTGAATGAAATAGAAAGCATAATGTGTACAGGTGCATGGCGAGGGATGTGAACTGAATTCAGGTTGCAGGAGGTAAGGGAGGGGTGCAACGTGCAAGTTTTATATGCCCCTTCATTAGCATCGGAGGCTAGCTCTAACCCACAGGTATCAAACTCAAGGCCCGGGGGCCAGATACGGCCCACCACATCATTTTATGTGTCCTGCGAAGACAAATTGTGCATCAAGTTCGTGTGTCATTACTAGAATTGTAAATTGTCTTCACTTTTAATAATATCTTTTTTTTTAAATATTTGACCAGTTTTTACTCATCTGATTTGAAAATGAGTTATTTGTCAGTTTGTTTTGTAGCTTTCACTGTATATAACATGGTGCTCATACATTTATTTGGGTTGGCAGTCATAATGGCCCTCCAAAAGAAG
Organism: Syngnathus scovelli; assembly: GCF_024217435.2. Classification (NCBI taxonomy): domain Eukaryota; kingdom Metazoa; phylum Chordata; class Actinopteri; order Syngnathiformes; family Syngnathidae; genus Syngnathus; species Syngnathus scovelli. The sequence continues at coordinate 8,459,858 of NC_090856.1, forward strand.
CTATGACTACAATGCGGCCCGTGAAAAAAATGAGTTTGACACCCCTGCTCTAACCTATATCAGCTAGATTTTGGGCATCACTAATATTTATAAATCAATCTCACCCTTGTATTTTTAAATTTGTGTTGAAGTTATTCACTTCAACACAAATTTAAAAAAACATTTCCAAGTAAAGATTTACAGTTTAAATTTAAGTAGACAGTGGCTGATGATCAGAAAAAAATGTGTGATGATCAATATACTGTTTGAATTTCCTTCAATAAAACATGCATGCTTTAATCACTACAACCATGTCTAGGTGAAATAAATGTAGTCATTTAGGTATTTAACTATGCGATTGTCAGCATTTGCAAGAATATCCATATCATAATTGGCAGAGCTTTAGGAGTAACATGCTTTCTTCCGCCTTGACTTTTAAACTGAACTCAGCACCCTGCAGAGCTCAGTATAAATCAGAGGTTATAGATCAAGATAGAGTCACGCAATTATCAGCACAGAGTCCAGGACCTGAGATGAATGCCGCAATAATCTGCTGATGCATGAAGATGGGAGTTAAAATCTCCTTCTCCATTTCAAAGCATTTTTAGATGTTGAGTTTAATCACTTTAATTGTGAATGTGCTGTTCGAAAGACAATTATTTTCAAACTAATTACTATGAGATACTATTCAAATTATCATTGAAGTTTCATTGTAATTAAAAGTTAATGTGGTAAACACACACACCGTTTATTCCAAAACCATACAATAAAAAAGGGGTTTAAGAGGAATTTTAAAAAATGGACATAGAACGGGTTTTCCCATTGTTTCGCAAGAAATCATTCCAAAAAGAGGAACTGGCAATGTGCATTTGTAATTGTTACTGAGGAAGAAATGTGAATTTCCTAAACAAGCGATGCTGCCAAGGTAATTGCGCTGAGCTCTCTTTGCTGATGTTTTCTCCCATCTGTGCAACACAAGTAAAAGCAAGATAGAGTGTTTGGCTCACTCAGAAGAGAGCCACAAAAGGAAGGGGCGAACGGGGTCAATTACCTGAACACAATTACGGAGACTAACAACTGTCATCCATCACTTGCATCCTCTCTCAGCACCTCGCCAACGATCTCATCCCCACATTTTGGTTGGCCTTCCCGCTAGATCCTCGAGACACTCTGTCATCCCAAAGAGGCCCCTCCTCTTTCCAATTGAAAACCTGAGTGGCATTCTTAAACAACCTGCTCCTCCTCACCCACTTCCCTGTCTTCTTTTCACCCACATGTCTCTCACTTGAGCCACCCCTGCCGGCAGAGGTAAGCTACCCTTGACAGTGAAGTCTTCCCGAGGGGGAAAAGGCCAAACCTGCCAGGGTCTGTCAGCGGAGGCTGCTATAACATCTCACTGCCAGCATATCAGGTCTGGAATTAAGACAGGGCAAATTATTGCCGGTGGAATAACTGACCTGATCGCTGTGAATGATAAAATAAATTGGAGATAATAGACATTATCCCAACGTACAGTAATCAGAAACAAATACAATTGATCCAGCAAAATTAGGCTAAATAAATTTCAGTATTCTTGTTCTAAAGCTAAAGTTTTATGGCAGTTGTGAACATTGAAAGACACATTTGAATTTAAAAAGCACATCAAACTGGAATAGAGTGTGTTTGTTTTATTTTGTCTTACCTAGATGGCTGGTTGAGCGCATTGAATTTTATATAAAATCATTATTATAATGCTTCAATATTTGAAGTGTCTCTCTTGGGTAAAGCTGTTGTAATGATTTTTTTTTTAAATCATTAATGATTAATAAGAGACAGGCTGTTCCTTGCTGTTTGGATTGCAGTGAAGTTTGAATGACCATAACAATCTGCTCTGAAAGAAACACCCAAGGACAATTGGGTATACAAACCACAGAGAAGCCACTCAGATTGTTTAATCTGTAATAAAACAATGAATGCTCCCCCTGGATCATGTGCCGGGCCATTCCAGCAATATTAAATTGATATTACATTGGAAGCAAAACTCATTTTTAAATGAGCCAAGAGGAAAGATGTAAACATTCTTCGGCTCCAATTTCCCATTTTATTTCCCTAAATATATTCTAATACACAAACCCATACCACAGCAGGCTATGGAAAGAATAGGAGGTGATAAGCATGATTGGAAATGTGATGAGCAGCCAAAAAGACAAAGCTCATGCTGCTGCAAGACAGAAGAGTCTGGCAAGAGGAGTGTCTTGAGTCCAAGGTTAAGGATTTGCATGACTAATATGTGTCTGGAGTAGCAGTCTTAGGGTTACTGAGGTTACATGCTGGTTACATGCTGGGTTCACTGATTAGTCATTACACCCATCAGTGTGTGTGGATGTTTTTGTTTTTGTATTTTTTTTTTTTCACCATGGTTGCCCTTGTGAAAGGTGCTGACTCAAATAATAATAATAATAATAATAATAATAATAATAATAATAATAATAATAATAATAATAATAATAATAATAATTACAAGGCACCTTTCAAGGCACTCAAGGTCGCCAAATGTAAATGTGATTTTCACAACAGTGTTTATGTGCAGGCTTATTCCAACTTCCCTCAAACAAAGTGAAAGATTCCTCTACAATTCCAACTATAAAAGCTAAACTCAAAGATCTTAGCAAGAAAAGTTGAATGACACTGAGGTTGTTACCCTCTCAGAGACCAGCCAATCTAAAAAAAAACACCTTAAGGCCTACCAGTCTTTTATTTTCGTACTGGCTTTTGGCTCGTCTTCTGACAAGCTCTTACTTTACCTTTCTTCGAGTTTGGATGTAGCCCCGGAGGCCAATTACTCAGCGTGAGCACAAGATCCTATTACAAAGCCAGGTCACGGTCCAATGTTCTCCATACACAATATACTGGTCTGCAAAATTCCCAAAATACCTGCTTCTACCTCAGCCGTGGAGTTGACGAAACAGCAGCCAACACACCTGCAACCAGGCATTGTGTCCAAATTCAACTACCACTTGCATGTAATTTCCATTTGCTTCATAAATATTTATTCAGGCAACACTAATACAGCATCAATTAAAGCCTTGTGTTTGGTGAGTCAGAGTTATCGCTGACGCTGTTGTATAAGGATAGATGTTGTGACTACAGAAAAATAAAATACAGTAAAAGAACAAAAACATGAGATTACAAAACAAGCTAAAAAAAAAAAGCTAAAGATTGTCAAACATTCAAACACAAAGGAGCCCAATGAGGTGGGAAGAATCTGTTTTTGACACCTCCCTGGGACTACCCTGGACAGGCTGGGATGCATGGATGAACGAACGAATGGATGGACAGACTGGCGGATGGGCGGACGGAGATACTTATCACAGAGGAAATTATTTGGAAAATCTTGTGCACCGTGCTTTGAAAAACAGGTCTATTTGAAACAAATTCTTTTTGAGAACAAATAATCATTAGAATGATTTAGCTGTAAAAGTTCAGGCTTGCCGACCTCTAGTGACACCGGAGCCTTGGGTATATGCCAGATGATGTCACATTCAACAAACTCGGGAGCCTGTGTACACTGACACAAGAACACTAAATTGTAATCAGGCTTGACAGTCCACCGGCTGCCAGAAAGGTCATCTCCCAAGGCTATTCAGCATCAAGCTTGAAGAGAGCCAAAAAGACAAATGTGGGGGTTGAGTGGTAGTTCAGAGTCCAAAGTGTGAGGTCCAACGAAAGCAACAAGAGCAAGCGTGGAGAGATAGCAACAAAATTGAGAAAGCCAAGGAACCAGATTGCTCTCATGGCTTGAGGCTGCTCACTAACAGCTGACTGTATATAGGTCAACTGCATCTCTTCCGGGTCAGAGCATGACAGTACATTTAATGGACCAAAAATGGTAAGCAGCCAGTGGCAGAGGGTCAAACCTAAACAAGTATTTTGCTTAAAGTTATGTGGGTGTGACTGGTTATTTGTCTCAATATGTGCCCTGTGACTGAATAGCAACCAGTTCAGAGTTCTGTCTGCCTTTCGCCCGATGTCAGCTGGGAGAGGCTCCAGCACCCCGCGCGACCTTGAACAGGATAAGCAGTGTTGAAGATGGATGGATGGACGGACGGACGGATGGACGGATGGATGGAACACAAAATTTGCTATCTTCCATAGGAACTAGAATCTGTGATATTTTTATTTATCATTATTTATTTTTTATTGTTATTACTTTTGCTTTTGATGACACATCATACATGCTGCAAATTAAAAACTTGCTGAGATACTTCAACACTGCGTAGTCAATGGAACCGCTGACAATCATTTCAAGTTGAACTGTAACAGCATTGCTTTCCTGATGCTTACACATCAAATAAAGGCCTCGATGAATAGTTATGTTGTCAAGAAGGAATAATTGTGTTGTTAAATACATAACCCTAAAGCGACTCGAATGAGAGAGGAGTAATTAAATGTAGTAGTGATAGGAGGGGTTGTGATTGCTACCACATGAACATTAAAAACCAGAAGGTCTCTAAAAGACATTGAACTGGAGCACGGAGAGGTAAGTAGAGTACATGCAATTTTGTATTTATGGTGTCTGGGGACAAATCTTCTCTAGTGTAGTAAGTAGCTACCCTGTGATTTGCACATCTGTACCACAGTGATAATCTTTGTGGTCCCTTGCTTTGATTTAAACCCACTTCCACAATACACAAACCACTTGCACCCATATTTGGAGGCCACCTCCCAGGCATCTTCTTTTACAAAGACACAAGTGATATATCACTATTACAGCAGCGGTGGGTCGATTACCTCCATGAAGTAAAAGAAAAAAAAAACAAACAGAAAAGTTTTCCAGAGTCCATACCTCACTAACTGCTACACTTTGATATTGAAACAAGAATTTGTCAATTTTACGAGAACACTTCTTTGGCCTCTGTTTGTATGGTCTTATAACCCCAGGTCTTAGTTTGGACAAGGAAGGTTTTTCACTTTAAAACCACATAATGACCATGGACTTTCTCTGATGGAGTAAGTGAGTCATGTTTTCTCTCGTGCAAATAAGATACTCTTGAGTGAACCATTTACACCCAAATCACTGCACTGGAATAAAAAAATACGTGGGAGTCGATACAACTACTGACTATTTAATATATAAACATTGTATTTTTCTTTTAAAAGTAAGATTACTAAAGAAACAAGGGAAATTGGGACATAATGAGACGTGACAGCACATATTTACAAATATAGCAACAAAAGGATTAAGTCGAGGATGACCATATGAAATACGTACTTTGGTTCCTCAACCACCTTTTTCCAATTTACTTTATTCTCTTACCTTTTCTTGTGAGCGTCATCATTTTCTTATCTTGCAGATTCTGTGTGGGCGAGTAAGCAAGCATTCACACCACCTTGAAAATACATTCTCCATCCTGACAGGACCATGATCAGATATTGCGTAGAGTTGTCCCTGTCGTCGTGCAGGATTAATCAATCCTGTGAGGGAAAGTTAGAATAAAATGCACATAATACACTTTCGCACTTTCCATTAATTTATTATAACTGACTATTATAGTGTCAAACACACAGCAAAAAATTCCACTCTTTTGACAAACTTTTGTCCTCATAAAACAGCTCTGATTTCGTCTTTGCAGCTTTTCTAAAAGATTCAAGGCTCAGTGGACCAATATTTAATTTTATGCTATCTTTCAAACAATATTGATTCTAAAATCCATGGTTTTATTCCAGTGCCTACACAGCTACCGCTGGCCTTTCTAGAATGGTACAGTGTATCTATGCTGGTGGGGCTGGGGTGATATGTGACAAACCAGTGCACAAACAAACCATCTTAAACACACTGTTAGGATTGGATCACAGCGCCTTATCAAGGATGTGACCAAACAACCTTAGAATTGAGACAGTCTGCTGCCTGAGAGTATCTTGGTGTATAATGCCCTCAGCAAGACTGGTGATGCATGGGGCAAACTATTACGCAAGATTGTGATCTGGGTGAAGCTCAAGATAAACTCGTGTTTAAACAAGGCCAAAGTTGTTGAGTCAAAGTGGTTAAGTCAAAAGAACATAGCATTTCTAATCACATATTTTGTTAGATTGGCATTAACCTTTTTTTACTGTTTTAAAAAGTTGAACTTTCTGTATTTTGACAGTAATATACTGTAGCCTCTTTCTGCTGCTTTGAATGGAATCCTCAGCCTTTACTATGAAAATTGAATGAAGCGTCTATGAGCAACATGCTGAAGCAAAAACGTTGCTGCATTATCATGCAGCTATGATGTCAGCCTCCCTCATTAAATAAATATGTTATCAGATTCTGCTTGATTGGAAAAGGCTGGCGTTCTTGGGCGGCGATACCTTGAGGCCTTGATCAGAGAGCCATATGTGCTTTATGTCCCTTGTGAGACAGTTTTGTAAGTTTTCCGCAACCTAATAGCTTTATTTATGTGTTCCAGTGCATGTTGAAAGAGGCAGCATGAATATAAAAGTGCAGCAGCTGAAAATAGTTTTTGTTCTTTGGAGGCCAAATTCCAAACAATAGGCATCTGTGATATGTGAGACTTTCTGGGGTTTATTGGGGAAGATTATTTTCAGTCTCTAAATGGGCTGCACATTAAATCAGATTGGGCAATATATCAAATGCCTGATAATCTGATATGAACAAACGTACAGTGTCGAGTCTTTCTTCACTGGTTGTTAGAACAGTACCCTCCACAAAGCAATTTCACAATTTTAGGGTTTGAGGTTGAAATTCTGAATCACGGCCAAAGTCTAGCAATTAAAGAAGGGCAGTTTGTGCTGTTGTGGACATAAATACAGTCAAAGCCATTGCCACTAATCATTCCATTGAACTGTGGTGTACTCACATCTTGCATGGTGACATCTCTTTATGGGATTTGATGCAGCAATCCATTTGTAACCTGAGCATTGTGCCAATAGACAAATACTATAAATACTATAACTGTGTTCAATCAATCTGTTTCTACAAAGTTTCAAAGGGTGTAGCTATACATGGAAACGGAAAAGGACAACTTTAGAAGTCAAGAAGAGGTAGGAAGCAAGTGCTCAAGTGGCAAATTAAGGTACCTTGGAAGTATCTGTTGTTTGTTGCTCCAACAACTGCCGCCAGTCAAGAATTCCACAAATTACTTTCTGCTCCAAATTAGTTCTGTTTGCTCGTCATACCCTGGAGTTCTGTCCATGTCTTTCTCTTCAGTTTCATTTTCTTTGAGCTTTGCTCCATTTTTCTTTGTCACCCTTAGCAACCAATTATTAATATTGCTGTGTGCCTTCCAGAGCCTTGCTATGTCATTCCAGTTGTACCACTTGTTAAGTACAGCAATGATAATGATGCAGCTTTAAAACATAAAGGGAAATTGAAGAAAAAATAACTAATATTAAATTAATGACATGTTACAAGAAGTAAGGTGTAAGACAGACACAAAGTTGACTACGGTATATACAAACAGATTGGGGAATACTATTCGTAGACAAAGTTTTAGATCAAGTGAAACATACGTATATAGTACATTGGACGTTTAGAAGACTCTTAGCAACAGCAGAAAGACACTAAAATAAGGAGAGAGATGGCAAGGGCTGTTCCGTTCATCCTATATCCGAGCCGCCTGCTAAGCAGATGATGATGAATGAGGCGGCGGGGAGGCCAGCTCCCCTCTCTGTTTGCCGGATGGAGAGTTGCGCATGAGTCGTTTTCTCTCTAATTACCTCTCACTTACCATTAACGCTGCCATAGCCACTCCGTTCCACCATCAGTTGCTGGCCTATAGGCTGCCACTTCCCATTGGGAGCCGCTAACAGAGCAATGGTATGTCGCTCACTTTTGATGCCTATGTAAAATAACTTGACTTCCACTGAGGTCATTTCTCTTCAAGTTCTGGTTTTAAAGCTCTGGACTGTGCCTTGAATAATTATTTTTTCATCGTACTATATCATTGTGTAGAGTTGAAATCAGATGAGGCAAAATGGTCACGTAATGAATTAAAATCCAGTGTCAATATGTTCTGGTCCAATTTGATAGATTTAATAGAATCTGCAATTGATTAGCTGCATAAAACTAAGTCATGTGATCCACAGTGCTAGCAATGGGAAACACAGAGTCATGGACAGATTTCTTCTACAGTGTCAATGTTCAGTGACATAAGGAATATTTCTTCAAACTCCACAGACACTTTTCTCGAAGTACCTCTGTCAAAATGGGATTGGTTGATTTAAACGAATTAGGACATTGAGTATAATTAAACAAAACTAGACATGTAAAATTAACATCTACGTCATTACAATTTAATGGCAGAGAGAAAAAAAGAATGGGTGCACCATTGAGGACTAATGGCTGAAGGACAATTTAAAAGGAAGGAACTTGGAGAGATTAAGGCACATTGTAGATGCGTCTGAAACGTAAATGGCCTCATCAATTCTTTTATGAACCACAATACGCCAATAAGCCAATTACTTATTTACTGAACTGTTGGATTTTATCCATTTATCCATCCGGCCCTCCGTCCGTCCATCCATCCATCCATCCATCCATCTTAAAGGCAATATCCTTTCAAATCAAAAAGACAAAGTGCACTTGTGCCATGTTATCAGTCATCTTAGATCCTACTGAAAACGATTTATCCTTCATACAGCATACTTGTAGGTGGCCAGGAATTGTTGACAAACATATCCACTGAAAACCAATAGTCTTTCAATTTTAACTTGCCCTCTAGCTCTTAATCACCAAAGATAATTAAGAAACACAAAAGGAACTTTGTAATTTGGGATTGATTTCATACATTTTTTCTCAGTTTACTAAAAATACATTTAATTTCAAATACATTTGCACAATCACAGAGATATTATTTCACCTCTATAGTCATTTTCTACTGAAACCTTAAGTAAACCCAGTGCCGAAGGCAATGGAGGCTTATTAATATTACAGGACCGTCTTTATTCATTATGAATGAGAACAAGTGTGAAGACTGAGAACAGGCTGCAAAACAGTAAGACCGTGGCTGTAACAATTCGGGTCACACCAATAATCAATACGCAAGACCGTGGCTGTAACAATTCGGGTCACACCAATAATCAATACGTCTTGCTCGCCTTAGTTTAACTGACAGCAAGCCTACTTATTTTTTATCCTCTTTGTCACATGCAATCACATACATTTTTTGTTGCATCTCTTCTGTAAAAACAGGAATAATCAATTAAAATCTTTTGAATATCAGTGTCAGTTTTAATTGATATATCTATGTACACTATAAATGTGTGTGTCTGTATTTGAAAAGCTGACTATGTGGATTTTTTCAGCTTCTGTAACATTGCTTTATAAATGATTAATCTTTTTCCATTAAAATGTCGTGTGACATCTGAGATGCCTGACCTGGCAAAGCAGATGGCGGCAGAGGAGTGCCACAAGGTGCTGAACCAGGACCACTTGCACTTGGCCCACGTGCATGTCAACGAGAGCTCCAACAACTGTGTTAAAGTGCTTCCCAATTTAGACTTCCTTAAAGATGGTGAGGATAAAATAGTATAAAAGCCTCCAATACTTCAATTTGACAGTAGCACACAGCAGTACAGTGGTAGCTTCACTTACAAGTGCAACAAATCACCAACTTTCATCCGGTGGATTTCTCTCGCTTTATTTAATAGCATTACATTAGATTTTTTTTCAACTATTAACAGCATAATGTTTTATACACTTACATGACAATTTGTTTAAAGCTTGAGTTTAAGCTAAAGTAGTTCTTTAAAAAAATGTGTATATTATTTCAAAGTTTTAGAATGGTGATAGCAATTTAAATGGGAGAATTCATTTGAAATCAAAACAACATGAAGGTTGAACAGCCAGCCTACATAAACGGATTACTCCAATGGTGGAGAACTTGCATTAGCTACGGCCGGTCTATTTGAGAGGTGATTTCAAGGTTTTGTTACACATAAAATATTACACAGCTTAGCACCTTCCTATCTTTCCAATGGCCTTTCTGAAACCGTTTGTTCAAAACACTGAACATTCAAACCTGGTAAATGCCCTTTACCTTCACCAGCTGAAAACTGTAACCTCGCACCTTGAGTATTCATCCGACTTCAGCCTGTATGAATGCATTCATGAGTGCACAGTCTCCCTTGTTTTGCCTTCACCCTTGCCTTCTTCGAACTCTAATGTGGAGATTAATTCCTTGTTGCCATCTGTCCCTTAAGCACATCCATATATTGGTTTGTATGGGTGTGCCGTTAGTTCTCCGCTGTAGGAAATAAACATGTATGTGGTGCCAGGTGTGCTCTCAGCAGTGGCTGTGACCCCAAACAGAAGTCTTTCTGCTGCATGACACAACCACATGACACATTTTCCCATCTGTGATTGCAGCCGTCTTTGATAACTTTTAATGACAGGAATGGCTTCTTAAGATCCTTTTATATCACTTAAATAATATATGCAGTTTGAAATTGGGTTTTTGTAACAGCATAAAGAAGGAAGGGCTTTGGCACTGCTTAAAATATTTGTCTGCATTTTGAATGATTGCGTCTCTTTGTAGTGACAGATGATTGTATGTTTCCACTTTGGTTCCCAGGCCGTGATCTGAGAAATTAACATACTCAGGCTGGTAAAATCTTTTTCTATGCAACAAGTGTCTTTTACTAGCAATTTGCCAAGTGAATAATTCACATAGCTCTTCCACCTCTAAAGACACCTATCGTATTCATTATTTAGTTGCCTTTTCACTGGGGCAAGAGGGATGTTCAATTATTTAACAACAATATCGAGCACTGCAAGGGGTTAATAGGTCTTTTGCTGGCAGTGAGCACAAGAGGTAAAATGGAGAGTGGAGGTGATGACATGAGTAAAGAGTAGAAGATTTGTGATAAAGGTCTTGTGACCGAGAAAGCTTTTAAGTGGAAATTTTGAGTTTATGCAGATCATGATCATATTAATCACACTTGGTTTGTTTCTCTCAAGTGACATGCATCCCTTAATCTGTTACATTTATATAGATGATGATCTGCACTATAACTGACCAAAAGCTATAATTTTGTAATGTTGGCATTATCATCACTAATTGATTCTATGAGCCATAGGTCCTATTAATATTGCAGTGTGGGGTGAATTAAGAATTTAACTGCCCATGGTCATTAGTGTGATTGATCAAGATGTAATAAATGATTGAGCTAGATTTAATCTAATCAAAGTCACTAAGGCTCTCTTGTTTCAAATCGTATATCGTCGTTGGTAGGCGGAAACCTCTTGCCCAAATATGGTCAAATTTCTCAATTCTCACGATCCTTCTCCACGTCTTCTGCAATTGAAGTACCCGCTGCTACCAGGTGCTGTTTGGACTATTTTAATCAACGCCAGTGTCATTCTTATAAATAATACAAGTTGAATATATATACATATATTTATTTAAATATATTTTTGTAATGAGTGCCCATTAGAATACTGCGATTGAGTTGAATACACCTACTTTAATGAATGCAGTCTGTTTCAAGAAGATGATTCATAAACAAATGATGGTTAAAGCCAAAAATGAGGAAATTGCTGGAACCACATTGTGCCTTCTCTATGCTGTTACAAAGGTTGCAGCGCCCCCAGTTGGCATAAAGCAAAAAAAAAAAAAAAACTGGTTGGACCTCATCTAACAAAGTCGTGGCTTGTAATGGTCACAGCCACCAGGAAAGCTTTTTTCTTTTCTTTGTACTGCACAATGTATGGACTTGTGTGAAGTGACCATTATCATCAGTGATCTGAGATCTGTGGTTTCTGTAGAGGCTCGGCAGTGCCTGACTTGTCTCCCAAATATTCCATGTAATGAAGTCAATTTAATCTCAAATGCCATCAATAATTGCCTCAGTCTCACCCTACAGCCTGGAATATTTTTTTACATGATCATTTTCATCAGTTGAAATACATCAAAGAGCAGAGGAAATACTTTATCTTGTTTAATTAGTGAGACAAAGAAAAAATCCTTTTTACCTTAACATTTGAATCTCAAGTGCTCCAAACATGAGCTCTCTTTGAGGCTGCTGCCTGCTTGCCTGTCATCCACGTTGAGGACACTTCTTGAGAGGCTGACACCTTTCTTGCGTGACATCTCCAGAGAAACCTCACACGGGTTCATCCTAGGAAGTGGACACAATTGATGCTCTTTACATCGGACTCCATTCAAACTTGAAACTAACAGGCGAGCAATCCAAACAGACTCTCCACTCCACCACTTTCCTGTCGTTTTTCCTCTGTGCTGAAAAAGCAGATGGTAAACCTTGATAGCAGTACATTTGTCTGTCTGAATGTATATTTGTCAGCACAGACTTGGAGTAGAATAAAAAAAATAAGTCATTGCAGGGAGAGGGGGGCCAACAACTGAAATTTGCCCCAGGTGATGGTGTGCATAAACTCACACAAAACCTACTGTCAGGAGAGTTGCATATCGCAGAAACACAGAGAAACAATGAACTAATTAAGATGAAGCTCTCGATGCAGGGTTCATCGCAAGTCCTTCAATGGATGTTGGCCAGACTGTGGAATGAGCAGAGACAATTTTTGTTCTTATGAATTCAGATCAAGGGAGCTGTCATAGTCCGCCTTTGTTTATATTTTTTATGAATGTTTCCAATTATTACGTAGACTTTCACTGCAGTAAGAAGATGCATCCAATTTGTGTGAATTTTTGAGAAGACATGTTTCTTTCCAGAATGAGAGTGCCCCAGTTGTGGAAGAAACTCACATCATGACCTCAACCCATTTAAACACTGCAGCGAGAAGGACAAGGTGAAGTCTCACAACCCAAAATTTTGAAGATAGTCGCCTATGAAGAATATAATAATATACACTGTCCTCCATTTTCACTTTTTGTTGGTCTTATAGACATGGTGCTGAATATTTTTGTGCATAAAGAAAATAACTATTATACAAAAGCTCATGTATTGTATTAGTCCCTCATAAAACGAAATCAGGTGAGTGTGCATTGGTGTTTGCATTCAAAAAAATGTCCAGTAAATCGTTAAATTGAGCAAATAAACCCCCAGATTACATCTATAGACCCGATTTATCAAGAGGAAAGATGGATTTGGAATGCAAACAGCGGCATATGGTAAGCATTTAGAGATTATGCTCTGTTATGCATTACAGGTGTGTGAAAGTAGAGAGGCGAGAATATGTACACAAATCTAATGAGCCCAGATTTGAATCTGAAGATAGAGTCTATGAAGTTTTCATGTGTAAAATTTTAATGTATCCCCATTAAAATCTTTGAAATTAGTCAACCGGAATACCGTATAGGCCACGTTGACTAAATGAAAAACAGCAGTTTGAGCAATGAACAGTGATATGGTCAAGTTTAGAGAAACTAAAGAAACCGAAAATTATTCTCAGTTGTTATTGTAATAGAAAAGGGGAAAGCTAAATGAGACTTTTGAGATTTTTTTAGTGTGAATAGTTTATGCTAGTTTCATTCTTTTATTATCTGAATGACTTTACCACAGTGTCCCTCAGAGAAGAGACCAATCTTTGGTGCACATTCAGCAAAGAGGAAGCATGAGTCACTAGTATTTGCTGAGGCAGAATGAAAAAAAAAAAAAAAAGGAATACTTTTCTTGTTTCTACACAAGAAATTAAAAGCTTCGTGTAATGTCTTTCAGTCAACCTGATTTTCAGTACAGTAGTCCGCAAATGTTTCATTGTTTCAAGGTATGTGAGCAAAATTGATAACTGACATATTAACTTGGATGAATTCTTAATGCAGTGAAACTGTGGATAAGTGTAATTATGTCTGTTTCAATTCAAACTGAATTATTAATTACACCTAGTTCAAAATTAGCCTTGGTAGACCTTGAACAGATAAATATAGCATTCTACTAGAGCTACGTATAATGATGGCAGAAAAATGGGTGTTTACAAAAAAGAACCCTTGTGATGAAAAGAGGAAAGCAAAGCATGGAAATGAACTGTGGAAATACTAACTCAAGAGGGAAACCTAAAAGTAATAGCTCCTTGTGGTGCATCTCAGGCTTTGTCTTGTTGGCCTGGCGGGATTTAGCATCACTTCCCTGTCAGCGTTTTGTTTCCGGCAAGGAATTACATTTTGAAAGCACAAATACAACTGCATCTATTATTTAAGAGAATGAAAGTATACAAATATTATTTTTGCAGCTGAAAAAAAAATGCATCAATTTGGTTAGAGGGGCCTCTTTGTTGTGTGATTAAGTGGCGTTGCACCAGGGCTAGGGAAAGATTATAGCTCTGTCAAAAATCTGTGTAGCTCCATTTTAGCCGCTAAGCATTTTAAGGGAGGATTTCAGTGTGAGCTATGGTCAGCTAAAAGTAATGCTTTTTTACAGAATTTTGCCTCTGGCCCCAGGGAGGTCAGCAACAGCTCCACTTGGCACTAACATCCACTCAGCCGGGGCAGGCCTGGGAAATATACACAGGCTGTCTGTCCACTTGCTTCATGAGGTTCCTCACAAGTGACAGCTTTCCGTTCAGCAATCTGCAGCTGATTTGAATGAGATTGTTGTGTGTGTGTGTGTGTGTGTGTGTGTGTGTGTGTGTGTGTGTGTGTGTGTGTGCGTGTGTGTGTGTGTGTGTGTGTGTGTGTGTGTGTGTGTGTGTGTGTGTGTGTGTGTGTGTGTGTGTGTGCGTGTGTGTGTGTGTGCGTGCGTGCGTGTATGTGCCTAGCAGACTGAATTAGCAAAATATTTTCAGATTCTTGACTTCATCTGGCAGAAACGAGTGACTTTCATTGCCAAAAATAACACAAGTTAGCCGGATAGAGGGGGAGACGTCATCACAAATAATTTCATGAACTATAAATCATTTGTCCCCTTCAATTATGTCCATCACCTGTCACATTTCCCAATTTTAATGTATTAGAGGGTAAAACAGTTTGCACATCGTTCACACATCAATTTGATTAATTGTGGACGTTTCTACACTGCAGACCAGGCAATTTATCAAGGATGCAATTTGACGTGGCTTGCTATTTGTCTATTTTGAAAATCTTATTATGCTCATGACGCTAGATTACTTTTCTCTGAATATGCATGCAAATTATAAGAGATATGAGTCACACGGAATCTGAAAGATAAACCTCCCCTGGAATGAAAGCAGCCACACTATAAACACAGCTGCTGGAAAATAGTAGACAGTAAGTTTGCATGTCCAATTTTGTATCTTAGGCAAGCAGGCAGCCAAAGCTATTGTTTCGACATCGCAGTTGATCCGACCAACATTGTAGACTGAAAAATCATGGATGACTTTGTTGTTTTAAGGATCTCACATATACGTACAAAACAAAGGCTTCAGGAATTTTTTCTAGAACAGGCTCCAGATTAGCTGTCTGAAATGTCTCAAACACTTTGTCAGCATGACTCATCTTTGCAACTGCTGGATGTATTGGCTGTCACTCTGCAGGCACCGTTGCCATTTCTCTAGGTGGTGGAGAAAACCAAGATCAAGGCTCGCGTAACCAAGATGGATTTAAACGGCTGCTACGTGAATAAAAGTCAAGTCTGATTCGGAGAGATCAAAGAAGAGTTCAAACCCTTTCGACTTTTATTAGGAACAAGGAGCAAATCTAGAGAGACCTTGTATTGTCTTCTACTCTGGTGTTCAAGGGCTACACTCACTTTGAGGTACTTCTTTGCTTGGGCCACGACCATGAAAAGGTGAAGGTTGGGGACTAACCGGGCAAATTTAAATTAATTAATTTAATTTAAATTTACCGTATTCGGCAGGTCTGTGTTGGCAATGATGGGCTACCGTTTCCAAGCGTCTTCGGGCTTTGGAAATATAATGCTAAAGCAGTCACACAAACAAGACTTTCTGTAGGGGCCCATTTTGTTTGCACCTTCCATTTTAGCTGATAGTTTGTCCTTGACAAATAAAATGTTAGCATAAAAGCACAGCTGGCTCTTGTCAAATTGCAAATACAAGCGGACTTTTGTAAATGTCCTCCTTAGGTCAGCCTCACAGCTTTATATAAACAATTGGTAAAACTGGCCACTGTAAAAGATGTTGCAGACTGCAACACAATCCAAAATATATGAAGATCCTCCCTAAATATCTGTGCACTAAAAAAGTGTACTCCTTGAATGCATACACTTTAAAATACTTAAACGCACAGTGCACTTCTTTCTCTCTCTTTCTCATGCTTCACTTCAGAAAGGATTTCTGGTGCTCATAGACATCCCTTTCTCCCTTCCACTCTTTTTATCTGTTTGTTTTTTTTCCCATGAAGAGGTTCCTGACAGGCAGTAAAAGAGCTGCTCAATTCCCCCAAAATCGGACTGATGTATTCTGTCATGATTGGTTTGTTTGCCATCCTTTTTCAGTTATTTGCTCCAGTTTTAAGCCTCTGCATGGCGATTCCTCTAAACAGGCAAATATTCCCTTCCCACATTAAAAAAAAAAATGAAACTATTTTTTGAATACTTCGATTTCATGCATTAGCAAGCAACTTCAAATCAAGTGAGACAATAGCAGCACCATGGAGCAGCAAGAACAAAGCTGCATGATGAGAAACCGACGACGCTCCCCTTAAAAACTGTGAAATCCTCAATGTCCTGTGAATTCAAGTGCAACCTTTCATGAGGCCCATGAATATTTTCTAGCAGAAAGCTTCAAAAGACTCTCAGGGGGGTTGTTTGTTGTTTTTGTTACCATTTTATTTGTCATTTGGCTTCCCTTTTGGACCTGAGCTCGAGCTACATCACTACATACAGCGCTTTTGTTCTTTGGTCTTTTGAGTCAAGTTATGAGTGGTGGTCCATTGAGAAGAAAACCCTTGAGCCAGAGACATCACATTTCTAATTGTTATTCTGCGTACAATGTGTTTGTTCAGTGGAGTTGCCAAGAAAAACAAGATGGGATATATATGGGACATGACATGAACTGCCACAAATCCGCCAAATGCGACTTACTTTCATGCGGGTAGAATTGCCACTCTGACTAGCCACTTTGGCTAGCCTAGTTTATATGTATTGTGGCGATGGTGAGTCATAAAGATGACAAAGAGGCACTGTTATTTCTGTGAGGCACATGGAAAAAGGACGTTTCACCATGCTGGAACTGTCTGTATTAGTCGTCATCAAAAGTCGTTTTTTTGTGTTTATTAAATGTCAATTGCTGTTGTTTTTATTGTTGGTGTCAAGTGAATTTCTTTATTTAACCAAGTTGTAAAGCAAGTAAAATCAAACTGATTAAAACCAATTATTTAGAGAACCTACTGATGCCCACTCATTAATAAAAGACAACTACATTGTTGTTTTGGAATATTTTGCCTTTCCACACTTCATCCGGCAAGAATTTGAACAATTATAAAAACCACACCTCAAGAGAAATCATTCAGTCGTTCATTATCAGTATAAAAAAAAGTTAAACTAAGGTTGCAACACTAATTTGCACTACCTGTCACCCTTGAACTTTCCCTTTTAAGATGCATGTATCGAATATGGATAATCTGCGGTGCTGCTGAGTCAGCAATCAGCACTGGTTTATAGCCAAACACAATCAGGGAAGATAAAATGCTGATGGAGTGAGAAAAAGGAAGCTGTGAGCTTGGATACATTTTGATAACAGAAACAGAAATGCTGAGTGAGCTGGTGATCACAAGAGAATGACAAAATCTGAAAAATGTTAGGATTATTATTGTTCTCTATCGCTGAAGGCACTGTACTGAGATAATGATTATGTCATTTTAATTTACTCATTAATTCACAGTTGCAGTGGCAACAAATCCAAACTGTCTGGTCACTTTTAACTCACAACGCTGACAGTAGACATCCAGGATCAAATTTGAGTAACGAATCGCATTTGCCTCAATGCTTTAGAAACTTTCTTCCACTTTGCAACCGGTACACTAACACAGATTTTGATACTTCCTAATCTTTAAAGCTTCTTGATGCTTATATTGTACATTTAACCCTTCCCCAAGGAGCATCGGCCACCAACCGTGTCCCGCCATGTGATCTTACATCAACACCTTGCTTGGTCGACTGGAAATAAACTTACAATTCATTGTGGGAGGAAAACCTACACAGACCCACAAGGCAGAGTAAAAATGTCAATCAATGCAAGAGAACCGGCCATTTTAAAACAGCTCTTTCATTGATGTATGAAGTAACCTCATTTTGCACTTTATATTCTCTGACAATGCGGGCACCAAAGTAGAACACTTTCGTAGTTTTTACTCAGTTGCGGTGATGGAGGTGAAGATCATCTGACCCTTGCAGCATAAAGGCTACTTCTATCTTTTATTACTACAGACACATAAAGATAACAAATCCAACCACAAAGTCTAAAATAGAGTGCTTGTAATGAAAGATTTAAGGTGTTTTTATGCTCTCTGTTAAGCTCAAGAGTCAAACGTCTCCTTCAGTGATCTCTCGCAACTGGTTTACTGCCCTCAGTTTTATTGCTTCTATGAATTGTTTCTAGGGTGATTCAGTCAAAGATGTTCATACATAAAAACATTATTTTTATTCCTAGGACGTTTTACTTCATGGTTCAAGGGGGACTTACTGACTTCTCGGTCTTATACTTAAGGGAAATGCTGCGGGGTGGTCGATTGGGGACCAGTGCAAGTGTGCGGTTAAAAAAAAAAAAAAAAACAGGACTCACTTCACAACAAAAGCAATATTTGTGAGAACAGCATGAAAGCAAACTATTCCTCTGGATCTAATTCACTGCAGTGTCCCCAAACATGTTGCTTAAACTTTGGATGCACTCTTTCCTTTTTAAGTCACAAATAAAAATAATCAATGTTTCCAAAAAGAATACAACAAAGTTTTATAGTTTTAACTTCCAATTTGTTTGTCAGACTGATGATTAATTTATTGGAGAAGGCCAGAGCTTCTCTGGAAAATTAAATACAAATGATAGAATGGCACAAAGATTTCAAAACTGATTGAGAATTATGATGATTGACCAAATGGGCCCACAAAAAATGTTTTATGAATGCATTTTTGTTTGTTTGTCTTTCCCATTTAAAGTTACTCTTCACTAGAGGTCAGGAATTCAAAGGTGAACGGTCTGAGCCATGTCCAATAAAATCTACCATGACTTCCTGAGAGGAAAGCTTTGACCTGACCTCAAGTTCTTTTTGAGCTTGCCAGGCACTTTACACATTCTACACATAGATCTTATTCAGCCATCAAACTACTGTCTGCTGACTGTATTTACGCCTGTGTAATTACTAAAACCAGATGACAAATCGTCGTCAGAGGGTAGAAAGATGGGCCGCATCCTTGAGTTTGTTGGACTGTTCATCACAAATGTACAATGCGGTAGTGCCAAAATGCACTCACTCGTATAGATTCCTCACGCAAGGACAAAGACATTGCAAATATTGCAGCAGTATTACACAGCCAAAATTTAACAACATGGCAGTTTTGACTGGAGAAGCAATCTTGTACTGGCACTTTCCTTGAACAATAATAAAGTATTAGGACAGAAGATTGGCCATTACACAATCACACAGGAAGTTAAAAGGTCTGGCTTAAAATGTTTCAGTTAATCCTTCAACACCAAGCTCAACCAACTCTGCATTTATGCACATTCATGTGCACAAAAGCACAGGTAGAGAAATAACTGTTTGGATTAGCAATTATTTAACATAATGCTAAACAACCGTACTGCAGCCACAACTTGACTTAAGAGTGCCCAACATGAGGGAACGTAGGAGCAAGGCAGACAGTTAAACATACGCAAATGCAGTAATACATCATTTGATATAATCAATTCAAAACATTACGGCTGTCATACCAAATAGATATTAATATAAAAAATGTGTTAAGTTTGTATCCATAACGTCATGGGTGCCATATGTTTCTGTTATGGCGGCAGTGATGCAAAGCCTACCGTGCAGTTTCTGCTATGAGCTGGGCAAACTGAATTCAGGCAGTTTTGACTTAGATAGTCAACTGTAACCCATCCATGACATTGCAGGAACTAGCTCATAAACCCATCATAATCGCGTCACTGCTGTATTATTTCAGCTGCGAAGGTCATACGCAGGAGAGCGGAGATGTAAAAAAACAACAGCGGACCGGATCAAGAATTGTAAAGGTCTGTGCCAAAAGACAATACACCTCTACATAGCTTTCACTTCCCGGGCCATAGACATTGATTATTACCAGTCACGTGATTGATGATTTACTTGTCATTTATGTGGCCGTGAAGAATTCATATGTACAATAATGGAAAAATAATGAAAAAATATTTGAAAAAGAATGCACTTTGACAAAGTTATTTTTATGTGTCTTTTTAAATAAAAAGTTCTGTTGAGCATCACACATCACATATGTGATTACAAAGAGAAAATGAGGAAATATAAGCAGGCTTCTTTTGACTCTATTTGCATTCAATCAAATGTAAAATATTTACCAGTGACCTTTTAATTTGCTGCTTGGTTTCAGGAAATCTAAAAGTTTAGACAGCCCTTTGTTTTATTGCTGTTATGGTTCAAGGAATTCATCTGGCTGGAAGATTATTAGTTCTGCTTCCAGAAACATAATGCAGAGTGTTGGCTATTGGAATGATGGGTAATCTATTTTATGATGAAATATTGTCTTCTGACAATCTCGCAATTCTGTCATGACATCAGCAACGAAGAGGACGGGTTTCATTATGTCAAGTTTGAAAGCGAAATTACATGTCGTCATTCACATTGTAAATGCTTGCCCGTATTGACCCGCCATTGTGTAAGATTTTAACACATACTATAGTGAGGAGATAGATAAAAACAGGTAAGATAAAGTAAAAAAAAAATAAAAAAATGTGGAAATTATGATTGGCTGGTAACTTTAGATAGTCACCAGCCACGCAGTTAATTCTGAACCTGGATGATAACCAAAGAAATATGTATAGGGGCTTGACGCTGTCATTCCATAAGGTCTAAACTTGAGCTACAATCTGACACATGCAGTTTATGGACTTTACAAACAATAAAGCAGAATGAAACACAATTTAAAATAACCCTACAGCTCCTGCTGGCCCCATAAAATGGTATGCGGGCTGGATTGTGTCTGCGGGCCTTTACTGTTTGACGTCTCTTTTTTGAATTACATGTTAAAGCAGTCATGTAAGTCAGACTGAATTTCCGAAAGCTTTTTTTGCAAATTTGAAAATTGGTGGCTGCAAGTACATGCATAAACATAGTAACCAGAAGATTAAATTAGAGGATGGAAAACAATATATTAAATAATCACCAAAAATGCAAATTGATCAATTCCGACACTCTCTTCCTCCACAGCATACTTTATGCTTGCTGGATACAATTTTGCTTAACGCTTAAATACAAACTGACGTTTCATGCACGGGCCTCACTGTTAATTGCAACAGCTGCAGGCTAATGTTGACTAAAAGTACATTATTAAGCTCTCTGCCCGTGAATGGTTGCACTGTATGAACAGCAGTCTCATATGTCAATCTACAGGGGCAGTTTCTACTTAGCCACTAAGCCTCATCATTGTTACAGTTGCTACTGTTGGACAGGGACACGCTGCCTGCCTGCTGGGTGTGTGCACATTTGTGTGCATGTGTGTGCATGATACGCTCATGGGCACAGTTGTACATCAGCACTGTTCAAATGTTCATATCTAAAGGTTCCACTTTCCACTAAGTGTGTTTTGGCAGAAGATCAGATCTTACGCCAACAACAACAGGACCCCAAGTTTTAGAGCCAAGTCACACAGTGTCCCCCTTTAATTCCCCATGATCCACCCTGACTCCAGACAGGTGATCCATGTGTCTGTGTGTGTGTGTGTGTGTGTGTGTGTGTGTGCATGCTATGCCCAACTCTTAATCAAAAGTATACTTCAGCGCTCTCGCTCATAGAGCATTAGAGGTTAATTTTCCTATTGGCCGATCACTCTTTACAGTAACCAATGAGGTAAGTCTGTCATAGAACCACTTTTGGGCACTTCGTCTCTCAGTGGGAGAGTACTGAGGATTGGATATCAAAACAAGGCCATTTTGGTACTGACATCAGTCAATGTGTCAACATGTAATGCACTGCTAGTGTAGAATTACCTTATAGAGTCTATGCACTGCAAATCTGCATTTAGCTATTAGTAGTTAAGTGTCACCCATAGTGTGACGTTTCCAAATGTCTTCACCATTACAGATAAAATGTAAAATGTTGCTATGTATAGAGGGGCTCGCCATATGGGCTCCAGCTCCCCACGACCCTAACAATGTGAGTAGGGTTGTAACCATACACCAAAGTTAAGATTATATTCATAATAATATATTATTTTTAAATTTTTTCATTGAGAACAAGGATGTATTATTTATGTAATTTATTAATGATGAATAAATGCGTCAATGCAGACTGTGCATGTGTTCCATGACCCACTTAAATTTAATTTTAAAATAATTAAAGATGGTCTGGGACACTGTTCCATCTCAGTTCCGATCTCTGTTCCCACCTGGGAACTGCGTCAACTGATTCAATAAAGAACTCTTGTGGCAAGGAAGACATAACTTTTCATATTTACCCTTCAATTAAGGTTGTCGCTTTGGTAGAGTAGTTTAGTTACTTCAGTGGTTTGGTTTGTTTTGGTTTGGTTTGGTTTGGTTGCTGTGAAATAAAAAAAAAAGAGCTAATATGGTACTTGAATTTGGCTTTGTGAGTTACTTTAAATTCCTCCAACAAGTGCAAAACAACTGAAAGTAAAACTATACAGCCCTTGTTTGTCCATTTTCACTATTCACTGTACGTATCGTTTTACTTACCACTACTTTCCAAGCTCTCCACATTGATACACTTTGTATATGACAGCCATGCTGCCTTTCTCCCGACCTTTGGCAAGAAAGTGAATAAATACATTTCCAAAACGATGAAATTATTCCTTAAATGGTGTCAAAAAAATTAACCTTGTTCTGTTCTGTTAAGATGATCATCCAGCATTCACTATTAATATTATGTACAGCAAAATTGCATTTGGCCTGTCAGAGGATGTGTTACATTACCTGAAAGTACTTTCTTGTTTAAAATCTTTCCAGATGTGGAAGAGAAGCTGAGCCGCATGGGGGCTTTGGCTTAAGCTCATAATGTTCTCTCCCAAACCCTGAGTCTTTTTGTTTTTAAAATAGCTTCAACTTAGTGTCATTTCCCATGAGTCTCTCTGCCTGGAACGGCAAACACAGAGCAACAGTTACAAAACATAGCGTGGAGACTCTATGAATTATAATAACGATTTTAAATGGTTTGGGAAAGCGCAGTCTCAGCAGGCCTCACAGCCAAACAATCAATCACAGCACAGCGAGATGAAGAAGACGGCAGGAAAATGATGAGAATGATGATGATGAGGAGGAGGAGGTGAGTTGGAGAAAAATAAGCAAAGGGGGTTTTGTAATTCAGGGGTTGAGAAAGCAAAGGGCAAAACACATGAATGAAAGCTTCTACTCGTCTAATAAAGGTTCAACTTACCACAGCATCGTTTCCTTTTGGGGTGTACAAAGGATAGTTCTTCAAATCTTATCCAAATACGTCGGCTGGGTTCTGGCCACTGTCAGAAAAAGATACAATGGAGTAAAATACACAGTATTTAATATTCAACAGGCGAATCAAATAATGAATCAATACAGGGCGAGGGATAGACCTCTTGTTACCCCTGGAATTTAACTACTGTATTTTCCGCACTATAAGACGCGCCGGATTATAAGGCGCACCTTCAATAAATGGCCCATTTTAAAACTTTGTCCATTTATAAGGCGCACCAGATTATAAGGCGCACCTTCAATGAATGGCCCATTTTAAAACTTTGTCCATATACTATAAGATATATACATTTGGCCCGCGGGCCGGGCTTTGGACACGTCTGGTGTAGTGGCTCAATATTGGTCCATATATAAAGTGCACCTGATTATAAGGCGCACTGTCGGCTTTTTAGAAAATTTGAGGTTTTTAGGTGCGCCTTATAGTGCGGAAAATACGGTCTTTGTTTTATTGAAATATTTTAGGGAATTGTATGCTTCCAGGGAACAGGTATTGATTGATCAAGTTCTATGCCTCGGTGACATCTTGAGAGCTTTGCAGACATAGCCATTAAATTGTATTTTCTCAGGGTGGATTGATCAGGTACCCCAATAAATTTGAATTTAACAATTTGAAAACACATTGTGCATAGAAAGTAACTCACTGTAAACTCTCGGTAAACATCCTCATCCTTGACACCTGAACAACTTTTTGCTCTGATTGCTGCAGGCAAGAATAGTGTTTAGCTTCCTAGTGCAATGGAGCTGCAAATGTCACTCTATGCTCTTTCGGGCAGGCTCGACAGCAAACAGAGGAATGTTTATTTTATTTTCCATCCTGTTTCCATCTGAATATTAACATCAAAATGTATTAACATATAGTGTAGGGAGTATTACTGCATTTGTTATGGACCCGGTTTGCCTCCAAAGGGATGATTTAATACAGATTAGAGTTAATACAGTTATTTTGAGATGTGCCAAGTCAAGACATTGGAGAAACATCTCCAGGCTGTCTTTTTATATAGCATTTTATTATTGGTGACATATTGGATTATTTCAACATTTATCAAACTGAAACCATGGGGAGGTGAAAAAACACTTATGGGTGGAGTAGCTCATTGATCGGAAAAATGACTAAAACTGCACACTGACTTATTTGAAAAGCTTCTCCTGCATCAGTTTGCAGGAAAACCTTTGGTATTTGAGTGTCCAGTTATAAATCTGTATAGTATGTAAATTAATTCCTTCTGAAATTATCCAGAGAATGGTACTGTCGACGTATATAGATTAATGAAGTTCAGGTCACAGGTGAGTCACACATCTCAATCTCAAAACTCAATCTCAGAATCCTAAACAATTCTCATCATCCATTGGAATTTCAATCTGAATTTCTCGATCAAGCCATGAGTCCTGCAATGTATCAATCATCAAACTGACGAGGCAGTGCAGAGGCCAGCCAGGGTGCACAAAAGCTTCCCTGCTGCATTCTAGTGTGAACTCCTCACCCATAATGCACTTGGCCTTCATCCAGTCCTCCCACCGCCTCCCAACTTTATCTTTTTCTCTCATGGGTCACAACAGCAGCATTTATGGACTCTGATCCATCACTCAAAGCTCCTCAGCGCATCCCCCGCCCTTGTCTCATTTAGGCTCTCATCCAACAATTTCAGGTATTTATCCTGAGTGACAGGGTTTAATCTTGTGCCTCTGATGAAATTGACATTGGTGGGAATTTAAAAACAATCCATGAGCAAAGGGGCTAAAAAAGGACAGCAAAGTGAGCAAATGTGTTTTTCGACCTTTTAAGCGGACATGGAAGCGTGATAGCATCCACTTGCATACCCAATCAACAATTTTGCCATTGAAAGACTTGCATTCTTCTTACTTTGATGATTTCAGTACTGATAATGAATCAAATAACAGATGGATAGTAAGTTTGTGTGTAAGAGTGACACCAAGTGAACATCATAAAAGGCATTACTCCCCTGTCTAGGAATGTGTGCTCACAGTTGATGGTAGCCAATGATAAGGCACCATCTGTTACCCATGAGTGCAACTTGTGTGCCGTCCACGCACACAAATACACATAAAGGCCAGTCTTGTCACTTGTTCCAAAGCCTCCCTCCATGCCCGAGATTATGGAAGGGTTTTGGTGTATCAGGCTGCTTGGTTTCCATTCTGTTATTGTAACGTCTTTGGGCGTCACATGTTGCCTTTCTTCCTCTCTTCGGTTTCTTACTGGGATTACATGAAATAAAAAAAGGGGGTAAAGGGCTGGTGACAAGTGGAGCCACGTCTCTGGTGATCCTCTTCTATGAATCGAAGGCCGCAGTAGAGCAATTTGGCTCCGCTTTCCTCAGGTTTAATTTGATCGGATGTGCCAGCAGGGGTGAAAGACAGAAAGGGAGAATGACAATAAAAGTTTAAAAATAAAAGAGAGATATTATGAGTGTTTTCTTAACGCCGTGTACGGTGTCCTCTTGTTGTGTTTGGATGGCGTTCAGAATGTGAGATGGCTGCAATGGGGCACACAGTGAGGATAAGGTGACTCCAGTTTAGTAAAATGGCCATGGGATTGTATTTCTACAAAAAAGCTTTTACAAAATAACATGCCGATCTGTCTGACCTCACTGGAGTTTAATTAAAATGTAAGCGAAATGACTGTCAGTCCAACCAAATGGAAACGTTTTAAGAGAACCCGCACCCCCCTCCCCTCCGTGCCCACGCCTTGCCTTGTAGTCGTGCATGAAAGCCAACAGAGAACTTGTCTTTCATAAAATCAAAGTGCCTGATTTGCATTGTTCTCTTATCTGATGCTGTTTCACAATAAAAAGGCTGTTCTCAAAGAGCTAGAAAAGTCGAGTTGGAAATAACAGCACACTTAATAGCTGGACTGTATGCTGGCCTGGATGTATATGGAAATGTAATATGGAGACTAATTAGGTTACTCTTAGTCTGTTTCAATGATGCTATATCACTTGGTTGTTAGAACAAAATGTCAACACCTCATCATCTCGCAAGAATAATATGCGTATTGACAAGTAACCTACATATGTTTTAATACTTTTGTGTTAACCAATTCAAAACTTATTTTGGTTTGATGAGAAAACCTTTCAAGACCACATTTCAGTCAGGGTTTTTCTTGACCCACATACAGATTGGGATGGATTTTAAGACTTGATACATTTGGGGAGAGTGTCTTTTTCTTTTTTAAGACATTACACTTTCTTACAGTTGAACCTCTACAGTCAGACACATCATAAAAGGTAGCTACACTGGATTTTTTTCTATAAGAAATCATGAATATTGAAATGATCCGAACTAGAAGGCAAACCATGCTGAAAACCTTTATTTATTGCAAAGGCTGTATTGTATGTGACATTCTAAACCATTCATGCAGAGGGAAGATATTTCCTTTGAAGGAAAGTCATCTCATAAATGAATGACATTTGGAATAATCTACAAAAAAAGTGCAATCAATCCTTTACATGCCCACTGAAGTCAGGTCACTCAAGAGATGGGTGGTGGCTATTGCGGGATTTTTGTACAAGGAAGAAATTTACCAGCATTCAATACAGATGTTTTTTCCTATTATTTCAATTCTAAATCTATGAGTAATACTTTATTTTTGGACATCTTAAAATAGTATGAAATATAACATAATGGAAAAATAAATATAATGGTAATGCAAATATTAATTTTGTGGAAATAGCTGTTTTAACTTCCCCCTGAAACGTTTTTGCACAATCAAGCTTCGTTTCCCATCTCACATTTCACCTGGAAGATATTCAAGGTATTCTCAGTGGATCTCATTCCCAGTATCTTTCCCCAAAGTGCTGGCTGCCAAAACCTGCCAACAGGGGAAAAGAGTGCTTGGCAAAGGAACAACAAGGTCCTGACTCATGAAGGTTTCAGGTATTGGAAGAGAGGTTTGCGAGAGGTTTGGAAAAGAGCTGTTAAAAATTCTCCTGTGGTCAAAACTGAGAGGTTGTCACAACTAACTTTCAGCTATATATGGGAGAAGAAATCAAAAAGGAACTGAAGACTGTTCTGAATGAATACATCTGCATTACGTATAATGTTTGTTTTTCCAAACGAGACTGAGGTTACTAAAGCCACATTTCAATCAAGAAGTACAGTATACAATGTGGAGAACATTCATTGTGTTCTAATCGTTCTTCTGGCTGTTATTTCTAAGATCTATTTGAGAAGTTCATTTTCCTAGCGATTGGAAACGACAGTATGTGAGTTCTGTTCTTCCAGTAAATCATTCATTTTCTGGAAAATTTGTTGTACAAGTTCAAATAAATAGAAACATTACTGGAAAAAGAAAATGTGGGTGATAATTAGAAGTGTCAAGTTTTGGGGGTTTTCTTTTTGAGAATATTCCCTCACTATCTTTCATACACTCTAATTTCTAAAAAAAAAATATATATATATATATCCAATTTGTCACCCCACAGTACTAATTCAAATCCACAACCAATTTCAGGATTCAGCAAACACACAACAACAAAAAACCCACAAATCCCCCCCCCCTAAAAAAAAAAAAATTTGATAGGATGTTTTTGAAATTACAAGCACAAGTGCATATCAGCATTTCATGAGATTGTAGAAATGAGCTATCGGGTGCCATAAAAGCAGAAAATATGGGAAGCGGATCAACTCGCTCAGCCCATTCGGTTCATTCTCACCTCAAACCACAGACAACTCAGCTGTCCTGCTTCGTCTCTGCTAAGGTGCTAACCACCCGTGAGAGGAGATCCCCTGACCAGATTTTGGCGTTCACGTGAAACCTGTCATGCATGTGCACATTTTGGGGCCATCTGGGCTAGGAAGCAATGCGCGTGATTGCAGGCCCAGCGCTCTGTGAGGGGAACCTGATGGTGGGCCAAACAGTTTGAAACACTTGGATAGTCAGAATCTCACTCTCTGCAGATGTGTGCAGCACTTTGAGATACAAAATGGTGCCTATCCAAACCTGACAATCTGATAGCAATTAACAACAACCATTTACAATGAAACGGTGATTGAGAAAAGACAGAGACAAAAAAAGTTGAGGTGTAGGAAAAAGCATCAAGTGGAACAAGAAACAAATGGGCCAGGAGGTTCCCTTTTTTCACGGTCAAGACATTTTTATATGAACCGGACCGGCCACCTACTGCACGTAACTAAGCATAAAAATGTGTATAATAAATGCAAACACACCTTAAGGTAGAATTGTTTCAGTGTGTAAATCACCTGTTGGAATAGCCAACAATTGAAGTACTTTTGGAATTTTGGTATTTTCTTTTCTTTGTTCTTGGCAGTATATTAAAGTTGTTTGCTTTCTTTTAGTTTTCAACAAAAAACTGCCTCAAAAATCAAATGTCTCTAAGTTTTAGAATTTGACTGAACCACTGCTATGCCTCACTTTAGCTTTGTGAGTATTAATTTCAACAAGATCATTTTGCTTTTTTTTTACACTACCACAGAACATGTGCCAGTAAGAGTTTTTTAAAAATGTGAAAAACCAGAGCCAAAAATGGAACTTGGTGCAACATAATGAGTGAGCTGCATTATTTTTTTAGGATGTGACAGTGACAATACTATAATGTAGCCCCATTGATGATTGATATATATCAATCAATGTCTATACTATTTCTTATATTATATTTTACCTTTAAATGTTGTCAATTATTAGAATGTGAAAATAATGGTCTTTTTGGCGTTGAATAATATTGTATTATTCATGTCTGTTAAAAATGTATCGCAACAGAGAACAAGTGTATTTATGATGCATTATTTTTTGCTCCTCTTATTTATTTATTTATTTATTTATTTATTTATTTATTTATTTATTTATTTATTTATTTATTTATTGTGTTATTTATTCATTATTTATTCAGCACGCTGCTGTTATACTTATTTACTTGTTTGTCTGTTGTGGGCCATGTCTTGTCACCGTGGGATAGGGGGGAACGAAATTTCGGTTTCTTTGTGTGTCTTTGGCATGTGGAGAAATTGACAATAAAGCTGACTTTGACTATTGACTTATTTCCTCTACATTTAAACAAAAATTGCAACTTGAGTAATTTATTTGAACGTTTTAGTACCTTTCTGTTGTGAGTTTCCTGAATGAGACATCAAAATTAATTGCGATATTGAGATGAGGTTGTCAGTTTTGGAACCAAAAACCCAGCAGAGCTTGATTTTTCATGAAGTGGTAGGTTTTTGTTCGTTTGTTAGTTTACAATTTGCTGGTTTGTTTGGGCATTTTACCATTTAACAGTGGTTAACTTCTTTCCCACCACTCCTCTCTTTCTCAACATCATAAGCACCCAAAATCTACGGTGATATACTGCCTTCTTGTGGTCAGAATATGCAGAATACTATAGACATGAGTTTTTCCAGCTCTTTTAGCTAATTTCAACCAGTGACCTCGCTGTGAACCTTGAGTCATTCAGAGTTCATGGTGTCTGAGTTGTTGTGTAAGCTTCTTTTATAATAATAAAGCATCAAACACTTGTGACAGGCCTTGTTTGGTGGAATCATCATTTGGGTTTATGATCATGTCTGGCTTGGATACAGATGGAACAAAGAAAAATATGGTTTGCAAAAATGTAGGAAAGCTTGTTTTTATCTGGAGGGTTTTTTTTTTGCTGCATAAAGAAAAATGTATATGTATTTTTTTTCTGTTAAATTGTACTGGTTGACAATGAAATGTTCTAAAAACTGCAATATGGACTCGATGAACATACATTACCCGTTGTCTTTATTTGTGTTATTGTTATCACAAACTTAAATTACAAAGAAACTATGTCCTTCAGTTTTTTGTCTTTTTTTTTGTCTTACATGCACATTAGGTGTTTTGTTGTTGTTGTTTTTCGTTAACATGCAGTAAGTAAGGCATTGAAAGGGGCTATACAAAAAGAAAAAAAAAACCTAAATTAAAAAAATACAATAAATTATTTTTGCATCGATGAAACAAAAGGTTTAAAACCAAGAAAAGCAAGAAAAAGAGATTTTAGAATTAATTGCCCTCATTGAATATACTTGTTTTTATTAATTAAAATTTCATCAACTTAAAGTGAATTAAAATATGCATAATTTTTTTTTATGGAAATGAATAAATGCAGTCAAATTAAATGTTAAACGTGTGCACATAATGACAATTTTGAAAAGAACAAATTATATTTCATATTAAGCAGATTTATAAATACAATATAATACAATATAAATAGAACAGAATATGTTCACATCTTAACAAAATATATATAATAAATATAAATAAATATATAAAGAAGTAAAGAACTAAAATATCATCAAATATTTGATTTTAGACTAACAAACAGCTTCTAAAAGTTAAAGAATAATACGACATTTGTCTTTCATAAACAGGCAAGTGTGTGATAGTATTTAGGGCAGATTCAGCCAAGTAGCCAAAAGCCTGTCTTGTCCTGGGAACAATTCAAATTATTATCAGTGGGCCTATGTGTCACCTGACTGATTGAAGTTTAGAAAACTAAATCCTGCAATTAAGTCAAGCGTTCCCATCTTGGGGCCAGTAGCCCAGAACAGCTCTAACCTTATGTTGTGGCTCAAAATTGCTTTAGGAGGCTCTGCACAAATCTCTTTCTTTCTTTATGATCCCATTTGCCCCCTTTCCATTTATACAATAGATACATAAAATATTAGCTAGTGTATGAGGGTCTTATCTCTTCGAGTATCCTCCTTGGAGATTTAATGGAATGTGGCACAAATATTGCTTCATAAAATGTTTAACACGAGGAGTCATATGCAGAACCGATTACCTTACGTATTGATATCCTTTGGAAAGAACCACTAGCATTTCTAATGGGCACAAAGTGTGTTCTACAGTCCATGGATCTGAAATCAATGTGCTACTAGATGAAGATACAATCCAATAGACATTTTCTTCTGGATTTAATGTCTGACTGTTTATACCCTACTTCACGCTTCATCTTGGGGCCACTAATGAGGTAACTTCAGAGTCACAATAAGATCAACAGAGCCCCTCAGAACTTCTTCTTGCCCCCCCCCTGCCACGCCTGGATTTTGATCTTCAATCATGCTGCCTCTGGTATTTAATAGTGCTGCCTTAGCATGAGTGTGTATTGTTGTCAGAGAGGGGCATTTTAAAAAAAAAACGCTTTTATGCGTATACGCTTACAAATGCTGGGTTAAACAACCACCCAATTTTGTTTAGAAAATTAACCCAACTTCCTGGGTTGTTTTGGGAAACAAAAAAAACACATTGAACCTACAAATTGGGTTGTTTATTGAAAAACAACTCAAAGTTAGGTCAAATTTACCCAATTTCCTCATTCGGTCCAATTTTATATCCCAGCAGAATGTGGGTTGCAAGGAGTCTGGATTCACTTTGGACTAGACAAAGGATTGGGCCTCATTAAGATAAATCACACCCGTTGTAATAATTGCGGTCAAGGAGGCCCCCGAAAGGCAATGGCCCATTTTCTTCTTCCCCCTATTGGCTGTATACTCTTAACGCTTTGCCTGCAGTGGGCATGTTCAGGAGCGACTTGCGTCCCTTCGCCTCCATCACATCTATGTTGCTGTCGGTCTTATGATGATAAACTTTGACGTGCAGGGGGCAGATGTTTTCCGTGCTATGGAGCAGAAGTAAATGTGAAAAGCTCGGCACACAAACCAGCAGCGCATGACTTTATAGTTGAAGCATTTTCGTACTTCAGTTTTAAATTGAATATTTATGAATAGCGGGACCCTGAGAGTTTAAAGGAATTAACACGTCTCCTCTGGGAATAGGACATCATAATCACATGGATGATGGGATCCGTGTATCAAAATGCAAGCAATAGACTACGAGCAAGCTAAAAACGAAACATACATCTATATCCCTTGGTAATTATTATCAATGTTTCCATTTTGTGTTTAGGGAATTAGTTTTTATTGTATCTTTCTAACAGACTTTAGCAAAAATATCTCTTGATATTAAAAAAATGGGGGGCATACGCCAACAATTATGAATTACATTTTAAATAGAATATAAAACAAAATATATCATTTTGAAATAAGGTGGTCATGATCAAGGGTAAAACCTAGTAACACCAGTTTATTTGTATTTATTTTTTATACATATATAGTATATAATTATTTAAGTCTGGTCTATGTCCAGTGGTCTTATGTTAGAGGTTATTGAGAGGCCACAGAAGAGGGAAGTCATCCTTTCCAATTATCTGGCATTTGTCTTTGCACCGCATGGGTGTGACTCAAATGTCTGTTTGACAAGTGAGAGTAAAACTATTAATCTGAGCAGACATTAATTACTGTGATTATGGATCTGCGTGAACAACCGGTCGCACCAATTACACTTTTAGCATTTCACAAGCTGACCACCGGTCGTTTCCACTACACTGCTGAAGTCCAAAGATTCTCTACCGTCATGGCTGATCCTGCCACGTTTTCAGAACTTAATATATTTATATAAGAATATTAATATATTATAATACATTGATTTTCAAATGTATTATATGCGTATTGTACCAGGCTTTCAGACAATAATGTGCAATGACAACAGACGTCCACCCAGGCCAAACATCAGCTCAGGGTATGGCAGAGTCCCCCTATAGCTTAGCCATTCATGTAATACAAAGGAAATAGAGCATAAAATGGCTCATTAGATGATATTTTTAGATTTGCTCAGTTAACACGTGTTCGGCGACTATTTGCCAATCCTGTGATTGACTGTCGACAACTCAAGGGTGTACCATGCCTCTTGAAGTCTAACTATGGCCAAATATATATATATTTTTTTAAAGTGTTGAAAAAGGATATCTCCCAGGTAATTATTTTGATAAAAACTTCAGATTTGTATAGTATTTGTATAGTGAGTCACCTGCTCACTTGGGATCAGGGCATCATTCAACAGGAGAAGCCAAACTAAAGCTGCATCAGCCATATGCACTTTCCAAACAGTCTGCCTCAATCTACTGACCCCTAATTGGATTTAATGAGTGATTTAACAACATAGCACTGCCCCATCAAATCAAACTGCTACTGTCCTCTGCACTTACGTTTGGGTCAGCGCTCCAGACAACTACAGGTTCTAGTAGCCCCCTTTCTGCAGGACTCCCGCCTTCCTGGCTCATTCCTCTATCTTTCCTCTCACCCTCCATTGCTCCCACATAGTTGTCAACATTCTCACAACACGGGTGGCCCCTAAAGATGGCTGTTTTGGCTTGTATTGGTGTTGACCTCATGGTGCGATCACACCTGTAGGTTAAAGGAGATTAAAAAAAAAATTTAAAAGTTCGATAACTGCTAGATGGCTAATTTAATTGGTGTATATTATTTTGTTCACATCACAGCAGTGTAACACAAGTCAATTTTATTTATATAGCCCTTAATCACAGAAAGACATTTACTGTCGCGATTACTCGACTCCTCAAATGTGGCATCAGATCAGACTGTTGATTGCCAAAACCTTAGAATACCCTGTTCACTAAACATAATTTTCCTTTTTGGTATCCACTGACAAGTGCATCTTAATTTACCAGATGAGTTATGCATGGATTTTCATTGACATATCAGTCCATACAGCTTTCATTTTCTAGTAGCTCCATTTCCACAGAAGTACCAACATTACTTTTCTTATGCCACGTATTTTATTTTTATTTTGTTTCCTTGTGACATTCACATAGTAGTTTAAGGGCCAGTTTAGAAAATATGCTCATCAGTGGATATTCTGGATGCTCACGAGCATGCATGAATTGAGGACGGAGTAGCTCTCGGCTACATTCCTAATGCTTACAAGTTACAACATTTGCTTTTTAGGCCAAAGGAGAAAGGCTCCTCAGCTGAGGGAGGGCCGGTGCCCTGCTGGGTTCATTACGAAGTTCAACATGTTATTTTCTCACCATTTGTTGGGGGATGTTATTGCAAAGTATTCTCTACATCCATCCCAACATACCCAATCTGTTAAGCAGAGAGTGAGACACACTGGATATTAACACATGTAGTAATGTAATATTTATAATATATTTACATATAATAGTATTTATAATAAATATTTAATAATACAATAATAGTCACATAATAAATCTGAACCATTCCTATTTAAAAATCCCTACTGAACTTGTTTTGTAATTGATATGTTTGTATAATTAATTATATAGTTGTTCTAATGGAGGCAAAACCATCCCACAGAGACCTCAAACAACAATTCAATTAAATCAGACTTAATTTTTTTATAACTAATGTGATTTATTCTGATAGAGCTTCAAATCGAACTCTGCTCTATAAAACTGGACATCAACCAAATAAATTATAACTGAACGAATGAAGTTAAGTAAAAAAAAAAAGCTTTAAAAGAAAAAAAGCTTTGTTTTTTTGGGGGGAGGCTTCACAGAAATGACTTGCAGATTTCCTTGAATATTCACACAGAAGTTACAACATAGTATTTAATGGAAAATCAGTAAACATGTTTCATGTTATACCAGAAATAATTAGTAAATGCTTTTATATACACAATGAGTTAAAATTAAAATAGATGTTTTAATAAATTATTAAAAAGCCTGAAGGCATAGTAATGTACAAAATTGTTTCCTGTTGGTCACAGAGGTACTGTAATATGAAACCCTACAAAATGGCTACTCCCCAAGTGAAGGCACAGTATGTATCAATTGTTTATTAAGACAAATCCGATGTGCAGATTCAGCCGAACTACAGAACAAGTAGCACCAGCATGGAAGAGACACACCATCCTGTTTTTCAGTTTGTGCACTATGCACATCATTTAGGTGACTATGAGTGAATTATTAAATGAATCATGTTAATTAAAGTTTAACCTGATAACTAGTTAAAACCGTAGAATAATGAAGTTTCATTGTTACTACTGTTTTACATTATTACTCTTTCATACAAAGCAATGAATGCAATATCCTTTAACGGGTAGAGACTGTGAATGATAAATTAAATTCTATTGTGCCTCGTGGCCAAGGTTTGATTGAAATCTAAATTCTCAAGCTCGTCTAATGAACACAATACAGGAAAGGGCTCCAAGTCTTCACTGTTCACTGTGTGATAATAACCTCGCTATAATAGTAACGGACTGTTTAATAGCCTTGGCTGGACCCGGCGGCCATGCAGGGCTACCATCATCACAGCCCTGAAAGTCACACAAATTTATGCTTTACTGCTGGAATCTATATTGCTCCTGACACTTTGTTTTTATAGCTCTACCACCAGATTCATGTATCTTTTTTTCTCATCCATTTAGTGGTGGGGGGGACGACTAAGGCGTCTTCTATTCTCACTGCTATTTGCCTCTTCTTTTTTTTCCACGCTTCTGCTCTCATCATCCCTCCCTAAGTTCGCCCAATTTCTGTATGGTTCAGTGGCAGGGCAGTGGGTCACGACACTAGCTTGATTTTCACACTGTTCCCTCTATTGAACGACACATCACATTAATCGGGGTTAACAACTGCGCCGGTGCCTTGCTGAGCAGGGCTCCCATCGGCTTAACGCGGCCTGGCTCTGGTGATCCAGATGGGCAAGTAATCGCTGCTCTGGTTGAGAGTGGAAGCACATCTTGGCAGGCTGATTGCCTAGCTTTGGCTGAGGGTGATATGGTCAGTTGAAAATTAAAATGGTGTCACAGGGGCTCAGACATGCAGTTAGAAATACGGTGACGAGACAAAATAAGACGAACTTGAGATTTTTTTTCTATTTGTAAAGCTGCCGTGCTGTAGTATTTACAAATGCAACATTCAACCCAGTTAAACAGTTTCCAAATTCATGAGGTGACAATAATGTGGATATCAAATAATCATTCTATTTTTAATTGGAAATTAAAATTTGAAATCACAAGAAATAATAAAATGAAAAAGTGGCAAATTTTGTACTTCCTTTTCATTATAACATAAAAAATTCAACAAAGAAGCTTGACTGACTTCTTGAATGTGAATGGTTGCCTCACACACTATCTGGCATGGATATTTTCATCACCACTGTTCGTTTGTCTGATCGCATTATTTCAACTTCATGTGCACGCAGAACACTATACGTGGATTTCTACACATGTGGCATACCACTGAAACAACATCTTTGTTTTCATTCTTTTTTTTTCAACCATTTCACTTCGCTGGTTTCGGTTTCTAAAAAGCTAATGTACGTGCTTTTACCAATGCTCGTAAGATAACATCCAGATCACATAACCACAACCAATTAAATATTAAAATATAAAAAAATTCATATTGTATTTTTTTTTTATTTCAGCCAAAATTAGAATTACAAAAACATTTATCAGTCAATGATATACAGATTCATTAGCACTTTCAAAATAATAAATTAAGATAAATGATAATTGTTATTTGTAATCCAAAATAACACCACCAAAATATGCCTTATATCACATCTTCGAAGGGACCAAAAGACACGGATTACGAGTGGGATAGTCAAAATAGTCTATCCTTAAATGTGCTTAAACAAATTAATTATTATTATTTTCAAAATATAGTTTAATTATCACAACCTTTGCAGGCCCTGTAAAATAATGTGGCAAATCTGTGTTTCTAAAGAGCTAAGTGCATAACTAATAAAATAAGGCACTAACAAATTACAATGAAAGTCACATCTACCCTAAACAAAATGACAAAGCTCACATGGGTCAAACTCAGGTTAGAAAGTGTATTCTAACGCCTTCCTCCTAAAATTAAAACAAAGTGCTCTTCAACAACTGAAACTGAAAAGAGCCAGCACATAGATGCCCACACAATGATTTAAAAAGCATTAGAAATCATACAAGGAAGAGGTTTTGAATACAAATCCCATTTAAGTATAAGAAAACACAGTCTGTTCTCTGGTGTATACTTTGAGCAAAGAGAGGGGTAAAGGGAAGACCGACTTAGAATTCACATCTAAAGTGGAATTTCTTTTTAAAAACACTGAAGACGGGGATTATTAGAAGGAAGAAAGGATGACTGAAGCATGACCTGTTCGGCAAAAATATTCTGTAACTCTCAATGCAAGAGAAGCTGAGAGTTGGCCAGTTTGCATTTGATTCAATAGCTGTAGGCTGAACATATTTCATTATTCATTTATTCATTTATTCTGAAAAATATATACACATACTATATATATATATATATATTATTATTAT
The DNA here is from genome assembly GCF_024217435.2 of Syngnathus scovelli. Classification (NCBI taxonomy): domain Eukaryota; kingdom Metazoa; phylum Chordata; class Actinopteri; order Syngnathiformes; family Syngnathidae; genus Syngnathus; species Syngnathus scovelli. The sequence goes on from NC_090856.1 coordinate 8,497,432, forward strand.
TATATATATGTTATATATAATATTATATTATATTATATATATATACATACATACATATACACACACATACATACATAAATATAAACATCAAATAGCTTTATGTAGCAAAACTAAATAGAGTTCAAGTTTAGCCAACATTTTAAATTAAAACTGAAGTCCTCCACACATCTCTAACTTTTATCACTGTGCACTCTTAATTTTGCTGCTATTCTGATCCACTCTTAAGAGCTATAAACGTCTTGTTTTTGAGACATTGCTCCTCTTCAGAATGACACGTTTTATTAATTCAAAAGGATTCGAGTGCGGCCCATCGTGAGGACACTCACATCCTTTCACAGGTTTCCGTTGGTGCCACCATTTTGATTTGACTGTGTGGTGGAACACCTTGACGAAAAAAGAAAGTGTGACAAGTGCGCAGCTAAATATTTTACAAGCCTGACATTACTTGCTCAAGCTTTTAAGTACACCTTTATTTATTTCCCCTTTTGGTTAGTGTCATAAAAGTCTAATACAGTGTATCCTTTTTGAACTATGAACTTCTTGCCCATCACATTTATCAGTGCGGAGGGGGGTAAAAAAAGGTGGAAATGGAGGGAAATTATTTTTGCAGTGCGGTTTTACTCGTAGGATCGGAGGTTAACCCACATTCAGTGTAAGGCACAGCACGTCATCTAAATGTATCCCAGCCGAATCATTAATGAAGCATAGAAGATACACACACACACACACACACACACACAAACAATAAAATACTTAAGCTCTACATGCCCTCGTTGCCCTTTCGAGAGAAAAAACACAGTTCACCAAAAGTTCACGTCTGTTACCATTGGCAATCCTGCCCTTATACGCCTCAAACTATTCCTGTGACTGGCTGGAAACAAGGAACCAAACATACCCTGACTACTGTTGATATGACACTTGACGTGTTCTACACCTCTGACCCTGATATGCAGGGTCACTGTTCGGTCAGAATGCCGCTGCAGGCCAAGCGTGATTGGGGTTTGTTTATGTGTGTGCGGTTATAGATGGGGGTGACACTTTCAGGAGGGGAGCGGGGTAACAAGAGGTAAAAGCTCAAAATATCACTGTATCTTGCTGTGTGACATTTTAGAGTCCATATCGCCCTAAATAACGCAAGTTCAGCGAGAGTTCACGGTTGAAACCACACCCCCTCGCCACTATGTCGTCAGGCGAGCGCAGTGACGTCACGAGCAAGAAACGCCTCCACTTGTCGCCTGTTTCCAGTTCTGACACGATGATGACACCCAGTGGACCTGAACCTTCAGCAACTGTAACGCTCTTGAACTGTTAGGAAAGCCGCAGATTTTATGTACGCAGCAATGACAATGTCTTTTTTTCTCATTCTATTTTATTTAAACGAATATACATTTATCAATTTGTTTCTGTACATAAATTAGTGCATTTATTTAAACGAATAAACATTTATCAATTTGTTTCTGTACATAAATTAGTGCAGTTTTTTTTTTTTTAAAACAACAAATATCAATATTTGCATAATATATGAATATAATGTGTCCTAAGTTAATAAGAGTGATAATTATTAATAATGTTATGAATATTTAATGGCTGTGTGCGTGTGTGCGTGCGTGCGTACGTGCGTAAATTACATTTTGGGCGTAATCAGGAAATGTATTCATTTCATACAGTATAAATGATAGAAATGTAAATAGCATTTTAAAATTATGTTTGTATATGAATGCTAATTGGGAGAGTTTCCCCATGAGATTTTTTCAGTAATATAGATCCCACAATTTTTTTGCTCATGAATAATATATGAAAGTAAATATAAAATGGATATAAAAGTATGCACTAAAATTTGTGGCAGTTAACTCACTTCTGACTACACAATTAGTTTCAGTTATTTGCCTGTGGTTATAGCAATAGCAACTTCCCCGTTACATATGAATAATCAAATTATTCAATTTAAATAATAAACGATATCAAAATAAGGACACAATGTGCAGGTAAATCATTTATAACTTCTTGGATTAAAAAAAATCATAGCAACAGTTAATTCAGAGATGCACAAAGCAAAAGCAATAAATAGTTTCGCCGATATTCATAATTACTATTATTCAGAAAAATATATTTGGCATAAAAACAATTGCATTAGCAAAAACAATTGCTGGAGATTTTTAGTTTGGTTGAGCTTACTTAAATTATTCAATATTAAAATGCTTGCTTTGGCTTTTAACTGAATGTACAAGTTTTTGCTTCAAAAAGTCACTGGAGCGTTTGACATTTCATGACAGACTTTCTTGGAAGCCTTGTCATCCACTTTAGAAGTCCAAGTGCGCTCTCTAGTGTTAAGTATAAGTTCTACACCACCACCAGAAATCTTTTTTTTTGTTAGGATGCCTTGAAAGTAGCTAATGCATAGAATGAGCATTAATTGCAATAACAGTTTATATGGCAGGCATATATAACTCACACTTGTTAATAAATACAGAACAATTCAACAACATGGCATTTTCTAAACCAATAACTTAAATCAGGAAATATTGCAGTGCTGGAGCACATATAAGATGACAATTAGACATATATGTCACTTGGATTCCATATTTCCATGGGAAATGTACATATTCAACAAAGCGGTTCTTGAATGTGTGTGCAAACATGCCCTATGGTGGGAGCCAGGTAGAAGTGGACCTGCCCAAGGAACTTAGTTCAACATCCCACTCTTCTCTGGTAGGGTTGTTAGAGCAAATTGATTCAAGAAATCCAAGCCATCTCCACACTCAAACTAGTATATAAATAAAATTTGGGGTAACCTTTTGTTTAAAAAAAAAAAGAAAAACAGTCACTGCAGTTACTTTGGAATTGAAAAGGCAGAATAATAATACATTTTAAGAATACAAATTTAAATTAAATGCTTCAACAATATTTCAAAAACAAGCTGATGAAACTGGCACCGTTCCAGCTGTCTCGGTTTCATATTACACAAATGTTATTTTTTGTTCTTATTTTCCTAAACAGTTATTGCACTGAATAAATAAATTGACTGCTATGGACATAAAAAAGGAGAAAGCCATGCGAGACCATCCTCCCCTGACCTCAACCTGTAGAGAACGTTTGAAGAATCTTCAGGCAAAAGAATGTGAGGTAGTTAAGATGCAAACATTCTGCAATAAACTCCTGATAATTCAGTGACCATTTGGGGATTTTCTTTTAAAGGTCTTTTAAATTTTGTCCCATTTTGATAGCATTAAATTCAATAGTTGTCTCAAGTTTTAGATTCACCCCAAACAAGAGTAAAACAAAAATATAGTATATGAACTTGCAACTGATTTCTATCAAGCTCACCAAATAAATTATCAGACATCTCTGCTCTCCGCTTCTTCCTCTCGAGAAGGTTCAATGAGCCGCTTGTAAGAGAAGGCCAGCATCATCTGCAGAGAAATAATACGTCACGTCCAAGTTTCACAGTGTAATAAACTCTAGTTCTCATTCAAATTTCATTAAATAGTATGACAACAATTTCCCCATCTTCAGGGTGACTCCACAATTATTATTTTTTTGTGAACATAGCAAGATTCTATAATGTGTCGTTCAAAGGCTTCCTTTATTTTCCTTTGATATCGCTTACCGTTAGGAGTGACAGCAGCACCATCATCACACCCATCATGATATACATGTTGTCAGTGAGGCCACCGGCCCACAGCGGGCCCAAAATGGTTGCCAGACCTCCGACTGAGCGACGAACACCCTGACTGAAACCTGCAAGGCCAGCAACACATTATAAATACTAATTAGCGCAAACAATTAGAATTCATGGTGTCATCCTTACCTTGCGTTTTTTCAGATGTAACTTTGGAGAAGAGGGAAACCTGGGCAACAGCTACAAATGGCAAACCCAGAACTTGCAGAAACACGCCTATGACAAACTCTGCCAACTGCCATGGGAAACCACCTACACAAAGGCACAAACCAGAACAGGTTCATGAAAGGCTCATTTTTAGAAGGGGCACTATTATTGCAGCTTTTCTTTAGGCTTCTGACACTTTGGAAGAAAATTAAGCATATGATGCAGCGGTCATAATGTGGACTGACCTATTGGGTTAGCCAAGAAGATGAGGCACCAGACGCAGGAAATGTTGCAAATGCTGAGTCCAACAGCCAGAATCGCTCGCTCAGCAACACGCCGACTCAGCCAGCGCACAAACAGGAAGCCAGCAATCACTTCAACGCCACAGAGACAGTACATAATGCTGTTCTCCAACTCTCCATAGTTGAAGTACTTTTGGGTCAGTGGTGTCACCATGGTCTGGGGGAAAAAAAATGGAGCATTACCAATTCCCATGTGTCATTTTAGGATGTAGGATCAAGACAGCAGAGGAAAAAAATGTTACGTATTATACCTCCAATGCCGTTTGATTAAAGAGTGTGATGAATTGAGCCGCTAGCAGCACGACCACCTCTTCTCTTAGGAACTCTGCAGAGTTACAGTTGAGAAAGATCACAGTCAAAGACTCCATGGAAGTGCATGTCGGAATGTGTGAAGTTAATTACAAACCTACCTCGTGAGAGACTGAAATTCTTAAAGGGACTGGAGGACTCATGGGACACTGACGGCTCAGGAGATGATGAAATTTGATTGAAGGTTGCATCAGAAGTTTCAGTAGTGTGATTCCTGTGCGAGTCAGTGGCGGGCACAGAGCCGTAAGAGCCCACCAGCTCCTGTGATTGCATTAGTGGCTGGACCTCCTCATCCCTCTCCTCCTCACCCTCGGCTTCCTCTCTCTCTTCCTCAGTCCTTTGTTTATTTACTGTGTCACTACACTTGGTTTTAATAGTCTCTTTCCCACTCTGCAGAGGTGGGACATCCCAGTACATAAAGATCACAGCCAATTGAAGAAGAATCCACAAGAAACACATGAATAACTAGAGGGAACAAACAAAGAGGTTCCACAAAATTAGTGTTAAGCATTTGGGATATGTTCTCATTGTGTTTATTGTAAAAACTTGATTTTGCTTTTCAAACTTGTTTTCATCAATGATGACTAACTAGCACATATAAAAATGACAAAAATGTAAACCTACAATGTATGATTGAGCTGGTTAAAGCTACTGTACAACAGACAAGAGAAACATTGTGTAATTAAAAATCCATTTAGACAAATTTATAACTTTATTCTATTTTGAGAAACTCGTAATTTAATTCAATTTAGACAGACTTACTGACTACTTACCCCTGGTGCAGTGAATGTATTGACCACGAAAGGACCCAAATGGAAATCACAGAGTCTCAGAAAGATGTTAAATGCTGGACCTATGTCGAAGGTACATGTAAAATGTGGTCAACGGCGGAAAAGTCACCATAATACAATTACTGGCGTTTCTACCTAAACAGGGAAATTTACAAATTGAAAAATAACCAACTGATGATTATCAGCATTATAAGAGAGACATCCATCCACTAATGCTTATCTTGTTCATGGTCACGGGTGAGCTACTATCCCAGCTGACTTAAATTACAGAGCAACAGACACATTTACTTAAAATTGTAATCATTGCACTATATACTCCATGGTGAGCTACAATTTAAAAAAAAAAAAGAAACAATTCATTTTATACAGTAGCCTCGTAGCACTCACCAATCAGAAGGCCCACTTGTCGACAGATCATGACAGCAGCAAACACAGTGGAGCGATCTTCTGAAGCTGTGCTTCTGGTGAGGAAACCAAAGATGGACGAGCCAGCGCCTGTGCCAATGCCTGAAGAAAGCATGCCCAGCATAAACACATTACAGTTCTGGAAATTGGAACTCCAGAGAAAAAATTAGATCGATGAAGTAATCAGGATTGGCAATCATAGTATGAATAATCTGCAACTCGCATGCACTTCAGTTAAACCTGCAGGAGTCTCAAAAGTTATATCTTGCATAAATCAGTAGTCAATAAGTAGCTTGGGTTAAAAAACGGTATTTACACAACTCAAAGTAAAGCAAACCCTTCAAATAGACCAGAAACAATGACAAACGTATTGTGAGGCCTTACCTGCCACGAGTCTGCTTGACAGTAGGAGCCACTTGGAAAAGCCCATAAAGTACATGAAGTTACCTGAACGGTCAAAAGAAGGGAACAATTAAATATAAAACAGAAGAAAAAACATTTGCTTTTACAAATATGAGCTAGTCAATGATTGCGTCCAAAAGAAATGCGAACTCACCCACAATCTCAAAAAGGTTGGCAAATAAGATTATCTTCTTGGTGGTTCGCGTTCTATCAGACCAGTGACCAAACAGTGGCCCCGACAGCAGGCCAGTCAGGCTGAATGCTGATAGGGTCAAACCCAGGAAGTATGATGGTGCCTCTAATGTTTGCAAATACCTCCATATTGTGGGCAGTATCACAGCTGAGGACAAAGAGAAGGATTTGCATGAAACAAGATATACAAGAATGGTGTCAAAGAGATATGTAGAGAGGCCTGCGAGAATACAAGAGCTGTAACAGCTTTTAGACAACTATAAAATTATTGTGTGACTTTTGGACAACATGATGATTTGAAAAGATATTTTATAAATTAAGATTTACTGCGCTGTACAAACAAATACCAAATCTCCCCATACTACAAATGATTCAAGGCCTATCAGCGCACTTCTACACTAACTTACTTCCATTCAAATCTTGTCATAAATGGACAAAAGCAATTTTGTGACTCATTGATTCACATTACTTAAATGGGTGTGCACAGGAAAAAGAAATTTGTAGACACGTCACATGGTGAATGTCATTGTCACAGATCACTGAGAAAATTTTATTTAAAACCATAAAACTGGACCTGCCCAGGAAGTTGGGTCGATGCGACCAAACTTTGGGCAAAATAACCCAGGAAGTGGGTCAAATTGGCACAACGTTGAAGTTGGGTCAAATAGACACTTGCTGGGTCATATTGACCCTACTTTTAAGTAGGATCAAATTGACACAACTTCCTGGGTCATAAAGCAGCATTTTTAAGCGTGTATGTGAGACTAATAAGAGGATGGGTTCCAATGTGTGCGAGCCTGTTTCAGTGGGACTTCTTCAGATTGGGAATGGGAATTTCTGCAAAGATAGAAATTTGGGAATGCTTGTATAGCGACGGTGCTACAGCCCAATCAGATATCTGTAGAACCAGTTTAGCCCTTCAAGCTTTTATTCTAACCATGTATACACACAACATGTAGTTAAAGTATAATGTGATTAACTTCGAGTCAAGATTATGGTCAGTATTTATTTAAAAGGATAAAAGACTAAACATACAAGACTTAACGCCACATAGCATTTTCAAAGCAGTATTTACCATATTCAACGCCGCTCAGCAAAAAGATGAGTCCAATGGTGAAAAATGTGAGTTTCCTTTTCCGTCCATGATCCATAGTGATGGGCTGCTATACACTTTTAACGTTCATCCTCATTATTCCGCAGCTATAAATTTTAGCGTCACCAATAAAACACCGCAGTGAACAAAATCGTATCGAAACTGCTTCCAATTACAGCCAGTGAGTAACTGCGTCTTTGTAGGACACAAATAAAAATGTCGGATGGATTTACTTCTCCTATGAGTAGCTAAAAGTATGCCTAGTTAAATTCAAAAGTCCTACGAGTAGAACTGCCAGTGCATACGTGAAAAAGGGCAACCGGCCCATTCCTGCGCATTTTAATCCCGCAAACATCACTTCCGGGTATCCTGTTATACCTCGACCAATAACAAACCCGGATTCACTTCAGAGCCGTAATAAAAGGTTTTCAACGAAACATTCAAATATGTATTTTCGTAACACGAAAATATCGCCATGCCAACTGTTTTTTTTTTATCCGACTTTAAAAGGTGCACGTCATCTCTATCGTCTTTGTGGAATTCCATGCATCTTCCATGCATCTCCAGCAACTCATTTTTGTTGCCAGCATTTTACATATTCATTGTTGTTTTGAGTTACTTTGAAGTAACAATACATTTACTTTGCTATCCAAGCTCGACAGTAACTACTTAACATTGGATCAAAGTGTCATTTCTTCAGTGTTGTCCCATGACAAGATATAATTTAAACATTGCAGAAATGAGAGGGGTGTACTCACTTTTGTGAGATACTGTACATACTGGAAATAATGTCATGTGCAAGAATATCTGAACACTTTTATATTGATACTACTAGAACAGAGGAATAAGTCCATGTTCATTCACATTTAAATGTGCAAGCTTCTTCAGTGTTCTCATGGTGTCACCATCCTGTGACATCCATTACCAACGTGACATTGTGCTGAAATTCCACATAACACTCTGCCCCTTTCAGTTCTACTCTAAATTAAATTTTGACTCTTGAGTGTCCACTGTTATCAGTGTAACAGGCTCCAGCATGCCAGGGACTAAGTAGTTCTCTGCCAGTTAGGGAACAAAACTTTGATTTTACAGTAGAATCTGCAATTTCAGTATCCATTGTGCAAGGACAGAAGAGGTGTTTCTATTATGTCATGGGTAAAGCGGTGTATGGATTTTTTCTGCATTGTGTGTGTTAAAAATGTGATGAGGAACTATAATGTTTTGGCAGTAAAACTATAATTTGGTTTAATAAAAATACTTCAACATTTTGGTGTATTAACCATAGGCCTAAGGAATCAAATTATCTTATTTGGGTGGTGGTCAAATAAATTCAGGGGTTCACATACTATACTTACTTAATACTTAAATGATTGTCCAAAGAAAAACATGAAAACATAATGGTCAGTGTGGTATTACTTAAAGTAGACTGTTTTGTCTATTGTCATGTAGATGAAGATCATATCACATTATATAATAAATTTATGCAGAAATCAAGGTAATTTTAAAAACTTCACTACACTGAACATGAAGATAATGTGCGTTTGTTCGATTATCAAGGTTTCACCTTGTTTAAAATAAAGAAAATCCATCAAAAACTGCAGTTTTATAAACCTAAATCCACAACAGTTTTTGCAAACATCACTATTCCATAATCCTGGGACCACAAAATTGATTCAAATGTACATTATTCAAAAAATAAAGAGCCCTTTTGTGAGAACATATGTATAAAAAAATCTATTTACAGATTTTGAGGAGATGAGGGGTGAAACAGTTTTTAAATTTTACAATCTTTTCACAATCCAACTTTTTTCCAATCTATGAATGCAAAATAGAAACACTACTTATATATAGCCTCAGTTTGTTATTTACCACTGCACTTGGTTCAGTATGGTTTTGATGCAGACTGTGATACAGGCAACAATGAAAAGAGGGGAGTGGTTTAAAAGGCCAGTTTCTTCATGAGAAGGTACACCCTGGAGTCCACCTCGAAACCATGAAGATTGTTGGCGTCTCCCTGCAGCCTCATGAGGAGGCCACCGTAAGAGACATATGCAGACCTGAAAGGAGAGAGAGGATATTCAAGAAAGTTCATAAACCTTTAGCATTACGCAACAGGAAAAGAAAATAACAAAATAACTCACAGGCGTGTTGCAGCTTCTGTTGACGTCTCATCACCCTCAATTTTATAAACCTTCCCATACATCACATAATCAAATTGGTCTGATCTGAAAAAATTACAAAAATTAAATTCAAACTGAATTCTGTGTCCATAGAACACGCAATCTCTCATAACTAGACAAATAAAAATGAATAAAACAAATGTCTCATTGAGAATTTGTGGAAACATACCGAGATGGTCTGTCATCCTGAGGATTGTACTCCCCATCATCTGGCGTTCCGTCTTCATATAACGTGCTGGCGATTACTAATCTGAACTTGTCACCTTGATAAGAAAAAAAAAAAAAATGTTTTTTTACTGTGCACTATCATGTGTTTTTGTATCACTGACTGACCATACATATGTTTTTAATGTCCTTACTCCATGATAAAAACAACCAATTAAATGATTTATGCACTTTTAGTATGAAGATGTAAGATCTCACCAAGATCTACTGGATAGATTTGAATATTCACATCCAAGATGAGGTCCATCTTAAAAGACTCACTTTCACAATGCAGACGAGATACTGTGGAAAATAAGCAATAAAATGTAAAAACATATTTAGATTCCCTAGTAAATATCAGCAGGTATAATGTTTACAATCAGTTTGGATTCATGATCAAACATCCATGTAGTCTTAAAGGGAGCAAATAAAATACAAAAATATTCTGTTACAGTGTGTGTGATTTAAGGAGCTTTTCAACAAAAGACATAACACACCTCTGTCAAACTTCTTGCCATCTGGATCAATGTCCTTTACGTCGAATATATCCTCAAACAAGATTCCTGCCATTTGGTTCCCTGTTTCTGCACACAAATGTACAAGAATAACAAAAACATGCAGTTTAAAATTATGCTGGAAAATTGTGTGGGGCAACAGTGCACAACAGCGTTCATGTTGACATGAGCAGAAAAGGTGTCGTAGTTATGAAATTATCGTGGTTAGTCGAAAATTATTAAAAATATGTCACTACAAAAGATCCCGTGAGGGCTAGTCGTTGATTTTAAACTTCGATTGTCCATAATGTTATATGGTATATGCTAACTGGTAGCTTTAGCGTGTTGTGCGCCTATTTCCCGAAGCTTACCTCTTGGACGTTAGTGTACGACCTTCTTCTATATTGTACACAGTAAGGCTTTTACGGTGCTCGGCTGCAGGTTGTAGTGAAAAGTGAAAATATGGTGTGCACTAAATTTCTTGCTTGGTTACCTCGTCATTCATTCAAAACAACATGCGGCGGCTAACCCAAACAACGTGCTCAACCTTTGACACATAATCTACTTCCGGCGAGTTACATTTGCTTTTATTATGTTAAAATGAATATTGCAACATATTCAATCTATTTAAACCACCACATACATCTATTTTTTGGGGGTTAAACTATACACACATACATAGGCCATTCTTATGGTAAAATGAACAAAAACAAAATTTTCCATTGTTAAATAATTGTTTTACGACATTTACTTCCACTTTCCAGCCTAAACTCTGGTTGCTATGTAGTCAGCGTCCCTTCCGCGTACGGTTGCTAGCTAATGGATGTCGCAGTAATATCGAGGTACCGTAGAAGATCATGAGATTTTTTTCAATAATTTGGTATTGGATTGTGACGTTTGGAGCAAGGATGACAGCGCCCGTTTAGATGTTATCTTTGTTATTTAGAAGAGTGACGGCGAGAATAAGATCTGGTATGCAGAACTGTTGCTGCTGCTAGCATATCATCGAAATGTTCATTTCATTTTCGTCGGTAATGAACACGCTGGAATCAGCCAAATCTTTAGTAGAAAAACAGAAACATTCAGCTACCAAGAAGTGCAAATTGTTATTTATGTGTGGTTTAATTAACAACTTGTGGATGCTCAGATGAGTTCCAAGGAGGAAGACAGAATGGGGGACATTTTAGCCACTGAAGCCAATCTGCTTGGGATGATCATGGAGGTATAAATCAATCAATCAATCTGATGGAATAAGTCAATATGCTGTGTCCACATTAATCAAAATGTCATTGACCCCTATTGCTTGTTTATTTTACCTACCATAGTACTTTAAGGTTGAACAATTTGATATCACAGTAAACAGTTTTGACATGGAGTGCAAAAGTAAAGGAAAACCTGTGTCCAAACCTCAAGGAAATGCGCTGAGAGACGTAAAGACTCACATCGTCCAGGTAAATTGTAAAACTGATGCATTATACTTGGTTAGTAGAATCTGTAAAATGACAAGTTTAACAGCTTTGTCTTGGATCTAGAGTACATGGCCAATTTGATTGTATATTTCAGATGTCTGACTATTTTCTCTTCTAATCCCATCTGTGTGCAGAAAGATCTCCTCGGTTCTTTCGATGATGGAGCCCATAAGGTGTTTTTTCAGTTGTGGGAAGAAAATATAGATGCTGATCTAGTTTGCGCCGATACTAAGGCCCAAAAGCTGGAGTTCTATCTTTATATCCATTTTACCATCTACCCACTGAGAAGCCATTCTGAAAGACAAGTATGTATTTTGTATTTATACTGTGGGATGAAGTGTCTACTGCTCAACATGTCCACTAAACATGTTGCAGTAGAGCAATTACAGCCAGTATTTACTTATTGTTTTTATTTTAATGAATGCATTTTATGAGCAAATTATGCAGAAATCCACGTGATTCCAAAGGCCTACACTTACTTTTTATTTAAAAGCCATGTAGTACATACACGCAGTTACTTTCCAAAACGGTGGCCACTGGAGGGCGTGTGCGCTGCTGCTTGGTCGGTCCGCTCATCATCAGCAAGCGAAATAATTGAAATAACTAACTTGAGACAGGTCTGCTCCCTCAAAACAAGCTTTGTAATGGTTACTGATCAAGAGACACATTTATAATACTAAATAACGTGTAGTATTTTTTGTGTGCTTTAAATTGGTCTTTCACCTAAAAGTCATTGGAATCTTGGCATGACATAACAGATTCTATCATCTACAGGACCAGGCGGAGTTTGAAGAGAGAATTTCTTATTTCAAAAAATACTTGGAGACATGTGGAAGAGCACTGAGTCAAACCACCGAGTTTCTGCCTTATTATGCTTTGCCTTATGTGTCCAACCCCACTAACCATCCCTTCTTCAAGGATCTCTTTCAGGTTGTCTATTAAATTAATTTATTTTATGTTTGTAATGATTTTTGTCAGGGGAACATTTTCAATCAGCTATTATCTTTTCTAGGAAACCTGGGTACCAAAGTTGAAGAATAAACTTCAAGACTTTCTGTCCATGACTATGAAGCCTCTAAACTGCCCGAGACTGCTAACATTATATGTATCCTTTGCTGCAAATTAATATAGGAAATAACTTGGTTAATGTACCTAACGCTTGACAATTCAAGGTCAAGGTCCATGAACATTAATTATCACTTAACAGAAGAACCCGTCCTAATCTGGTCATTTCATGTCACACCAACATTCCCTGGGTGATTTGTATGAAAAAATATAGCTACAAAAGGAACCTAGAAATATCAATAGTTACTCATATTAATGTAATGTGTAACGTAACTATAATCACTCCATACAACATAACCCAAACCACCATTAAGCTCATCTGACGCATATAATAGTTTCTTATGCAAACACTCACACAGCTGACGTGTCAAATGCTTATATATATATATATATATATATATACACGTATATACACACATTAAAAAGACTGCTGCTTGGAAAACCTCTATTTGTCTTACAAGTTAAGTGTAAGAGGTCCACTCTAAAGTGTATGTAAAGTCATGCATGACAGCTGTTGGTCAATGAAAATTTAAAAAGAAAATGAAGTGCATCCCTCCCTACAAAACAAACTTATATTAATCACATATTGACACTAGTTTGCCGTCACACTATAAAATGAATTGTCTTAATCTTGTACAAACTGTCTTAGTGAGGCCAGTGGCAGCTTCCAACAGGATATAGGACCTTCTATGACTCACTTATCATGTATTCTTTACGCACCGTTATGTGACATTGTGAGAAATGGATACACATTAGAAATGTTGAATGAGTGTGATGACGTGTGTTCTTTAACAGACGGTATGCAGAAGGAGGGTGGAAAAAGCTCAAAAGGTAAATGATGCTTAGTATGTGTTTAGTGATGAATGTAAGACTACCTTGTCAATTTCAAATTTATTAACTAACACTGGACATCCCTTGTTGCATTACCAATTACAATTGATACAATATGAATCTGTTGTACTCATATCTGTATGCATTGTAAACGCACGCCCCCCCACCCCCCCTTTCTTTTTCCACAGAAGCTTTGCAGCAACTCGAGGTGCAGCTGCTTGAGTCAGAGCGCCGTGCCACCTCTTTCATGCGCAAGTTCAACAAGATGCAAGCAGACTACTACCAGCTCCTTGGCATCACAGCTGAGCTGGTTGACACCTTAATCAGTGGAAAAAATGTACTGCTGTTTGCAAATTCAAATATGCCCACAACATAAATTTAATACTGGCTAAAAGTTTAGTGACAAGTACAAATGAAGTGAAATGAAGATACTAGTGGAAAATGCAGTTTTCATGGCTGTTTAGAAAATGATTATACAATGATGTGCTACTGTCACCTACTGTGGTGGATGTGCAATTACAGTTAGAAAGACAAAAATGACATTTCAAGTCAAAGTCAAAGTCAGCTTTATTGTCAATTTCTCCACATGCCAAAGACACACAAAGAAACCGAAATTTCGTTCCCCCCTATCCCACGGTGACAAGACATGGCTCACAACAGACAAACAAGTAACAAGTATAACAAAAGCGTGCTGAATAAATAATGAATAAATAACACAACAATAAATAAATAAATAAGAGGAGCAGACAAAAAAGGAGCAAGTGCGCGTACAGCAGACATTCCCGAAAATAGCGCAACAGTGCCACACGCTACGCAGAAGGGGGTAGCGAGTTCAGGGCCCTAACAGCCTGGGGAAAGAAGCTGTTGGCAAGTCTGGTGGTGCGGGAGCGCAGGCTCCTGTACCTCTTCCCAGAGGGCAGAAGGTCAAACAAAGAGTGAGCCGGGTGACTCACATCTCTGGCAATCGAGGTTGCCTTGCGGGCGAGATGGGAGGTGTAAATGTCCTTCAGGGAGGGGAGCGAAGCACCAATAATCTTACCAGCCGTATTCACTATGCGCTGCAGGGCCTTCAAGTTCTGTTCAGTGCAGTTACCACCCCAGACAGCGATGCAACTGGTGAGGACGCTCTCAATAGTGCCACGGTAGAATGTAGACAGGACTGCCTGAGGAGCACATGCACGCCTGAGCTTCCGCAGGAAGTACAGGCGGCGCTGAGCTTTCTTTGCCAGTGACGAGGTGTTTGCGGACCAGGAGAGGTCCTCACTGATGTGCACCCCCAGGATCTTGGTGCAGCTCACCCTCTCCACCACAGCACCATCGATGATCAGGGGCAGGTGTGTTGTGTGACCCTTCCGGAAGTCAACAATGATTTCCTTGGTCTTATTTACGTTCAGCAGGAGGTTGTTGTCCCTGCACCACGTGGTCAGAAGGTCAACCTCCGACCTGTTACCATTTACTTATATTTATACTTATTTATAGAATGTGGCCTACTATGTTTTTGCAGATATCGGCCGAGTACCTGCAAAGTGTGTGTGCTCGCCTGTTGAGCAGCCAGATAAGGCAGAGCACGGTGCAGATGACTGACCTTACCAGGCCTGGCACTGTGAGTAGAACAGCTTTTTTATACTTAATCTGGTTTGTTGGGGGTTGTGATGAGAGTCACATAAAAGTGGACTTGAGGGTAAAAAAAAATCAATGCATTAAATTTGATTTGCAGGCAATTATAACGTGTAGTGATTTTGATTGTGATGCAAAATAACGAGTATAGCTGCTCAATTCCGACACAAACGATGTTCTATCTCTTAAAGGTAGACTTTATTTTTTGAACTGAAAAACCTTTCTTTTTGTGTTTGTACGCGTGTGTGACACTTTTGTCCTCAAAAGGGATATTACTCTCTGAGTCCCTATGATGATGTAAGTTTCTCATACTTTCATCTGTATTTCACTTCTCTTGCTGAGTTCTTCCGTCGTTACTGTTTTGCTCTTTTGCTCTTGTCATCGTGTCCTCTTCCACAGAAAAGCCACATTGTACTTTGCGGATGTTCCAATGTTAACACCATGATTAACCATAATGGACGGTTTGTTTTGTCTCTTTGCTTGCGTTTTACATGCTGGAGAAAACTCGTAGCAGAGCTGTCAGTGAAGTCAATAACATGAACAATAAATGGCTTTACAAGATAGTAAAGGTTACTTGACAGAATAGCCAGTGCTTATGTAAACCTTGGGTTATGTGGAAAAATGTCATTTGAGACCAAGCTCAGTTCTCGGCAATATGAAAGCGTAATAATATTCGTTATGTACTAAATGACGTTTCTCAGACTTGTTTCAGACTGTTACCAAGATGACATTTATTTACATACATAAAACATGACCATAATATTCGATTCATGGTCGTGGTTGCGCTTTTACTATTAACTCCAACAATCCTCTCCGACTTTATATATATATATATATATATATATATATATATATATATATATATATATATATATATATATATATATATATATATATATATATATATATATATATATATATATATATATCTTTTTTTTTTTTTAGGCTTCCTCAATACTTCAAGCATCCATTGCACCATAGTAAGTGTTTTGGTCTTGTACACTTATGGTTCTCTTGAACATCCTGATAATGAAATTTATTTAATCTTTTCTGACAATCCTCAGTAGACATAAGGATGTGCCAATGCTGCCCTCTCTGGATTATGTGAAACTGAAAAAGGACCTGCTTGAAGGATCAGACCGTCGAAAGTCACTTTTGCTTCAGGCGCTGCGCTGGGTTTGTACATTTTACAATTCATGGTTAAAAAAATAAAATAATCGAGCACTGCTTTTGTAAGAGTACCGACCTTTGGCATGTTGTTTCCTGACCACTTATCCTGATCCTCTCAATCTGTCGATCAATTTTAGAGACTTACTCGCTCACTTCCTGGTGAACAGAGGGACACTGCGCTTCAAGCTTACATAACCAATGATCTATTGGAAAAGTACAGTACCAAGCAGGTGGAGCCCTTTGAATATTTCCTTTTGTGTTTTACTACTTTATTATGAAATGTTGAACAAATGTGAAACGTCAACAATCCTGGTAAAGTAAAAATGGTACATATCTAGCAATTAGTTCCAGGTTTGATTATTTTTCTTTCCTGCAGTGGCTCCTTGCCAAGTCCTAATTGCATTTTTTGAATATGGATTTCATCTCAAGGCATCTAATGAAAATCAGACTGCACATTCTTTCTCGATAGGAAACTGTGCTTCAATTACTGACTTCAAAGAACGAAATGGTGAGGCAGTACATGGCTCGTCTCATCAATACGTTTTCCTCCTTTGCAGACGGTAAGTGTCACATAAGAGTTTGGTATGGTCGTAGGCATGATTCAGGAATTGAAATAACAACAGAGGTGGTTTGTAAGGCAAGCCTTTCAACATTGGTTGACATTTTCATTTGTGCTTTGTTGTAGAATAGTTGAAGCGATGGTATTGATGTTTTATCATAATTTATCAATCATAGAATAAGACCAAGGACAGCAAATAAGCAGCTTTAAAGTAAAAAGTGACGTTAAAGACTGACAAATATGACAAATGTATTTTACAGGTCGAGTTTACCTCTCCCAAATCCCATCACTTCTGAAACTCCTGATGCAAACACTCAGGGAGGAGGAGGACTCCTTGACCAGAGAGAATGTGCTGGTGGCTCTGCAGAAACTCAGCCTCATGTAAGTGTGAGTTTGTAAACCCTACCGCATCAAAAACAAAGTCTCGATCAGCCATTTTTCAGCGGTCAATGCGTAAATATGTGATGTCATTTTAGCCATTTTGATCGCTACATTTGTTTTATTAGGAGGAGCCAGCAGACAATCATGATTGAAGATGATCTGATTGGCTGGCTGGTAGATGAATTGGATGACTCAGACTGTCTGAGCGATTACACTCTGGAGTATTCTGCATCTCTTCTCATGAACTTGTGCCTGCGAACAAAAGGTACATGAAGAAGAAACATGAATAAGTGAGATTGTAGTTTCACGTGTATATATATTTAGAAATATTCAACTAGTGCATACTGTGAAGTCATGTGTTTGTGTACATTTCTAAGATGGCTGTCTTTGTACAGGAAAAATGAAGTGTGCAGAAAATGCCAAACATGTGCTCAATGTACTAACTAACCTCCTCGGACATGACAACCATGAGGTGATACATTAGGTCTTATTGAAAACTGTGTGCCTGTGTGTATTTATGACAGTAAGGTGTTTCCAACACACAGACTAAATGCAATTATTCTTTGTTTGCAAATGGATCTGTGTTGTTTTCTCTAGATTCCTACATATGTGAATGGAGCCCTGTACAGCATCCTGAGTATCCCCTCCGTGAGACAGGAAGCAAAAGAAATGGTGAGATAGTTCTGAAGATGTCTTCACCCTTCTACAGGATGCCGATTTAGCCTTTTTCTTTGCTTTAAATGTCTCAACACACCCAGCAGATGTTTAGTCTTTGAAGATATTTGCACTTGCATTGTGTTTTTTTTATACTTGTTGCTCGGGTCAGATTGATAATGTGTGTTTTGCTCAAATGCGTTAAGAGTGTGGAAGAGATCCTCTGTTGCTTCTGCAAGGAGGATAATCCAGTTCTTCACAGACAGATTGGCTGTATAATTAAGCAGCTCAACTCAGGTCAGTGGATGCACTCATACACTACTTTGAAAAATAAATAATGAATCATTGCAATGTAACACAATCACATTTCTGGGATTTTCAACTTATCCAATTTGGAAACAACACTGAATTTGAATTTCACTTGCTATTGTGCAAATCAAAGTGGAAATGAGAGGCAATAAAACTCCTATTAATGAATGGTTCCCTAGGTGGAGGTCACATGCTTCACCTTACCTGTCCTTATGCTTTCTGGTTTACTCTTTGGTAATGTTTTGCATTTCTTTAAGATGGGTAAAAAAAATCAACTTGAAATGTTCCATTCATTAATATCTAGATTTTGTTATTCAGGCCCCTCGCTGCGTTAGTTGAACATATGATTGAATTTGAGAATTTTCTTCATTAAATGCATACATGCTGTGTTCCATCCAGTGGATACAGATGGACCAGAATTAGACGATGACGATGACGAGGATGAGGATGACTGTGACGTAAGTCTGATGTTAATACTTTACTGCATCTGTTTCCACAAGTCTGTTCTGTCATCTTTGTAACATTTACAGCAGATTTTTCTTTTCAGATTTCAGTAATAAAAGCAACCATAGCAATAATAATTTTCTACCCACTATGCATGTGTCTTAGGCAATCAAACACCCCCACCTGGATAAATTTTAATGAAAGGTTTTGTGCGTACACATTTTAAAGGAAACTAATTTTATTATTAGAACTGCTCAGTGAAAGGTTGTCAGGGAGATTTTTATTGTTACAAAATGCAGATTAGAAAACAGCAGATGTTATACTTAGGTGCTGCGTGGTTTGTGTTGCGACAGGAAGATTTAATCGAGTCAGACCAAGATAAAGATGAAGTCCTTCAGCCAAAGCCCAGTGAGCTGTCTGGCGAAAGTCTGCTCACTACAGAGTACCTGGGTGTAAGTGCAAAACACACACACACACACCAAGAAGTTCTCTCATCTTCTAAATGAATGGACAAATTCCAAGATTTTGTTGAACGGTGTTATTCTGTTTTCACTGTGTTTTTGTTCATAAGATGTGGGAATTGCTTTCTTGAAATTGCCGAGTAATTATTTTAAAAAATAAAGTCTGCCATGCGAATTTTCCTGGGTTTTGATTGTGCAGATTATCACCAACCTACCCAAAGTGAAGAAGAAGTCGAGCCCGCAGCACCAACCAAGCATAGATGAGCCTCTACAGCGACCGGTGACCCCAAGCTCCCATCGTAACACAAATGTTGTGTAAGTGAAACAACAAAATATGCGTGCTGTGTTGAGTTTTACTCTTTCTTTTATTATTTGTTATCGGACCTTGTGCGTTTATGCAACCGCATTGTGCAGTGAATAGGATAACAATGAAATTAAAGCCTGTTGGCTTCTGTGGGCTCTGGTTGAGGTATGAAATACAATTTTTTTTTTTTCTAAATCGCAATTTTAGGTCAGCACTTATGCTGCTCTCACTTCTACTAGACTGCCTTATTAATACTTATGTATGAGTGCAGACACGCTTGCAGCTCAAGACAAAAAGAACATGATAATCAACGATTATTGCATTTTATCTGGACCTCCTTACAATCTGATCTGTATTTATGTTCCATGAATAGGAATAACTATCCAGGTATCCAGGGTGGCATTGTTGACCAAGAAGTGGAATCCCCTCACCTTGGACACAGGCGCGAGAAGGCAAACTCCCCTCTTCCCAAGAGCGATTCTCGACCTCACACGAGCTCTGGCAATCGCCCATACACGGCCGATTCCCTGCATCAAAGCCTGGGTGGGTAGAACATTGCAAATACACATAAACTAATGACAGCAGTTTCAGTACTGTGAGTTGATGGGGGGGGGGGGAAGCCACTCCGCTTCCTGACTACTGTCATGGTGCATTTCATTTTGTAACATCATTGCATGTACCGTTTTTCACAAACATTCAGACTTGGAGTCCGGCCGGCAAGTCAAGGCTTCTGACGTTGAGCACTCCTATGAGGTGCGAGTCCGAAAAGGAGCCCTCAGAGAGAAACACAATGGACATTTTGTAAGGTAATCTGACACAAAAGTACATAATCACAGACTATTTATAATATTTTAAGATATTTTGGGGTTGAAACTTGTTCTTTTTATTCTATTCTATTTTAACTATCTGATCTATTAAGAGAGCTACAAGTAAGTCTTCCTGTCTTAGAGGGAGACTTAAGACTCATTACTAACTACTTGCAATTACTCTGGCTGAAAGAGATAAGTTGTAAGACAATGAATGGTCTGTTCAAGTTCCATACTTTTAACTTCCAGACTAAGTATATGAGTTGATGATGTGGCTTCATGTTACAGTATTATGTCCTTCCTGTATCTGTTTGAACAGCCATGAAATTGGGACTGTCTGTACATTCCTTAGTCTAACCAATGCTTGCTTGCCTCACCTTTTCTTCTGGACAAAACTGAACCAACTGGCAGGCAAATTTGCTCAACACTACATTAAATCAGTTGTAAGGACTTTTTTAAATTTCTATTATAACTACTGCTACACTACACCTTTCGAAACCCGTGCCATTGGTGAAACCAATATATATAGAAACAAGAGTTTGCGGTATGATCTACCGACTGATGGCTAACTCCAAAATATCAGTAATCAAGTCTGGTATGAAGAAGCAGAGGTTTTAAAATGAATGAGTGCTCTCACATGTCAACATCATGTACAAGGTGAATTAAAACTGATGTTGCAAAGTGACTCGATAACATTCTCAGGAGATGACTCAGCAATTATAGCCCAGTTCACGTTGCTTATTTTACGTTTATACCAGTAGTGGACAAACTGAGTGACCAACCAAACCTGTACATATTAACTTGATTTCTCATCTTTCTTGTCAACAGTGGAGATTCAATAAAAGAGTTCGCAAGCAGGCCGAAGTTACCACGGACTCCTGACCCAGGAGACATTCAAAGAAACACTGCATATAGTCTGGCGCCCAAATTTTCCCAGGCTGAACCTCGGCAGTGCAACCGGTGCTCCACATGCTCCACGAGCGGAGGAAAACAACAAAGTAGAGGTAAGCATCTATTCGTTTAGTGTAATCATGAATAAATGTCACAACGCTTAAACAGTATCTGTAGCTGTAGTATCTTATATTTTGCCTCCATCTTCATAATACCTCTGGCCGTAACCTCACCCATTTTTATTTATTTATTTCGAACATTTAAAGAAATACAAGAAAGAAAGTAACAATACTGAAAATAATAACTCCATAGTACAATAGAGAAGAAAGAAAAGAAAAAAAAACATTGCGTTATAAATTTTCACTTTATCATAAAAAATCTTATTTGTTCCATCAATCATGCAACCAAGCATAAGTGTGTTTGTGAGGTTCTGGCATTTGTCATACATCAATGAAGTCATACGGAAGTCACTTAATCGAACCTTTGAGGCAAATAAGCAGAAGCACATGACACAACAAAGAGAGTAAGTGGACATTTATTCTGCACTTCCATTGCTTTTATCCTCAACTTGTCTGCTATCAGTCCTATTAGTTTACACGAGTGCAGTTTCTGCTGCTCATTGGGTTTTATTATCAGTAATATCTGCAGTTTTGCTAGTTTCCTGATGTAGCAGCTGCATGTTGAGGCACATAACCCTTTAGGCTTATTTGCTACACAAGAGACATGTGCCTTGCCCCAGCCGCCCACACTGCAAGTAAGCAAAGGATGATGGAAAAATGGAAAGACCATGAAATGATTTCCACATTGTGTTAATAATACACTTGCACCATAGTGGCAAATTTCTGTAATATTGAATTCATGTTTACAATTGAGTAAGCCCATTTTAGAAATAGCTTATTAGCCTGTGAGATTGTGTAGTTTAGAATCAGTCTACATTTTCGGGGGAAATTATGACACACCTTTACGACACAATCAAATCTCTTTGAGAGAAAAAAAAAAAAAAGGTCCTGGTATTGTTTAACTTCATAAATGCCTTTGATCCATTTTCTGTACCTTCCCCCCTCCAAAGCTTCATCCCTCACCTCCCAGTCTCCCCCTTCAGGCAGCCAGTCAACACGGAGGTGAGGAGGCCGCTGTCACCACGGCAAAGATCTATCTCCCCCGGCACATCACGCTTCCTGTAACATCATCCTTCTAGGTTTTGATCAGGGTCAGGGTAACGAGGGGGTTGAGAATCACCAATGGGAGGCGAAGGGGCTCGAACAATGCAAAGGATTGTGATCATGCATTTTTTTTTCCCCGGCTTCAGCACAGACATTTGTAACCCAATATGGGGTCAGACAATAATCACATCCCCCAGCCGGCCAACCCCGGTGCTCGTTGCGGCCTCGTTTGGCCCTCAATTCTCTGCTCTGTCTTTCTTTCTCAACAAGGTCACTTGGCAAACTCAAATATGCGGAACCTCCTGACACTATGACAGAACTGATAAGCCTTAGTTTTAAAACTGGAGAGAAGCCCAATGTTTAGCCTACTGGTACTTTATAAGGGACAATGGCAAAACAAAGAGCTGTAACATTAATGGTAAATTGTTAGCCTTTGGTTTGATTGTGATATCGGGCGAACTTTTCTCTCCTACCACACCCGCACTCGGTCATGTGGGTATTTTGCAGCTTACTTAAAGGAAAAAAAAGGAAAAAGAAATTCTTCTTTATTTTCTGATCACAAGTGAAACATTAACTCTACCAGGAACTATTTGTTTAATTTTTCATCACATTTCAAACAAGGTATGAGGAAGTACTTGTAGTATAAATCACACTGGTTTAAAGTGGTGCGTCATAATCCAGAAAAAAATTCTGTGTTTTCTGAATGAGTTAAGCATTTATGCTGTCACAAAACAATGAATGGTTAATTACTGTTTTTTTTTCAAACAAAGATCAGTTTGGTCAGTCAATGGGGTTTTATGTTTTATGTACATTACGATATTGTAGTTGTAGCATGCTGTGATCATGATTGTATCGCAATAATCAGAATTTTATGATCATAGAAATGAATTTGCTGACGACACGACTCTGGTGGGTCTCATCACGAAGGGCGACGAGACTCGGTACAGGTCGGAAGTTGACCTTCTGACCAGGTGGTGCAGGGACAACAACCTCCTGCTGAACGTCAATAAGACCAAGGAAATCATTGTTGACTTCCGGAAGGGTCACACGACACACCTGCCGCTGATCATCGACGGTGCTGTGGTGGAGAGGGTGAGCTGCACCAAGTTCCTGGGGGTGCACATCAGTGAGGACCTCTCCTGGTCCGCAAACACCTCGTCACTGGCAAAGAAAGCTCAGCGCCAGTGCATGTGCTCCTCAGGCAGTCCTGTCTACATTCTACCGTGGCACCATTGAGAGCGTCCTCACAAATTGCATCACTGTCTGGGGTGGCAACTGCACTGGACAGAACTTGAAGGCCCTGCAGCGCATAGTGAATACGGCTGGTAAGATTATTGGTGCTTCGCTCCCCTCCCTGAAGGACATTTACACCTCCCATCTCGCCCGCAAGGCAACCTCGATTGCCAGAGATGTGAGTCACCCGGCTCACTCTTTGTTTGACCTTCTGCCCTCTGGGAAGAGGTACGGGAGCCTGCGCTCCCGCACCACCAGACTCGCCAACAGCTTCTTTCTCCAGGCTGTTAGGGCCCTGAACTCGCTACCCCCTTCTGCGTAGCATGTGGCACTGTTGCGCTATTTTCGGGAATGTCTGCTGTACGCGCACTTGCTCCTTTTTTTTTTTTTTTTTTTCTGCTCCTCTTATTTATTTATTTATTGTTGTGTTATTTATTCATTATTTATTCAGCACGCTTTTGTTATACTTGTTTACTTGTTTGTCTGTTGTGAGCCATGTCTTGTCACCGTGGGATAGGGGAGAACGAAATTTCGGTTTCTTTGTGTGTCTTTGGCATGTGGAGAAATTGACATTAAAGCTGACTTTGACTTTTGACTTTGACTTTGAATTGCTCTCTGATTTTAATATGTTCAGTGTGACCCCCACTAGTCTAAATATTGTTTTCAAATTAATGTTGCTTTTCTGTGAATTAAGCAGCAAAAAAAATTCCATCACTGAAAATGACTTCAGTTGCTCAGGGCTCAGGTAACCAATCACAAAAAGTCAAAAAGTCAAAGTCAGCTTTATTGTCAATTTCTCCACATGCCAAAGACACACAAAGAAACCGAAATTTCGTTCCCCCCTATCCCACGGTGACAAGACATGGCTCACAACAGACAAACAAGTAAACAAGTATAACAAAAGCGTGCTGAATAAATAATGAATAAATAACACAACAATAAATAAATAAGAGGACCAGGGGAAAAAAAAGGAGCAAGTGCGCGTACAGCAGACATTCCCGAAAATAGCGCAACAGTGCCGCACGCTACGCAGAAGGGGGTAGCGAGTTCAGGGCCCTAACAGCCTGGAGAAAGAAGCTGTTGGCGAGTCTGGTGGTGCGGGAGCGCAGGCTCCTGTACCTCTTCCCAGAGGGCAGAAGGTCAAACAAAGAGTGAGCCGGGTGACTCACATCTCTGGCAATCGAGGTTGCCTTGCGGGCGAGATGGGAGGTGTAAATGTCCTTCAGGGAGGGGAGCGAAGCACCAATAATCTTACCAGCCGTATTCACTATGCGCTGCAGGGCCTTCAAGTTCTGTTCAGTGCAGTTACCACCCCAGACAGCGATGCAACTGGTGAGGACGCTCTCAATGGTGCCACGGTAGAATGTAGACAGGACTGCCTGAGGAGCACATGCACGCCTGAGCTTCCGCAGGAAGTACAGGCGGCGCTGAGCTTTCTTTGCCAGTGACGAGGTGTTTGCGGACCAGGAGAGGTCCTCACTGATGTGCACCCCCAGGAACTTGGTGCAGCTCACCCTCTCCACCACAGCACCGTCGATGATCAGCGGCAGGTGTGTTGTGTGACCCTTCCGGAAGTCAACAATGATTTCCTTGGTCTTATTGACGTTCAGCAGGAGGTTGTTGTCCCTGCACCACGTGGTCAGAAGGTCAACTTCCGACCTGTAGCGAGTCTCGTCGCCCTTCGTGATGAGACCCACCAGAGTCGTGTCGTCAGCAAACTTCACTATGCGGTTGTCGCTGTAGGTCGCAGTGCAGTCATGCGTCAGCAGGGTGAAGAGCAATGGACTGAGCGCGCAGCCCTGGGGGGCCCCGTGCTCAGCGTGATGCTGGCGGAGATTTTACTTACTTAGATTTTACAACTCACCTGTTAACTATTTGGTCACGTGGCTATGAATGAATGTGTACGTATTAGTTGGTATTTGGGTCACAACAACCAGTCGCAACTTTTAAAGCAATCATGAATCTATTTGTTGCCATTTTGAATGACGTGATCCAAGAGGCTTGCTTTCATGGATCGTAACTGTCTATTGTCAGTCCTTGAATTCAAATCTGTAATGTATATCGCTTATTGAAAACTACACGGCTACTTTTTAGTCGTATGATCTTTTTAAATGTTTATTTTTAGATCCGTGGCAATGTTTACGCAGCACCCCCCCCCCCCCAAAAAAAAATGAAATTGTGAATGTTTCAGCTATCATTCTTTACAATGTACATTTGCACTGTTCAAACTCCAGTCATGTATATTTTTGTGGAATGCAACACCTTTTTTATTGTCACTAAATAATAATAATAAACAGCTTGAAATCCAACTTGTATCTGTCATTATCTATCTACTCATGTTATGTCATGATATTTAAATTATTATATTTACTTTAGTATTATATACTTAGATTTTTATGAAGTGCGATATGGCTCGTTTTGGCTTTTCCCTGACTCACTTTTAGTCTCCTGAGGGATGACGCGTCCACTGATTCTCATTGAGGATGCTGCCAGCGAGAAGCAGCACAATGTGAGGAAATAAGTCGCACATGACACATTGACGCACTTGCATGCAGGTGGCTTAGTAACCCTTAGCTCTAGCATGCTGGTACCGTCCAGCTGTAATCGCAGCAGAGAGGAAGCCGCTGCTTTTTATCAAAACAAAACAATGAACGAAGAAAAAAATAGATGTATATTCTGTCTTGTAACACAAAAGGATGAAAAACACTTCCCATTGCATTATGCCTGTATTGCAGAGTCAAGTGCGGACAGATATGTGTCACATGTGCTACGTATTTCAGTACGGAAATGTCAAGCTGGATACAAAGAAGACAACTGGCATCATGTGCCGGAAAGCTCCCGCTCAGATATGCAGGCTTTGCCTTCTTTCCATTTGCCATACTTGTAAAAACAAAAAGGCTCATCTGCTGTTTTGACTCTAATGTTGGAGTGTTTGTGAGAATTTTTTCGTCTTATCTACAATGAAGCACGGTGATGATGTAGCTCATTCCTTAAAACAACCAAGTTTCCGACAACAATTTAAGGTGTTAGGATCGGTAGAATCCCACTTAGATGTTTTTATCAGTAAACGGCCATGTGCGCTGTTGATAATGGGTGACGCAAACCAAGAAGAGCATTTCAGTGCGCCTTTCTGGTAAACCTCCTGTTTCCTCTTAATCAGTCCTGGGAAATAGATAGGTCCAAGTGACCCCACCACCCATTCTCACAGTGACTTCACTGCATATTTGGTGGTTTTGGTGAGCACATCAAATAAAAGGTCAGTAAGACAATGGACAGTGACATTTTGCTGTTTTATACATCCAGTAGAGGAGAGCATGTTTAGATACCACACGCTCTGCCTTCTCAGGAATGTTTCTACAAATTCAACCATTAACCTTTTGCATGAATGAAAGTGTGTACACTAGAGCGAGTTAGCATGTTTGTGGGACACAGAGTCACTCGGCAGTTATATTGCTCTGTTGACTTGTGAACAGGAATAAGAATCAGTGTCACAGCTGGCGGCTGCATCAGCTTACCAATGAGGACTTGTGCACACAGGATGGGAACCTTTTTGTTGTGTGTATGACATCAGTCCATGCCTCGGGGTGTTTGGGGAAAGAGGATGGTATCTCTGTTCCTAATTGTCAGACAAGAACATCCTCACTTGATGGCTGAATGGAAAAGGTGTGTGTGGAGGGGGTCGGTATACCCTCGAGCATGTCCCCCTCACACGCCCCCAGCTCAGCAGTAAAAATTCCTTCATGGTGAACACCTGACAGACTTCAGGTAATCCTCTCTGGTGGGCTTAACACAACAATAGGATCAGGGTAAACTTCCTGTGGGTTAAAAGATGGAAATTTCCGCTTCATATTAGCAGTCTGTTTTTTTTCTTTCATTGCTGACATCTTTGTTGTTCTTGTGTAAATAACAAAAGATGAAAAGGAACAACTGGTGGAAACGTAGCAAGGCAAAGATGTCAACCAAGTCATTCTACCTGTTTAAAATTCAGCATTTTTTCTCATACAGGGAATCTGTTCACTAATTATTAACCGCATTATAGTCATAGCTTCTTTTGGAATGCCATTATGACTGTCAACCCAAATAAATGTATGAACACCTCATATTATAAACAGTAAAAGCTACAAAGCAAACTGACAAATAACTTGTTTTCAAGTCAGACGAGTAAAAACTGGTCAAATATTTAGAAAAAAATATATTATTAAAAGTGAAGATAATTTGCAATTCAAGTAATGACACACAAATTTGATGCACAATTTGTCGGGCCACATAAAATGATGTAGCAGGCCGTATCTGGCCCCCAGGCCTTGAGTTTGACACCTGTGCTGTAGCGTGACGTGAACAAAAATGTTGCAAAATATTCATATCCATTAGTATCTTTTAAACTAAAAATAACCTCCTGCGCTTGTAGAAACCAAGGTGACGTATGCGAGCTATAAAAGTAAAACAAAGAGCCAAGAGGTGCTAAAATGCCTCGTGGAGGTGAGAAAAGCCACATTGTATGCGGGCTGCCATGCAGCCTCTTGATGAGGACTGTGGGCCGTCACTGATGAACAATGTCACTGCTCCGCAGCTGCAAGAGAGGGGGGAGAAAAATCCAAACGGGAAAAAGCAGCGTCGGCAGGCAACAGGATGCACATGGCCCTGAGAAGGATAACTTGTAGGATGCAGGAAATAGAGAGAACGATAGGAAGGGGGCCATTGGGATCACAGCTGTGTTCGGATTGAGAAAATTCCTATTTTGAAACACACCGAGGCATGTTGTTGTCCTTTCACGAGTTGACAAAGCAGCGGAAGACCACTGTTGATCCCAGTATTGTGCTTGTCATTGTTGCTTTACGTTTTGATGTCAGATTAAACATAAGAAACTAAAAACAATGCTGTGCATGGCCTGGCTACATATCTTGATTTGAAAATTTGGCCCCACTGTATTCGTAATTGAGTAGCCCTGCCCCAACCCTAACCCCAGTATAAGCCTAAATCACACAGTGACCAGGAAAGGTCTACAGGCTCGTAAAAACTTTGGGAGTTTGCACTGTCACTGCTCATTAACAGCAGGCCTCTTGCTGATGTCACAGCAAGCTGTCCACTCCTTATTGAATAATAATAGTTAAGTCAGTCATTGTGGCGCACGTGTAATGGAAATCCTAATATGACATCCAACTAAATTGATCTTCTGCAATCTTTATCAGATACTTTTATGAAACAAATCAGCACACGCTCAGGTTGATCGGCTAGGATAATAGATGGAATGATGAATTACTATTACTGTCGTTATTATTATAGTGCAGTAATCCTTCGTTTCTTACAGATAATTGGTTCCAAAAACCACCCGCAATAAGTGAAATCCGCGAAGTACGGTCACCAACAAGAAGTACTGGGTAGGCTAACGAGTTAGCGGAAATA
Source organism: Syngnathus scovelli (assembly GCF_024217435.2). Taxonomy (NCBI): domain Eukaryota; kingdom Metazoa; phylum Chordata; class Actinopteri; order Syngnathiformes; family Syngnathidae; genus Syngnathus; species Syngnathus scovelli. The sequence continues at coordinate 8,526,390 of NC_090856.1, forward strand.
TGCTAATTCGCGATCGTGCTAACACGCGAAAACGGACTTCTTAAGGAATGTAAACGAACATTTGGAGCAATACTATATTGTCCTAAAGGTTAGACACGTTTCCTCAATTTACAGGTTTTATTTAGACTTTTAAATGTTTTTTTTTTTTAATTTGGAAAAAAAATCCGCGATGTAGTGAAGCCGCGATAAAGGAAACGCGAAGTAGAGAGGGCTCACTGGATTGCTGCTGCTGTTGAGTTTGGTATTACCACAATTGATACAGTAAGTAGGAAAGCATATGCTATATTTTACTTTGTAAGTGAAAGAAGCCAAGTTTCCAGACAAAAGAATAAGAATATGATTTTCGTCCCGATAATATCAGAAGATGCTCCATAAAATATTGATGAATTGTCATTTGTTTGCACTGTTCTGGTTGGGTGGGCTTTTGTCGTGTGACGTATGCGCGGATGCGGTGCGCGCAGTGGGTGCGTGTTGAAAAGGCAAGTCGGAAGGGGAGTGAGCGGAGTATGCAGCTGCAACATACACGTCTTCTTTCATTTGTTTGTCTGTCTGTGTTTGCAATAAGTTGCAAGACTTTTCATGGAAAGGATTTTTACCATCTTCTTCTAGACTTTTCTGCGCTGATTTAACTGGTTTGTTTCCTTACATCACCTCGACAACTCCACAGACCCGAGCACAATGTAAGTGTTTTTTGAATGATGGGTAGAACTGTATTTAAATCAAGTTTAAGGTGAGGTGAATTTTAATTTGAAACAAAAGAGCTAAGGTCTCATATAGGAGTGTCTTTGGAAAGCGCAACGAGCCCTGACATGATGGAAACGTGACAATTACAAATTCTTACAAAAGTGATACCATACAAATAAACAGTTTTTACTCTAGCACTTAATGTCATCATAATAATAATTTTAAAAAAAAAGGAATGGTGGGTAGGGGCGGGGGTGGGGTCAGTTTTCAGTATGTGACATCTATTGTTTGCACGCAAAAATGAGTACAGTATTAATGAAACACATTCTTTGATTTGCAGGCTACATAAAGGAAAACGTATACATAAGAATAAAATATGTGATCATGGCAACTAAATTTTATTTTACTGAGCGCACATCAAATTTCTCCTCGAGAAAATGCAAATGAATAAATGGGTATTTATTCACCCATTGAATTTTCTTTAGGTATCAATAGTCACATTCCTAAACAGCTATTTTGTTATCTTCAAGCAAAGTTTAAAAAAATCCGTCTCCACCTGTGAACTTCCATCGGTTGTCCATCAGTAAAGTTGTTTCCAAGTATGAAATTTACAGTGGAGAAGCATCAGGCACTCTCATACCAATCCCAAAGTCTTTACAAAAGTTCTAAGTAGCCACTTGTGAATGGCAGTGAATGAGTTTTAGCTAAAGCCATGCCTTGAGTGTCTGGCTGCAGTCCGAAATTTGTGGTTTTATCTGACTTCCTTTGTGATTACAGTTCTTGTTCAATGGAAATATTTAAAAAATACAATGCACTGGATTGAAATGTATTGCTTTGTCTTGACCAGGATGAACAACAGAGATCGCTGGAAGGTGTACAAGAGTGTGGCTGTCATGTTCTGCCTTGCGGTGGTGGCACTGACTGTTGTCCACAGGGGAAGCATCAACATGGTGGCTCAGTCCCAACTCGAGAGGCTGGCTCGCATGGATGCCTCAGACGGAGCGCAATCTGGCGCTTTACACTCCTCTCGGAGAATAACGAGTTTTTGGAAGACGAGCAAACACCGGCTTTTTCCACCTGGTCGGTCAACCACCCAGAACTCGCATGTCACTGAAGAAAAAACTCCTACAACCTGGGGTGTAACCAACTCCAACTGTAGCGCCAATCTCAATTTCTCAGGCCAGGATTGGTTCCGGGGCTTGGAGGAAAATTTCAAGCAGTTCATGCTTTATCGACACTGTCGTTACTTTCCAATGCTCCTCAACCATCCTGAGAAGTGCTCAGGGGACGTATATTTACTTATGGTGATCAAGTCGGTGGCTACCCAGTATGACCGTAGAGAGGTCATTCGGAAAACTTGGGGAAAGGAGCGAGTGTTGAATGGCAAGAGGATAAAGACCCTTTTCCTTCTTGCTACACCATCCAGTCGTGCCGAAAGGGCAAACCACCAGAAGCTTGTGGAGTATGAGAACCAAATCTACGGCGATATCCTCCAGTGGGACTTCTTGGATAGCTTTTTCAATCTCACCCTGAAGGAGACTCATTTCCTCAAATGGTTCCACACCTACTGCCCGAACGTTCGCTACATCTTTAAAGGGGACGATGACGTCTTCGTCAACGTGGAGAACATTTTCGAGTTTCTCGACAGCACGGGCCATGTGAGGAATCTATTTGTTGGGGATGTGATTTTTAAGGCCAAGCCAATCCGCAGAAAGGAAAACAAGTACTACATCCCACAAGCTCTGTACAACAAATCTCATTACCCTCCATATGCTGGCGGAGGAGGTTTTCTGATGGATGGAACGGTGGCGCGGAGGCTTCACTGGGTGGCAGACACCCTGGAGTTGTACCCCATTGATGACGTCTTCTTGGGTATGTGCCTCGAGGTGCTTCAGGTCACTCCGATAAAACACAACGCCTTTAAGACGTTTGGCCTCGTGAAGAACAAGAGCAGTAAGTTGAACAGAGAACCTTGTTTCTTTAGGAGCATGATTGTTGTTCACAAACTGCTCCCGTTGGAACTTCGACACATGTGGAATCTGGTCAACAGTGACCTGGTATGCTCGCAGAAAGTTGAGATCCTATAGCTTGACGAGGACAAGGGAATGGACAGCGCCCAGAACGTTAGCTGAATGTTGATCTCTGCTGAAACTGGCGAGCAATGTACGTATATTCTCCTTTCTGTGGAGAGAAAATGGGACAGCATTTGCCAGCTCTGCACTCTGCAAAGAGGTTCTTTAAAATCCCCTAACTTATAGAGTGGGAAATTGTGGTATTTATAAGGTAGTTCCAAGACCTAACACTAACGCTGTGGCATCAATGGAAACACAAAAGAAGACATAGTAAAGTGATCTTTGTGATATTCGCCTAGCTTGGTGCTCAGTGACACTGTGGGCCTCCATCCTTGAGAATAATTAATTAATTGTCTAATTGGTCAATGATGTAACTGATGATAAACCCACAAATGTGATCTCTCGTAAACATAGTTATGAATGTTTATGCCTGTCCAAAGAAACAAATCCTTCTTCCTTTTTTTTTTTTTTTTTTAAATGACTGTTAGCAATAAAAATATATTTTATCGGGGTGTAGGAGCGTGGCTAAAAGGCATCAGCCTATATCATAAAATTACCAGTGCTCTTTGTTTGGACAAGCATAAACATTTTAATCAATTTTTGTATTGCACTTGGCAAAGAATGTGACTGCCGTGGACATCTACTACTCTATAGTACTGGGATTGTTGGTATTTCAAAAATAGGTTTACATTATGACCCTGTACTAAAATTATTAGCGGTACGAATATGTAAGACGTTAATTTAAGAGTCCTGTCCTTGACAAATGGGTGTCAAATGTGGGGTTGATGTTTAATTTTAAAGCATGGAATCCACGATAACTATATTGGGAGTGGATGTTAAGCAATATTCTATATGTGAATATGAAAGTGTAAATAAATATCTCATTTTGGTGCCAGCAATTATTTTTGGTGTTGTAAATATGTCCTCGATCAGCAGTTTTTGACTTGGCTCTAAATAATCCCAAGTTTCCTACGGCACCGTTTAATTTAAGCCATTTAAGGTATTGAGATTTCAGCCCTTACATTCTGCACACACAATTTCCAGCTGTGATAACTAAAATAGGGAATGATTTTATTTTTTTAACCTGGTGGAAACAGCAATTACATATCATGGTTGTCTCTGTGGAAATTTACATCAATCACTGGCAATTTTGCACTGTCATACAGGGTAAATTTGCCACTCAAGATGTTCCACTCAAACCACACATACGGGTTCCCAAAGTAGCCTGCTGATCAGCACCATGTTTGTTGACATGAATTGGGGGAGTCTTCTGATGTCAGTCTGGTTAATAGGTTAACTGGAGGGCACAGCAGTCTTTCACACTACCACTCAATCTTTTCTTAAAGGCTCAAAGAATAATAACTTTGTTGGTACAAGGAGAGGTGAGAATGTTAAGAACTTGGGTTCAAATTAAAATCATTCCTTAGTTGCAGAACTGTACTGTTAGATTATAGTGAATGAATATATTCAGTCACTATATTCATTCACTATACTGCAACATTAGTATAGTCTTTGTAGCGTATTTAATTGCTAGTTTAGTTCATTTTAAATTTTCCCAAGACTAGTATTTAGTAAAGCACTGACAGGCATCACGTGGCCAGATAGTTGAAGCACATCACAGCAAGCATCAAACATTATGGAATGGGGTAAGGCTGGACAAAGTAAACTAAATCTGTATCAATAAATGCTAAGTCTGCTCAAGCTTTACGAGTCCCATTGTGCTGTCATTGTTCTTTTAAAATAATATAGCAATTATTACACGAACGAGATCCCTCAGCTGTCACTTGACTACCCCCTAGTGGTCGAAATTCACACAAGAAAAACAGCGCATTTCAAAATCAATGGTTTAGTCGCTAAACCATTGATTTTGAAATGTGCATATTGAGAATCTTTTCAACTTGCATTCTGAAGAAACATTAAGTGCAAGCCTAGATGCACCTAAGTCAGTATTGATTTTGAAATTATAAAAATTGACAGTGAAATGATCACCCGGTTAAAAATCACCACCTTCAAGGTTTATTCATTGAGACATTGTATTCTCAAATGGGAAACAGTCAACACTACAAACATGTTACACAATTGCGGTGCAGTCTTTCTCCAAACTTAACACACGTCCCGATAAACATGAATATTCCAGCGCCGTAACACTAAACTCTTGGAGATTCAAATCCTATCAAAATGCTTTACACATTACAGTAAGACTAAAGCAAACTAAACGACAAACAAAACCAAAAGTGGATACAAGTGTATTTTTTTTACAAAATGGTAAAATAGAAATTATACAAGCAGTTTAATTTACACATGTATGTCTCGGAGGGAGAGGGGTGGGGGGAAACGGGTGGAGGACTAGCCTCGGTTTTCACAGCAAACTTGTTTTGCCAGACCCAGTCCCTCTTTTAGAATTATAAACTGAAGAGGTTTATGGGCACAGGTTATATTACTCAGGACATTCAGTACTCGAGCGAGTTGAAAGGTCATAGCGCCATATTGGCACAGGAGGGTAGGTGAAGCTGGCGGATTCTAAATACATGGGCTAAAATGCCCGCTTACAGTTAAATATTTATTAAGGATGCTTTTTGGAATGTCCAAAAGCTCTGAAAACAGATTAAACCAGAGTCCATGAAGTAAAAAAAACGAAAAAAAAAAGAAAAAAAAAAAAAGAAAATTAATTTATTCATCAAACTTAATTCTCTTCCCCTGGGGCTTGCCTCCAAATCCTCCACCACCGCGTCCACCTAAAAAGACAATGGTCTGTCAGAAAATTTCAATCCTACAAACACTACAGGATAACAGGAACTGTGTGTGTGTGTGTGTGTGTGTGTGTGTGTGTGTGTGTGTGTGTGTGTGGGGGGGGGGGGGGGGGGGGGGGGGGGGGGGGGGCAGTTTTATTAGATAAAATAAATGGGCCCAAAACTAAATGTATTTACCCCCAAAGCCGCCGCCGCGTCCGCGTCCCCCTCCACGAGGACCTCCTCTTCCTCTGCCGCCGAATCCACCGCCGAATCCGCCGCCGCCACGGCCGCCATAGCCACCACCGCGGCCGCCACGCCCACCGCCGAAGCCACCACGCCCACCTCTGCCACCGCCAAAACCACCTCCACCGCGCCCACCACGGAAGCCACCTTCTCCCTTGGGCTTGGCATAGTCCAGGGTCACGCTGTTTCCGTCGATTTCACCTTGGTCCATAGCCTCCTTGGCTGCCTTGCAGTCATCTTCGTTATCAAAGTCTACAAAGCCAAAGCTAAAAAAGAAACCACTTCACTTTAGTCCTGGAGCACATAGCTGCAACTTATAACATTATTATCACAGTGAGACAGGAAAGTGTCCAAGACTTAACATACCATTTAGAATACCCCGTTTCTCGGTCTGTGACAATCCTAGCACCCACTGCTGTGTCAAATGCAGCCTTAAGGGTTTGATCCGTGGTATCTTCTGAGAGACCCTTGACAAAAAGAGTCTTTGTTGGACCTGGTTTTAAAACACAAAGTACAAAATTGTTACGCTCATTTAAACTTAGAATGAAGACAAGCCTCAAGGTACAGTGTTAAGATCAGCACTTGACTATCATTGAACTCATCAGAGTTTCAGACTATGAAGTTTTCATCATGTTTGACCAAGCACAGAATCCAAGTACCCTGTTTGAAGACCTACCTCCTTCTGACCTGCCGCCGCTGTTCTGGCTAAATTCAAGCCTCATTGTGCGACCCTCAAGCTCTGTGTTGTTCATTGTTTCAATGGCTTCCTTTGCATCTTCTGTGCTTTCAAATTCTAAAAATGCAAACCTGTGGAAGATGAGACAAAATGAGCTCACCGGTTTCAAACTACACCACGCGTTAAAACACTGTAGCACAGCAAACGGACAGTCAACTCCCCACATGACTGGGGTAAACCTGCATAACCCGTGCAATAGCTCTGCTTCTCTTACGAATCCATGCACAATCATGACAAGATTGTGAGGAGCTCATGAGAAGGTGCAGCAAAACTGCATGCTTGAATGTTACCAAACAATTTACTTACCCTTTGGGTCTACCATCTCTCTGTGGGATTCTAATGGAAACTGCCTTCTCAAACATAGCCTGCAGGGCCTCTTCAGTGGCGCTAAAGGCTAGATTATTCACCACTAGTGTTTTGGAGGCTGGAGCTGCTGTTGAAAGAAACAAAATGCACATTAGACCAACCAAGTAGATGCTCCTTTCCACTATATTCAACACCAAGTTTACACAAGGAAAAGCAATCTGCTGTGCATTTACCTGCAAATGCATTGGGTCCTTTTTGGCTTTTTTCTCCTACATAGTCAAGAACAATGGACCTCCCCTGAATGTCAGAACCCTGTGCATCTTCCAGAGTCTTCTCTGCTTCGGCCTCACTTTTGAACTCTATGTAGGCAATTCTGGAAGGGAGGGGAATGTTAGTCAAAATAAACATTTCATACCCGAAGTAGGTACATTTACCAAGTCTTTAGTAAATGCTCTTACCCTCTACCAGTTCCATTCTGGCCCAATGGCACCCTGACATCAACCGCATCTTCAAAAACCTCCTTTAATTCATCAGCAGTGATAGCAAAGGGAAGGTTTTTTACAAAAAGTGTCCGTGAGTCCCTTTCTAAGAACACAAAATCAACATGGTCAATAATGTCATCCTAGTGTAATCTAGTGGGCACCTGTTGTACCTTTCTTGGAATCCTGGGAGGCCCCCTTGGTTTTGGCCCTGTCTATCTTGATTTCATGGCCCATAACCTTTTTACCATTGAGTTCCAGTGCCTTTTCCATATCTTCCTCACTTGAAAATTCCACATAGCCAAATTTCCTGTTGAAAAACAGGTGAGAATCAAAATGACACGTCTAGGTAAATGTGGCGGAAAATGCAAACATGTTTCGTCTTAAATTTCTCGCAATTCTGTCAAAACAGTTTTGAACAGGACATCTGGATCAGTTCACTAGTAGACCACCAGTAGAAATGTTTCTAGAATAAAAATAAGATTTCTGAATTTAACCTGTTAATTGAATTTGCAATAAAATGTCTTACTTGGAACCACCTAACCGGACATCAGAAACCTCAAGGTCATTCTTGGTGAAGAATTTCCTCATTGCGTCTTTGATTTCATCAAACTCTTTGTTTGCGTTTAAGTTGCCAACATACAGACAGAAACCTTAAAACACAAGTTAGAATGTTCGTTAGTACTACAACATCAGCCATTGTCAAATGACATGCCTGAAAAAGACATTTAATCAGCAAGTTAGAAAATCCGTACCTTCTCCATCAGACTTTGCCTTCTTGGCAGGAGGCGTGTCCTTCTTGCCACCAGCCTTCCTCTTCGCAGGAGTCGCCGGGGCGTCTGTTAATTAAGGTTAGAGACTTAGTTTTCAGGCTTTCAAATTGCCCAAGTCGGTTGGGTTGGTACAATTCAAGAATATTTTGAAACCAGCCCCTAGCAATTTAACAATTTGTTGGGCAAAACCCACAATGAAAATGGAGTCATGTAAGCTGAATTTACTGCGACGCCTTGAACCTTAATATGAGCCCTTCAATTCTCCATGTTTTCATATAGCTTAAAGATTATTTAAAAGGGGCAATTGCAACACTTAAACCTGTTTCAAACACCATTTCAATGTCATAACCCACCCTCTGCCTCATCATCCTCATCTTCATCCTCCTCCTCCTCGTCGTCATCTTCATCCTCCTCCTCCTCGTCATCTTCATCCTCAGACTCCTCCTTAGCTTTTACCATGCCCGCCTTCTTTGCTTTGGCAGCTGCTGGAGCAGGTGCTGTGTCCATTTCCTCATCTGATTCTGAAACCACAGAAAGTTATTCAGCCATTGGACAATGTAGGGGGCCAAGCATAAACTACATGTTAATGCATCAGATAAGCAAATAAGGTGACATCATACAGTTTAATGTCAGTATTAAGTCCCTTTGATCATCACTTGCAAAATACCCCAAATCTTAAGAAATTGCATTTGCTTACCATCTTCATCCTCTTCCTCCTCATCATCCTCCTCATCCTCTTCCTCCTGTTTAGCTGGCTTAGCTTTTGGCTTAGCAGCTTGTTTTGCAGCCTTTGGAGGGGGGGCCTCTTCCTCAGATTCTTCATCGTCGTCATCATCATCATCATCTTCATCATCATCTGAAGGCTCCTTTGTAGGTTTGGCTTTCAATTGCTTGGCCTTTGCAGCAGGCTTAGCCCCTTTCTTGGGTGGTGGGGGCTCCTCTTCAGACTCCTCATCTACAAACACGCCAAATTAGACATTTTCCCAAACTAGGTGCAAAGTATGATGTTATCTTGAAAGCATTTGTCATGTCACAGCGATTGAGGATAGAACTGGTGGACAATGAAACACACCAGCACCGAAGACATAGCGCTGTAGGTTACTTTTCCTCCGAACATTACCCGCATGAGTACAGATGACCACATGCGGACCAAGAAATGGAGGGTGGGTACATACTGAAACAACCTTGCAGGACATACCTGCAGACTCTGGATAGAGTATGAACATACAAGTTTTTTTTTTTTTTTAACTACAAACATTAGGTGGTAAAGCACAAGGCTTCCCTTATCCCTTCCATCTTTATTGACACGTAAAATAAAAACTCACCAGACTCATCTTCATCATCTTCACTTTTTGCTTTCTTGGCAGCTTGGCCATTTTTGGCATTAACCTTGGCAGCTTTAGCTGGTGTAGCTTTTTTTACCACTTTAGGTGGCGGAGTCTGTAAAATGTGACAATTAGGCAAGTGGTTAATTATCTGACAAAACATTCATGACAAATGGAGTGAAAAGTTACCATACCTCCTCCTCCTCCTCTTCACTGTCCTCTTCACTTGATTCTTCATCCACTTCTTTGGGAGGTGGAGGGGCTTTTTTCTTCTGGTTTGCTTGTTTGTTTGCTGCCTAAAATTAGAAAACAATAAATAATATCAAGTTTCATTCGAAGTCATTTCATTCAAATCACTTAAATAATATCAAGTTTCATTCGAAGTCATTTCATTCAAATCGCTTGGTATGTGGAACGTTCCGCCTAAATAGAATTACTGTATTAGAAATATTCATAAAATTGAATATTGTACATCATGTTTATGTTCAATATAAGGTGCAGTATGCCATAAGTTTGGAGGTCTGGCGTGGGCGACGCGTGTTCTGCCTCGTGTGTGACGATGGAGGAGGCGCAAAACCCACGTGGAACACTGCCGATGAGCCCGTTAGCATTGAAGCTAATGTGTAAAGACATTCAAACCATGCTAGAATAAATAATCTACGTTGTTTACCAAAGAAATGCGATGAGAGATGGCGCTAAATTTTAAACAACAAAGCAGGATAAAGAAAGCACGTCGCAACGACTGACGTCAAAGAAGAGCCACCGTAATACATGAGATCGGCTAACCCTCGTGTAAATGCAATCGTTAAACATTTTCCTCAAAAATATTATTAAGATATGATGAAAAAGTTATTATGTGCGGCATCGGAGTCGAAAGACACAAATCGGGCTGTAAACAGAATTAATCTTTGCACTGAAATTGCGGGATCGAGACGAGGACGCGCATGTAAGCCATCTTGAATTGCTAACTATTAGCAGGCCTCGCTGGCAGCCAAGAGGAACGCAACATGGCCGCTCAAAATCTAGGAAGATGCGCTTATTTTAGTGCAATTATATCAAATTTGCCTGGTTCATGCCTGGTACTCGACATGGGTTTGATTAAATACAACATTTACTGGCAGAGGTGAAATGTAACTTCCCGCAGATTATAATCGTATTTCTGAAAAGACGCGACTACAACATTAAGGCCTCGTGCGCGGGATTCGTAAAGAATACGTTTTCTTTTTTTTTTTTTAAGAAAAAAAAAGAATTTTTGGTTGCCTTACCTTCGCTAACTTCACCATCGTGATAGCGTGTGTATTTCGATGAACAGGACGTAGAAAAGACCAAGCAAATAACTACAGGATGCACGTGGTTGTGCCGACACGATGGGGCACTGCGCAGGAAAGACAGAGAAGAGGACGCGCTCCTTACTCTCTTACTAAGCGCGTTCACGAGAGGCCCCTCCCACGTGGTTGTGTCGTCCAATCGGACAGGAGTTCCTTTGAATCGCGCCCGCGCTTCGCCTTCATGGAGAAAGCAGGTTTTTTTTCCCCACAACCAACTATTTGATTTGTACTACATTTAAATAATACAAGTTTGACTAGTGGTTGTTGTATAAAAATAAATAAAGTTGGAAAAAAATCGTTTACTTCTGTATGGCAACAATTTTGGTGAATTTCGTTCAGGCAGGCTGCATTTCACATGTGGCAATGCAGGGGACCAGATGCAACTGTCTTAAAGACCACGTGGTTTCCATATAGCACATGTTTGCTAGTTGAAGTTGTACAGTTGTGTTGAACTGTTTGGATTGTTCTTGCATGGATGGTTTATTGCAAACTACTGTTAATAGACCATGCAAATATTTACACGTTTATAATGACATGAAATAATTTAAATTTCATCTCTGGCTCAGAGTAGTAATAGAGTAGTAGTAAAGGTGGGCCTGCACTCATATTTTAGAGCATTTAGTCTGGTATTGATCTGTGTGGATAAAATTAAATCAAGAAATCGATATTTTAAACCAGAATATGAGATCCTGATTACACGGTCTGGTTAAGATTGTAATATCCAGAATACTGATGAAATGTTGTTTTGGGGTTTTTGAAGCATTCAATTGCAATTGGACTCTTCTGGACATTTTGCCATTCGTCCAAACAGGGCTTCATCAATTCTAGCTGTTGACCTGCACCTGAAAGACAAACAACACACTTTTTTTGACTAAAAGTGTGCATTTTCTGGACAAAGAAGAAAGTTGTTTTGAAATAAGAGTGAGAGGTCATCTACTGTACATGAAGGTGGGAAGACCATCGCTAAACATAACAGGGGCGTTACAAAACCACTTATCATCCACATACAATGGCATCCTATCCTCCATTCCCAAAGACTCAGCCATTCTGCTTTTACCATATAGTTGTATACATGACCTCCTTTGGCTTGGAGGCAGCTCCATGGCCCTTTTACAGTGGAATGGAATAGTAATGAGTTTCCACCCACCAACTCATTGATGGACAAAGGCATCATAACGACTGTCATTATGCATTCCAAAACAATGACACCATTCGTAGTTTGGGCGTGCATCTAACTCAGGGCATGAATGGTTAAATTTCAAGTCACCCTTCAGATGCTACACAAACATCATGTTTGAGTAATTAACCATCAAAACCACACCGAGGCAGCATTGCGTTATGCATTGCTCAACTCTTGATCTCTGCGCACACTGTGTAGAGTGGACATCAAACTCCTCTCAACATCATCAATGCATTTTTTGTGTAGTTGAATCTATTCCAATTTATTTACAGGCAAGAGGCAGATTACAAATTGGACAAGTTACAGTTCTGTCAAGCGCAGGGCAGACAGTGTACAGACTATTCACCCTCTCTACACTATAAATAAAAGTACAAATATTCCAGGTTTAGCCACATGCTTGATATGATTTTTTTTCATTTCACTTTGCTATTTGGAATTATTTAGAACCTGATAAGTACAAAACTCATTATAGGATTATGAAATGTAACTGGTGTCTTAGTGCTCCCTCAGATTCAGTCTGCCCTCCAAAGGAGGGCCCCAGTATTACACTTTATGGACTTGGACAGCATCACTTGTAGTACTGCTGCACTGTACACTTTTTACAATGTAAAAAAGTAAATGCTACATGCCTCTTATTAGGTAAGCATGTGTGAATGTGTTGGTTTTCAAAGTGTCACATTATTTAGCATTAACTCAGCAAATCTAAAATGTGTCAAATGATATTATAAGGGTAACTATGTGGGAGACAAAGGGGAGTGAACCATGCCATCTGGTGGATGAACATTGAATTGTTCTGCTTGTCACTCTACTACATAAAATGCATAAGTTTTTAATGAAAAACAGTAATTTTTAGAGAACTTAAATGAAGTTGGATAATTTCCTGCAGCACTGCTGATGATATTTCACGGGACACTTGTGCGCATTGCTGTCGTAATGGATCATATATACCGTAGCTGGATTCGTCCAGAAGTTGCATCACACCTTTTACCCTGCTTGGGAATTAACTACTGCACTTATACTCCATTCATGAAAACATAAAAGCCCGAGAACACATGGGATATTCTTTCTTTTTTATCATTTTTGAAAACAATCACAACTGAGACAAAAGAAAAACTTACAAACACAATTGACCTGCAGTTTGCATCATTTTTCAAAATGTGACATAAATAAAACATATTTATAAATACCTCTTTTTTATAAACATATAAATAGTTCTTAACATAAATACATTTTTGTAGGGGGAAGATGTAGTACATGAATGTACAGTAGCAACAGTATACAGCTTTGCAGTTGGTAGTTTTTACACCTTGTCTGAATATTTTTTATGGTATATATCTCTTTATATACAGGTAACTGCATATTTATTTGATATATTTATATGAGGTTTTTGTAGCACTGTCAGTCTCTTTTTATACTGGTCATGATGACTTTCGTACAGAAAATCTGACACTTGTTGAGTTTTTTTTCCCTTCAGGTGAGAACAAAATGATCTTTTCCAAACCCATCCTTCAGAGATCTGGGGAAAAGAGAAGAGATGAAATGTTAGTGGTGTCAACTCATTGCATTGCATTGTTCCATATCACAAAGTGACTGAATACTTTCATTTTTGCAAGAGGAGAAGATACACAAGCTGACAAATATGATGCATTTGAAATTCATGGGAGGACTGGTGGGTGTTACATGATCACATATACACACACCCCATTATATTACAATGATGACTTACTGTACAGGTGAGTTATTTAGTTTATTCAAGATAGGTGTATGTACTTCCGCAATAAGATTTTTAAAATGTGGCTCCAGTGCTGCTGCAACCACCACATTTCTTTCTACTTTATTATCAGTAATGGTGGTAACATTTCTTGATAGAAAATGGAATGCATCCTACATATAACTTCAAATAGCTTCCTAGGCTTTTTAGCGGAAGTGATCTGTCATGAGTAGAGCTGTAGTACTCTTTGACATCCAAGATGACAAGCATGTAAGCTTTAATGACTGCTCCACCAAACAACAAACAATACAAAACACATCACGAATAAAATGGTTGTGATGTGTTTTTACATCAACCCAAACATAAAGTATGGATAGTAGAATAGAATGTATCTCCTTGACAGGGTTAGAATAAATGTGTGTCCTGCAGTAGGATTAGTAATTTATTCCATAGGACTAATTATTGAAGCCAAAGGTAATAGCTTTTTTGCAACCAGTGGGATTCACACATACGTGCCCTATCTTCACAAGTCAAGTGTTGAAAATATAAGCAGTGCACCTGTTAGGGAATATTTGGAGATGCTCATTTTTCTGCAGCCAAGAGGCTACCACCTATTGAACGCATTCGGGACGTTCAGTTATTCTTTCAAGCCTCACCCTCCATCTGTTTTTCTCACTTTTCTATGATAGCGTTTGTGTTTTTGCATTAATCTATAGGCTAGTAATGCGAAGTGCAAATTTGATAAAGGGTAAATTGTATATATGGTCAACACTCACCGTCAAATAGCTGTGATCCATTACTAGCAGCCCATACCACTGATGGTCCCTATCCTATCCATCTTATGTCCGAAACAGCCACTCCGCGCCGTGGAACCCCCTTTCTTGCTTCCAGATTTGTGCTTCCTCGGTGGGGGCTGGTCGTTGAGCAGCCGAGCCCACATCCCTCTCCGGGTGTCCATGCGTAAATCTCGCAGTAAGCGCATCCGAGCGCGCACAGCATCTACCCGCCTGTCCTGCTCCTCTGCCTCCAGAAAATCCGTCAGCTCGTCCCCCAGCAAACTTCTTAGAGACTACAACACACAAATATCAGAAATCGATTATTAATGACGTCACAACAAAAACGATTTTGGATAACGGTAGCAGCATAACAACGTTGTTTGGGAAATTTAAAGTTGGAGCAATGTGCACACGTCTTCGAATGCCGCAAAATATCACCCAGCTCAAACCCCCGTTTTGCCATTTAAAGGCTTAGTTCGCCGGGCAGGTGCTTTTTGTGCACGCTCCTCTGGTCTGGATCGTTGTGTCTACTATAAGCGGTACAAAGTTCTGGTTTGTGCGTAATGGTGATTTTACGAACAAACAGCAACAAATAACTCGTATGTTGCATTCTGTCGCGGGTATAACTAGAAGTGCATCTGAAGTGCAGAAAAAATATTTTAAAACGTTCATGGAAGTGGGCGCGGACATGACTAAAACGCAAAGGATAACTCAACAGATTCCCCCGCGGCAGCATCAGCTCCCCACTCAACAAAGCGAACATTCTTACCTTCTGCTGCGTCTCAGATAAAGGTTTTGCGCGCATCCTCCCCGAAAGCAACGTGACCATAAGTCCACAAGCTACCAAGTAAGACAAGTTCATCTTCAAAACTCTACTCTGAGGGGGATTCCTCTGGTTAGAGCGCAACAAGAGGATGGGCGTACGATTAGTGCGGGAAGCCAATAAAAGCTTCGGATTCGTCCTCTTGTCCAAAGCTTCTCAAGTGCTCCTCTGGTTGTGTGTATGAACCCATAGAGCACTTTATAGCCTGCCCACGGTGATGTCATGCATGACAACCTGCGTACTAGCCGTATTTCTTCGCCAATTCTGTTTTCTGTACCTGCCCCTGAGTACGTCACGCCAAGGATTAATTGAATGATACAAGCTCCGGTCATGGGGGCATCGGAGGAAATGGGATATACTTTGATCTATCAATATGCATAGGCTACATTTTTTTAAAACCCCACTTAAAAACTCTGGCTGGGATGCAGGATCTGAAACTGAAGGTGGTTTCAAAGGCTGGGAATTGTAGAAGCAACTTTGGTGCAAAGAATAAAGGCAGAAATGAAAATCAGGTGCACAAGTTCACGTTTCTTCTCTAAGTGGACATCACAAATGATTGCATTTGTGAACAGCATTATGTTACCCTTTTGACCTACAACCAATCTTGCAATTGGACATTAATTCAGCATGCACTGAAGCAAGTTTGTGGGAAATTTGACATTTATGCTACAAGGTCTTTCATTTTGTTATTATTATTTTTTTTTTATTCAAAATTTAGGATGCTCATGATATAACATCACTGCCCATAACCACTGGGAACACTTTTAGAGTCTGAAAGTTGGATTCTCAAGCAGCACTGTCTGTTTTGAAACACAAAGTGGCAGTGTTTGCTGTGCCGAAAAATGGAATTGCACTCGTGCAAATTTAATGGCTCGCTATCATCCAAAGTGAAAGTGATTAATAGCAGCATGTGAGCATATGAAAACACTTAGTAAGTTTGACGTATACGTGTAAGAGATTCAACCTTCAACCTGTCTTTAAACGTCATTTCACATTACACAAGACCCTTTTTTATTTTCATGTCCATACTTACAAAATGTGCCCTCTGCTTTTAACCTAATCATCAACACAGACATGAGTGAGAAAGTGGAGCAGTGGGGAGCTTTCCAGCTCCTGGAGAGCAGTTGGGGTATTTCGGTGGCATAGTCATACTACCGAGGACTTTTATTCATCCTAATATTCCCAGAAATAAATGTTGGAATAGGTGAGTTGACTTTTCTGCGGGAGATAGCAACCAGACACTGTAACAACTGACCCTCCGCCTTAACGTTTCATGAACTGGGAAAACCCTATTATGTGAGACTGAATCAGTATATTGTACAAACCACATTGATGGATATGAAAACATTGCTTAATTTGACTATGAATCACAGAGCATTAGACATTAGAAGTACACCAGCGTGTGACAGGTTTCCTGGATATTATGTTAAACAACTGGTGAATCAAATATTACCAAGCATGTAGATTGCCATGCCATTGTAATTTACACAGGTAATTTACACAGAGACACACAAGCACATGGCCTGAAAAAGAATACAGTGAAATAAATTATGAGAAGTCTAAACAGTTAGTGCAGTATCACCAGTTTTAGCCTCCAATACCAGGATAAAATTTCGACTACCATAAGAGCCTGTCCTCTCAAACTTCATGTTTCCAAACAATATACATGGAATAGCGTTGTTTTTTAATAAAAAAACAAAAACAGAATTTAGAAGTATAAAGTACTTTACAATTTAGAATGCAAAAGTGAAAACTAATATTGATATTTTTTTTATTCTATGTAATTTTGATAAGAACAGGTATGTTGGAGTAGCTTCATTGGAGTAAGTTGTTGATTTGCAAATGCATGGGAATGGGAACTGAACCAACGTTGCCTGCATGGACATCAGGTGAATGTACCACATTAGAAGCATCCAAATACAGAAAAAGAATCCAGGAAACAAAGGCAGGTGAAATCCCAAGGAACATTTTTTTTAAAATAATCAATGAAAAGTAGAGAGGGCAAAAGAAGCACACACTGCAATCACATACTGAGGATCTGATAAGGACAAACCAAATACACAAAATATTTATTACAAGGCTATTAACAGCTGTGGAGGACACCAGAGAAAAAAAAGGAGATGATTGGAGGAGACAGAGAGAGAGAGCTCCACTGTCAAGAGAATAAATGACAAGCCATGGGTAATACTAATAAGAGACGATGGCAGAAGGGAGCCTGGAGAACATACAGACAGAGGGCTGAGCTCGAAAGAGCCTGTGCTGGGGACCCACCAACAAGTGCTTTGACAGAGCCTGTCAAAGAGTCAGTTGAGATGCATGCATTATGGGGTTCTTAAAACTTCTGGGGAGGGTCTGGAAAGTGCCTCTGATACTAAACTAAGGTAGATCTGTGCAGGTCTGGCTGAGAAAAGGTGGAACGGCTGTGACCACCCAGCTGGGCAGGAATTGAACAGAAATTGGGCGAATCCTGCTGCCTTAATCAGACTGGCATTGCCTGGAGTCGGAACTAGGTGCCTGGGCTACGATGCAACCAGAACTGGGGCCATTGGGGTGGAGCAGAAGTAAGTGGGAACTGGAGCAATTGTCTGCTTTGCAAAGGAACTGGGATCAGAGCCTGTGGGGGAATTTGAGGGATTGATGGCTAGGGAGCCAGAAAACTTGGTACCCCACAGGGGAGATTTCCAACCAAAGTCACAGGGTCGTATTTGGTGCTACTACTGTATGTAAAAACGGTTGCAGCAGTGCACAAAACAAGGAAAACCACATCCGGTATGAACAGAAAGCTCCATGTTCTCTACAGTGCTGGAGTAAATTTAAATCTATGTTACATACAGTCCATCAAGAAGCTGCCGTAATACGAACCCTCATGATGCAGACAAAACACCCTTGTTGCTAGGCTAATGCTGAAAGGCTGCTTCTGATTGGGCAGAATTACCTTGCACATGCCCCGTATGGATTCTATAATAATAATAATAATAATAATAATAATAATAATAATAATAATTATTATTATTATTATTATTATTATTATTTTTCAAAATAATCGACCATTAAAAAACAAATGAAAAAATATTAAAAACAAAAGAGTATTATACAAGTCCCTGTTTGGATATATAAAATTGTGAGATTCTGTAGAATTATATTAAATATAGATTATAAATGTATTTAATTTATTTCTGATAAGTGAAAATATGCGTTGCCAAAGAGTACAGTTCACCAACTTTATGGTTTTCTCTATTCACCAGCTAATTCCAAATATTTAAATTGACAATGTAATTTCAACAAATATCCTACAATCTAGAAATCATTATTGTCAAGTATTTTTATTGCCATTTTAGTTAATGTATATATCCCCGTTTGTAAATTTCGGCCCAAGTGATCTGTTTTGTGCTGGGAGGTCACCTTTTAAAAATTAATCAAATTCCTTGTTTTAATGGGAAAAATTGACATGACACAACATCACGCATCATATAACGAGGATCTGACAAGAACTAAATAACAGCAGGGAACCAAACACATTGAAGACATTAAGATTGTGAACAGGTGCACAGGACACAAGGGGAAGGAAGACACTGAAACTGATCAGAGGTGACATAGTTGAGACTAATATGACTAATCAGGCACCACAGAAAACAAAGCATGAACAAAACAAGGAGAAACATCAACTTAAAAATCAAATGAATAATAAAAAATGAATACTTAAAATTTAAAAGGCCTTACATTTTAATGAAGGGCATCTTTTAAAATTCTAGATAAAATAAATCTCCAAAAAGTAATTATGCACTGATGTGCCTTATCCCTCCAAAGTGCTCAGGAAGTTCTAAAAGAACGTGTGAAGAGAATTGTGAATAAACTGCACCCTCAGCGAATATTATTAATTACCAATTATTAATATCACATTTTATATATACAAAATTTGAATGTAACTGTCATTTATCAAGGTAATAATGAGCAGTCGGGGAAATACGGATGTCTATGATTCGTGATGTCTACAGTCACTAAAATTGTACAAGGTTTTCTTTGTCAAAAGATTATTCTGCACGTCACCACAACCGAGAGTGCCAAAAACAAGAAGTCTGATATTGCAGTCAATCAGAAGAAAAACGTTTGCGATAGTTCTGGCTGACTGGAAATCTGGTACCATTATGATGTTGCATTTTCAAGTCTACCTGGCTGCCACTGGCTCCCGGGATATCCCCACCATTTTAATGTGACCGTAATCATGCGAATTCCTGTTCAAATCAGACAAATCAATCAAGTCTGTTATGGGCAGGTAGGAGGGGGTTCAAACCAACACTCACTCCTCTGTCCCATGTGTCTGTAATTGAGTGGGTGATTGCTGACGTCAAACTTTGTAGTTCTGTACAAATGCCACTCATGTTTATCTCGAGCACGTTTGCATACAGCATCGAGAAAATATTTGCATATATTTGTTTTCATTTTGCCATTTGTTTTACTGAATGCAACACGTTTACAGAGATTTGGCTCATGAGCTTCTTTTGCTTCAGGTTTAATGTATGACCTCAGAAATGATTTTTGAACTGGTGTTTATTGAATGTAATTGTTTGAATTACATGAACATTGTGTGTGACAGACGGAACAGGGCACAAGAGTAACTTGCTGGCATGAGACCTGAGAGTTCCTTTTGCTTGATTGTAGGTAACTTTAAGTCAGCACTTAATTCAATAAAGATCAGTTTTCATCACATATGCTGCACCAAAATGTGAGAAGAAAGGCGGCAGTCATTTTAAATGCTGTAAAAGGGCGGCTGACTGGAAGTATTGAAGACAATCTCAGCTCTGCTGTCAAACTGCTCACATAACCTCTGAGTGACCTCTTCCCTTGCACTTTTCAGGGTCAACTGCAGTTGACTATTTTATCTGGCTCACTAGTGGACATTGCATGTCTAGGTTCCCTCAACTTGAATTAATCGCATTCGCGATAAAGTCAAGTAACCACAAGCGCATCATCAACCAGCATGTGAGGTCATGTTGGATTCCAAGTGAAAGATCATGGCCAGTAAGAGAAATTGGGGTGCGGTTGTGGACGTGTATGTGGCAACACATTAGTGTGTTCACATGAAGTCATTCACTCACTCACAGATGTTGGAGGACACAAAAGCAATGGGTATTATTAGTAAAACAATCTAGGATCCTCTGCTTTACAGCAAAGCTGTTGGCTTTACACAATGTAATGCGTTTCTGCAAATATAATGGGGTTTTCGTGCAAGGGGCCTGAAAAGAACACAATTTTTCTAGTTGGTTCTTTCTGCTAAATAAGCAGCGTCGAGCATCACTTGCAAGAGTCTGCCTCAGTCAATTTGCTTTTGATTTGGTCATGTTTTTGAGTGATGCCACTATCAGTGAGGTCAAGTGAAAAATATTTGACAATAATATTGGAAAAAGAGGAAATGGAACATAGAGAAGAAAGTTGTACTGGCGGCCTTGGTGCTCAGTTAAAAAATAGTTGACCGTAATATCAAAAGAGAAAAATATTTCAAAGGTCTTAGTATTTTTATTATTTTATTTTAACAGGGGAGGTTGTTAAAACCACTTAAAACATTGTTCATTTGGTTCGATGATGGGAACAGTTTGAAAGTCGATATTTTTTTAATGACAAAAACTTCGACTGTATGTATAGCTAGTGAAATATTTTCGTGAAATAAAAACAGCGACAATGCAAAATTAATAATTTGTTGAATTATATGAAGATCTGTTCTCATGCTTGTCTAGCATTTGTAGTGATGTCATTCAAGTTTAAGGTAAAGTGTTTTCAGTTTTTTGCTCCCTCTATTATAGATTTAAACCGTCAATACCTTGTCCCCACTCAAGACGTATACAAGGTCGGAGAGCCACAAAAGTGTTGTCAACCTGTCTCCAATAATGATAATCTTCATGTCATTGGAGCAATACAATATAACACATTCGTCAGATGGGTCTACAGTTTTTTAACATGACGTGGCGATTTTCTGCTTTATGTCCACTTCAGGTGTACGGTTTGCCCGAGTCTGTTTTCTCATAACACGACTGACTCAAGAGGGGTTCGAACCAGCCTGTTGTTGCATGTTGCT
Organism: Syngnathus scovelli; assembly: GCF_024217435.2. Lineage (NCBI taxonomy): Eukaryota > Metazoa > Chordata > Actinopteri > Syngnathiformes > Syngnathidae > Syngnathus > Syngnathus scovelli. The sequence goes on from NC_090856.1 coordinate 8,547,628, forward strand.
ATGCAGACAGACTTTTCCATTGGCTGAGTTTTACCAGTCGTCCTTTAAGACGAGGCTATTCCTGATTGCTCCGGATTGTTCAGCGGAATTAGGAACTGGTAATGGCCCTAAAGTCCATGTCTGAGGCATTATACTCAAGGGTGTGGGCCACCTCACATTTCCCATCTGTGTTTCCTTTGGTTCTTGCTCCTGAGCTGGATTGCCAGATTTGTTTCATTACGAGCTAATCTAGAGGATTAGTAACTAAAACAACAAACAGATAAAATAAAAGGCAGACATCAATGGGAGAAAGTGATGTTCCACAATTTAATTATGTTAGTAATTGGCTACTTCATCCATCCTGCTTGTTTATTCCATGACTGGAGCCTATGCTTTATAGTGCTTGAAAATCCTGTAATACCCTGAAATGTCTCATGTCAGTAAGGGTTAAGATAGTTGTCCTAATCTGTGTGGAAATTCAGTCGTCAATTTTTTCTTGTCTCTCTGCATATTGTATGATTGTGAACATAACATCCATGACAGTTCACCCCCCCCCACACACACACACACACACATCCATCCATCCATCCATTCATTTTCTGGACTTCTTCATCCTTGTTAGGCTCACAAGGGAGCTGAATATGACAGGGTATATCCCGAAATTATCATCAGTCAATCACAGACTTCTTCAAAAACAAAAACAATTGAATGCAGGGCACTGTCCCAGTTTGATGGGAAACGCCAATACAATGGACAATAACACTGGCAGTACAGATTAATTTCAATATCAATTTACCTGATTATTTAATTTGAGGATCATTTTATCCACCAAAGTCTGTGATGTATTTACACCAGAGAATAAACTATTCCACTTGTGTGCAAACTACTCTCTATTAAAAGTTAGATCATGGTTTAATCTTATACTACGTTCATAGAGGTGAAACCATATAACTGGTGCAACAGTGCATTATTACGCTTTCACCTTAATAGCCTCACAATATATGCTTTTTAATATAGAAAGTCTTACAAAACATGTAAAGGTAATTTCTCACAATTGTGGGTTGAATTCTGAATTATATGATTTCAGGGGAATTTGATTGTCCACTGTATGTACTTTACATCATAGTGCTATTGCTACTTTGTGCATTGACAGCGAAACATAATTATAGGAGCTGATTGGTTGATGAAACTCCTTTAACAGTTTTCATATAACAATTCCACACTAAAGCTCTATAATGGTTGCTTTCATTTAATGTATTGGATAGCATGAGAAAATCAAAAGGATATCCGTTGGGATACATTGTGGTCTTCAACTATGAGTTTCTAGTTCACAATGGTCTCACTTACCGATGGTTCATTTGTGGTGCACATGACAGCTGTATTTTGAATTTCATCTGTACCCCATCTGAATTAAAGTCATTTGGCCGAGTGAATAGACAGGAAACACACAGCAGACAGAAAAACACCAAAACCTCCGCTCTAACACTCAATGAGAAGAGGCTCCTCCGAGGGCTATCAAAGGTTATAGGAAACACGGCTGGAGACCTGCTGGGCCCAACTTGTATTTGGAGAGTCATCTGAGGTAGACCATTTGTTCTGGGCGGGAATGTTGATCTGAACCAAAAAATGAACGGGAAACCCAATATTGGTGCTACAAGTAGGAAGAAACACCCAAAGGGCATTAGGCTAGTGCAATTTGGCACTGAATAAAAAGCTCTGTGTCATTAAAGCCAAGGCCATTATATCACAGTGATAATATATTTCTGCATTACGTCACCAAATGACTTTTCATTGCAAATGTGTTATTTTTCTCTACTATTCATTTTCACTTTTTGATTGGAATTTTGTGCTCGTTGTGGTTCTATTCATGCCATCACTTTCCTTTCTAAAACTGGTTTGAACCAAAATGTCATGTCTTTTTTACTCTATTTAGATGGAGAGCAAAAATGACCGAACAGTAAACTTCAGTAAATGCCTCACAAATAAGATTTATAGTGACATTTAGGAGTTGTCTAACTGTTAATTTGAATACCACCTCCAGACACGGAACATGTTCTGGTTTACACATTTGTTTGAATATGAGGTAAGAATGCCCTTCGAGGATACGATAAATCCTACACGACAAACACTAAATACAACTGTCATACGACAAATGTTTTTAGAATATTCTGTTTTAACTGGACTGCGACTGGAATGTTGCTGAGTGTTTTCCAGCGTGTAAAATATGTGTTTGGGCAGGTTTCTGTGTTGGTGTCCAGAGCTAGAATAGACAGTTTTAATTGAAGTGGTCCAAAACTACATTAAAATCCTCCACTGAGATGAAGCATAATGACAAATAAATGAAGTAAATGAATAAATCATGCTTTTCAGAAGCCAAAAGGACACTGTAATCATTTATGTGTCTTTCTAGGAATGGGGTCAGTAAGTGTGTGTCATCATTTTTTGTTTGAATAAGTGTGTGTTTACATAACTATTACTTTATTATCAATTTGTTTTAATGGAAAAATTGTGTTCTTCAAGTGAGGTACAGTGTTTTCGCACCAAACCTTGCAGCAAAGCTTTGGGAATTGTGGCCAAAATGTCTTAGTGCCATTAAATCATGACACATTTTCCCACATTTTGTTTTCAACATATTTCCAAAAGGTAGTTGCTATGTCGGTTCAACGACTACAAATACCAACGATCATTCAGCCAAGTTTTTTGATTGATAGTGTAGAAAATCCAAATCCACCAAGAGCGCTGAGTGACTAGTCATCCCTTCTCGGACGGAGTCCGCTCCATTGCCTGCAACCCTGCCGTCTGTTGAATGTTTCTGTTTTGCATCACCTTAGTTTTCCACATAGCTACTTTTGTGCAGCTGCGTTGTGTGTGTCAATTGTTGCGACCATTAAGGAACTGAAATTTTATGTTTATTTGGGAACTAAGAAAATCATGGATAGAACTTATAGCCATTAGCCACTTTGACACCGCACTCCTGAAAAAGTGGCTCATCACATAGCTGATGAAAGTTCCCTATTAACATAATTACATGTGTGGTGATGGCACCGTAACAATAATAATTGCTTTCAAAAATGCATACTTGGCTATATCGCAAATAGTAGCCATAATAAAACAAACAAATAGAACGAAGGTAAATAAAAGATATTACTTTTTTGTTCAGGTAAAAAAACGTAGTTCATAAATGAAAATAGAGATACGTAGCCCTTCAAAGTTTCCTCTTTTTTAACTGCACTAGCCAAACAGTTGCAGGGTTATTACTTAGTGGTCTCGCTGTACAAACCAACAGGAAAAGGTTGGAGATAGTGGTCGCGTTCTCACAGGGAGTGGTAAGTTCTTGGTTTCCTGAAACTAAACACCGAAGCTTTGTTTCCAGTATGATTTTTACATGCACGGCAAGCTGAGACAACTGCATGTCACCATGAGCAATTTCCTCTACCAAAGAAATTGCTAAAATAAAAGCACAACATTTGTGTCATGTGACTGTGCTATATATGAAACTCCTACGTATATGTTTTTATGGCAGGTAGTAGACCACCATGTTTTTATTTTCTTTCTAATACAACTTAACAATGCTCCTTTGGATGCTTTCTAGCAATGTGTAAGTCACAACAAAATATTCTAATTGTTGCATTTCAAATGAAATGTGTATAGCAGTAATTCTATATTTTAACACTAACACGTACTTGCTGGTCAGGAAGCTCGACAATTGTTTAGGAGGTGGAAATCCTTGGGCTTCTTTGATAAAGTCAAACCAAGACTATCCCTTTTCCTGCCTCTACCCCACCTGTTTTACTTACTTTTTTACTTCCTTAGATAATCTTCTCTTGATTGGTACTTGTGAACCAAAATACACACGTTCACCTTTTCCTCTTTATATGTTGTACTCACACACGTCCCTATTGCATTCTCAATAATTCAGTATTCTGTATTTCTGTAGACTGACATCTCTTAAATACACTAATATTCCTTGACCCTTACTCACATTCCTCACCTTTGGCTTTGAGAAATTCACGTTTTTTTCCACATAAATAAAAGTGGCAAGTTCGTAGTTTAAGATGCTGAATAAATAAATATATAACTGAATTTGATATATTATTGAAATTGTTGTAAACTAGTGTCATGAAATTAAAACTGCTGGGACTACTTAATTTCTATTTCAGACCAAGTCACCTAAATATTTTCAATGTGCAGCAAAAAAATGAGTTACCTTGTTACAATACTTTAGGAGGAAGTACGCACTGTCTAATAGTAACCTTGCTTCAATCATGAGACTCCTTTCTCTCCAACCAGGTTACATTTTGGCTTGCCCGTTTGTTTACGTCAAACCTAAATGAATAATTGAAACAGTAATTTTCACAAACTGAGTGCAGGAAGAAAAAAAAAACACTTTTTGTATTTGCGACCTTCTTGCAAAGAAATTAAGGCCCAAAAACACAAAAAACGATTTGTGTGTATTTGACACTTGAAAAAATATTAGGATAGTGCGTATAAGCAGTCTAGGACTCAAGAAGAAACTAAACCATAAAAAAACAAATTACTTGTCATTAAAGCCAATGGTTTGCATATAGTACATATTGTCAATAAAAATGTATTACTGGTGCTTCATTTCATGACCAGTCTCCTTACAACTTGTGGATTGGCATTGTAATACATGAATGCAATTTTATGTATATTACCACTTGTCTAAATGGATTTGGGCTTTGGAAAAACAAACAAAAGTGTTTAATATATATTTTTATATGTGATAGCATGCAATCAGAAAATGATATGAAGACCTTTTTGCAAACCTCCATCCATCTACTATGAGACCTCCATTATGTGTGTCGGGTATTAAAACAAAATGGCTGACCACACTGGGCAAGGAATACTGACAATTTAAATATTGAGTTTGACTATCTGCAGAATTTTTTGTCCTGGTCAATTCACATTTGCATGGCCACTTGTGACCAAGCATCGTTTTTAGGCCTCAAACTGAAATATGTACATTAAGAGTCATCATATTTGGTTGTAAATGGTTAGTCTTATGTATATAGGATCTTACTAGACCTTAGTTATCTTTCCAACCAGATTAGAGTCAGACTTTTTTTCAAAATCCAAAGGAAATGAGAAAAAACTGAAATCCTTGGTTCATCATGGGGAGCATTAGAGTAGAATATAATGAATATAAATGAGAAGGGCATTCACCACAAATAATTATATGAGTGACTCTTTGAGGGAACACCTGAGGGGAGTTGTCACTTTTTGATGTCATTTGATGGCCCATGGCCAACTGCCTGGGTACCATGAGAAAGTGAATCCCAATTCAGAAAGCACTTTTTTCTTTTCGTCATCCTGCAACATCTCAACTGCTGGGGATGCCCCTTATCTTGGCATTTTAAGTGTATACCCAACAGGAAGAGACTGGTGACACAATCTCTCGCTCCATGTTGACAATCTCCGTAGTAGTCCCTGCAGTTCCCTGAGTGCTCCCCATATCCTTCCTAAACAAAGTGAGTTAAAGGTTGAAGCCTTATTTTCAAATCAAGATTGACTATTGCTTAAGAGGCTGGGCTTTACTGGTACCGTGAGTCAGAAAGGAAATGTGTGTCAGTAGACGATTGATGAACCCTTTATCATAGCTTATTCAGTGGTCACAATGATGAAATAAAATTTGGCTAGAAAAAGTGAAGTTATTCAGCAGTTGAGTGCAAGGTGACATAAAATGTGTTGAAATAAAGTACGTAAGTGAGGAGTAAGGAGTTAGCAACCTTTTTCTTTTATCTTTACAAGAATCACTGTTGTGATGTGAGAAGTCAATACAGCTATGCGTTTATATGTTTTTATAAAATGTGTTCTCACTAAAGTTAAAACCGATTTGGGCTTAACAAGGAGTATTAAACTACCCTATTTTCCGCACTATAAGGCGCACCTAAAAACCTCCAATTTTCTCAAAAGCCGACAGTGCGCCTTATAATCAGGTGCGCCTTATAAATGGACAAAGTTTTAAAATGGGCCATTCATTGAAGGTGCGCCTTATAATCCGGTGCGCCTTATAGTGCGGAAAATACGGTATGCTTATGTACATACACAGTATCTCAGCAAATTTTTGTGGAAGATACAACTGCCTGTTGTTGTTTTTTGCATTATCCAAAGTTTTTCCCAATGGTTTGATAATTAGTGGCCAATTGAAGCCTAATATTTGCCCCAGACCTCTGGCTAGTGGCTACTTTGTTGCAAAGAATTGCAAATGAAACTGAGTCAGTCCAATGCTCTATGCAACTGGTTGGTACCCCAATGACTTTCCCAACGACTCTGTATTACCGCAGTACTTGGTGCAACGTGCAACTTGTGTCTGAATTCGGACACCACATCCTTGAAAGAAAGCGGAAATGAGCATTCTTAAAGGAGAAAGTCTGGTCTATGTCCCCTTGAGTCACTAACTTTTCCCACATTTACCATTGCCACACAAAGCAGCCTTGCTGGTCGCTTAGCAACCTTGACAGATGACAAGAGCCAATAGTCAGCATGAATGTAGCGCAGGCGTTCCGGATAGAGTCAGAAAGTGACTTTTGGATCCCATTGACTCCGTTCATAGTTTTATTAATCCACAAAGTTATTAGCAAACCTGATGATCTCGGGAATTACTTAGAAAAGGTGCATACACAGACAGTGACTTGCAACAAACACCAAATTAGAGAGTTTTGTGAGTCACAAAAAATATTCTTGGTAAGAAAAAAAAAAAACATTTGAAAACAAAAACTAAAAGGGTATTCATTGTGCATATACTATGAGAAAAAAATCTGAAATTATATGAAAATGGCCTGCCAAATCTCATGTGAGGAGATAAAATAAAGAGATATTATTCATACCAAATGTTAGGGTACCACCAATGGAAAATACATGGAACAGTTGTGAGGTGAGCATTGCAATATTTATGTCATGATATATCAACCAGACCACGGACCCTGAGCCAGGCCATGTGGCGTGCAGGGCAGACACCCGGCGGACTGTGGTCTTTTGTTAGATTTGTTGCTATTTAATTAGTACTTTCCTCAATTTTACTCCAAGAGACCAGCCCACATTTTATTGGGAGCAGCTCATTAACCCATTTGCAGTACAGACTGGCAAAAGAAACCCATCAATATCAGTGGTAGCCAGGGGTGGTGAGGAATCATGTCTTAATAAAAAAATAGAATAAATGAAATATAATAAAAAATAAAATATAATAAAATGAAAAAAGTCTTAATTATAAGAATCTCTCTTTCCAATATAATATTTGATTCATGCAGTGAAAGTGAATTATATCCATTATTTTGACACACAGCAAGCAAACACCCTGGCTGAGAAGTAATTGCTCATCATTCATGATCGTTGCATGAAATCACATAAGAATGCTTTTTTGGTGCACACATACTTGTGGTTGTCAGTGTTAACTCACGACAAATTTTGAGAAGTGAAGTGCAATACAAATGAGTAGCAAACAATAACAAATTGGTATTCCTTGCTGCAGCTTTAAAGCGTGAAAAAACTATATGGCACTTTCTTTAGATCTTTCAACAGCCTTCAAGCTTGCTTTTGGCAACGTGAGCTCAACACACATAATAGCGGAACGGGGGGCATGGGCCTGTCTTTAATCCTTAGAGGATATGACCTCAGAGAGGCATGTTGAGCCACTTACCACTTGAGAAGCAGCGGTGACAACATTATTAGCACTGAAAATAAGTGCTAATTCACTGAGCTGTCCCTGTAGACTCCTGCAATGATTCTTCATTCAAGCCTGCTGATGTTTTTGAACTGGACGTGTTTTTATCAGCTTGGATTTTCTTTCATTTAGTTGTTAAAAGTCAAGTTTCTGGGGGTTGATGGAGTGGGATAAGTCATAGTGTGTGATCCAAGAACTTCATCAGGGCAATGACCTACCTACAGCTATCTTTAGGATCTGTGGGCATTTCAAGACGATGTAATTTGTTCCATGTGAATTTTGAAGAAGGAAATTTCTTGTCAGGGCTCTTGCCTGCTTTCATAAAACCTTTCAGGTAGAGCTCCCCATGTTTGGCTGCCACTAGGATACGCACAAGTTTAAAATACTATAATGCAGATCAACAAACATTGGGTTTCTTTATTTTTATTCATTTATTTTTTTGTTCAAATAAACCATTACTATTTGACATATTAACAGTGGGAATATAATAAACTTTGTCGATCCAGATCATGCAAAGAAAGCCTTCTTTCGTAGTATTAGTTAGTTAATCGACAGTATATGCGTTGATTGACCATAATAGCCCGCACACAATGAAAATAAATGGTCCATAAATGACATGTATCATATTTATGTTGGAAAAAAACATGTTGTGGTTTATGTTAAATCAGCAGTTATTATCACATTATCCTTTGGGGAAATAAATTGTGCAACCAGGAAAAGGAAATGTTATCCTGCGCACAGAGTATGTTTCTTGACTTTCTGTCCTCACGGCCACTTTGTAGATTCCCTGTGTAAGATGCCAGGGCAAATTAGGTTTGAGTGTATTTGCATGGAATTATCTCGTTTGCTCCAATTTTCTCTGCAAGATACTAAACAGGAGATTAAACTATATTCACTGATCCCAGAAAAACCTGTTAAATCTCTTGAATCATCCGGTTTGACAGAACGCTGTGCATTTAGGCTCTCTCAGGGAGGAGTTTAACAGACTATTATCAAACTGATAAAAGTCAGACACCACTTCATTATTGCTGCTTAAAGCTCTGTTTGAGCACTGGAGGAGGAAGGCATATCTTAAGCTTTAAAATTTTATGAAGCGAAACATTGAATGTGATCAGGGTAATTTCCGTTGAAGCAATTGTTCTTCCTGCTGCGGCAGTTGCCACAAGACAGAATCCAAACACAGAAAGACCTCTCTGATCCCGGCCGGCTCTTTTAGTTCGCGAGTTGGTGTCCCTTCCCGGGAAAAAGGGAGTCCCGGGCAGGTCTTCAAATTCTAGCCGGCAAAGTTTCCATGTGAATTCCATGAGGCAACTGCTTACAGTGGTGTTTTCCAGAGAGCCTGGTGTACTTCTGCTCCTCTTGTTTGTGTTTTGTTTTTGTTCAGGAAATTGGAAAGTATGAGTTTCCATCCCAGATTAGCAATGCCAAAGACCCCTTGATGATGCCTAGGCCTTCACAACCATTCCCAGAACCTTTGCAGGTTTATACACTTTCCTCATTATTCTGGGCTTTATTTGTTTGGCACCCTGCTGGCTGTCCATAGCTCACCAAGGCACATCCATAATTGTTTTTTTTTTTTTCATTCGGAAATGTTGAGAAAAGTCACACTGCATTTTATGTATCCGTCATCATGCAGAGGTGTACGTGAGCACATGATTTTTCGCGCTATCAATGTGCATTATAGAACAGGTAATAGGTCTGTTTACGTGACATTTACTTTATTTCCGTAGTCACAAACACATTTTAATGTTCCCTCTTGAATACAGTCAATAATCATTTAATTACACAAAACGCAGTAAAAACGTACAGTAACGCACGTGAATTCTGGCTCACGCACCAAATCCAAAGCCTGTGGGTTACGTTGGGAATGTGTTTTGTTTCACACGACTTTAATTTGTGCTATATTAAACATGTTGATTTAATTATAGTACTCAAAATAGACTCCCAGTAATCTGATAATTAGACAATGTTTGGTTATTTTTAACATGTTGAACTAATTACATTTACAGTTCTTGTACAAATATTATTTTCAAGACACATTTATGTACAAATTCATTTACCGTATTTTCCGCACTATAAGGTGCACCTAAAAACCTCAAATTTTCTCAAAAGCCGACAGTGCGCCTTATAATCCGGTGCGCCTTATATATGGACCAATATTGAGCCACTACAGCAGGCGTGTCCAAAGTCTGGTGCACGAGCCAAATGTATATATCTTATGTATAGACAAAGTTTTAAAATGGGCCATTCATTGAAGGTGCGCCATATAATCTGGTGCGCCTTATGTATAGACAAAGTTTTAAAATTGGCCATTCATTGAAGGTGCACCTTATAATCCGGTGCACTTTATAGTGCGGAAAATACGGTACTAGATAAACATGGGCTTGGAGAGATTCATGTACATTCAATATAACATTTAATCAGTATTAATGCTACTATTTTTGTTTTTCTATGCATGAGCGACACCAAACATTAAATCAAATTCCGTGTGTGTTTTAATGTATTTGGTGAATTATTTTAGATAAGGAGTTCAACTTTAGTGGTCCCCATGTGAAATATAATTTATCTTGTTTGATAGTAGCTCAATGTGTCATGACATATCCTGAGAAATGATACCTTCACAACAAAACACTGATTAACCCTGAATGGGGAATTAAATGGTGGCCCTGGTTTGCACCCACTACCAGCACCTTATAGAGATTACTAGCAGGTGATGCTAATCGGTGAAAAGTGTCCCAATTCAACGTTTGAAGGACAGATGATTGTCAACAGATGGAAGCCTCCGAGTCCAAGAAAAAAGGAATCAGGTTGGAGTGGAATGTGGAAGTTCAATCGGATAAGAAAAGCCCTCGCTACCAGGTATGATGTCAGCCCATCTACATTTAAATGTGGCCTTAAGGAAAGCTGATGTAATCCCCTTAACATTATTTGTCTCAGAGTGACGTTTTACAGCAGGAGTGGAAGAGTTACAAGGAACAAATGAGCTAGATAACTGTAGACAGGTGCCATCAAAAGTATATATTTTTTAATTCTACTGGTTCAGTATTTTTCATTCCACATGCCTGTTTTGCCTTTTTGATTAAATTTTGGAAAAGAAATACACCTTGCTTGCCACTACCACCAACACAACAACTAGCAATACAATAGCTCTAGTCAGTAAAAATATACAACTTCAAGTGGATACAGTTTAAACAGTGAATTATTATAATATAGAAGGAAATCTAATTAAACATTGGCATAGGTACCACTATCAGACATGTCAAAAGGTATGGTGGTACACCTGGAATACTTCCCAAGTGGAAGTAGCTCTGGCAGCTTTGTTGTCATGATCTCATAATGATTTTAACATGGGCGTTTATTCTGGCTGTTGCCATAACAGCCAGGATACATATAGCTTACATGTACAAAAGCATTTCTAGGAAAGATAATGAGCGGATGGGACTTATTTATTTACATTTACATCTTACCATGCAAGCACAGATGAACTCAGAAAATGACATCACTAACGGATGAATAAAATCAGAATTTTGCTAATGAACAGCAAAGGTTACGACAGCAAAACCACTTCCTTTCCTGTTCCCTTCAGACCTTTCACTTCCATTTATTAAATTAAACACATGCTCAATGGAAACAGCTTCTGAGATTCACATACATCTTTTTAAAGATCATGACTATAGTGGGCACTCTACATTTCCCATCATGTAAAGGGGTTCTGCTCATCACAAATTGTTTCTTTAACAGCAGAATGGGATGGAAAAAAAATATACACATCTATATACTATATCATATCTATTATAGTATATATAGCTCAGATATAGTACATACAGCGGAATGGGATGGGAAAAAATATACACACCTATAGTATATATATATATTTATTGGTATTAAATATACAATATAATATATAATAATGAAAGGTTGATTGATTGAGTTCTATTCTTACCTTGTTTTTAATTTATCGTACATCTGTTAAGATTATGGCACACCACATTAAATTTGATATTTTCGGGAGAGGAAACATTGGCTCAGTCATTCACCAGAAAAAAAATATATACACTTGTTATTGAAAAAGTGAAAAGTGTAGCGTAAAAAGAACAAAAAGAGATTGTGGTTTAAAAATGTGTACAGAAGCTCAGATGAACGAATATTTCAGTAAATGTAAAATCAACCAGGTTTATTTTAAAGGGGTCTTCTATTTTGATAGTAATTTGTGCTGCTCATTTCATAATGTTAGTGTTGGACTGGATTTGGTGAGAGTGCAGAGCTGTAGCAGATTAACCATCTGCACTGTGCAAACACAGACAGACATATTGTAGATGAAAAGAAGTGATGAGAAGGTTGAAAGTGTTATCTTTTGCGTGTTATCTCATAAAAGTGAAAAGGAACATTTCAGTTTCACGCCCGTACAAGAAAGTCTGCCATGATGCTCTCAAGGCATTTGGGGAATTGCACAAGTTTGACTGAATGCCATCACATTATTTGTGAGTATAGTTCAGTCCAGTGTGAACCCTCCCTGTTCTGAGCGAAGCAAACCTGGCAAGGGTGTTGTCCATAAAAGAAAATCCTTATTCTTATAAATTCAGCCTTATTCTCAGTTTGCCGGTGTTGGAGAACTGCTATTTAGGTGGTCTTGTGGAAACTCAGGTACATAAGGTCTCCTGGGGTCTGTAGAGTGTTAAGCTTTTTTTCCCTTTACTTTCTCCCTTGGTGTAGTAACAAAGACTAGATGTTTTTTTTCTGCCCTTTTCCTTGTTTTCTTTCACAGTCCTCTTAATGAGACAGCAAAGACATACTGTATGAGCTGCGATTGTGATTTGATATTTTCTGAAGTTGCTATGCTGAAGTGAAAGTACCTAATGATGTTGCTATTTAATCCTTTCACTGGGATGTAAAGTGCTACGAAGTTGTATTGGGCCCACACTGAAAAGAGACAATTGTGTGGATAAAGTAATACAATTGATTACAAGAAACTTATAGAGTATATGTATAAAGTCTTTATTTTACTAGAACATTAAAAATTCCAAAAGTAAAAAAACAGCAACTGCTACTATTCTTTGAAAATCCAGACTTTCTTTTTTTTTTTTTGTGAAAAACAAATTTATTTTATTTATTACGAGTATTTTGCTTGCGATATGGCAGTGGCCCCAGTACTCATTTGCAATTGTAAAAATGGGTTAAAGATGTACAAAAAATAAGAATATAAGAGCCCTTGATCTATAAAATCTGTCTTATGTAAAAACCCTTATGCAAGTCATTGGTAATTGATATCTGTTTGTATTACCTACTGACTCATTTTGAATCCACCTGATAAGCAACTTGCAGTACAATTAAATAATAGACAACATGAGATGAGATGTGGCTGAAATTGAATGTGAGTTCTCACATGTAATGTGAGCTCAGAGAGTGGCCCCGAAAAATCTCTTCATTTCCTCTTTCCTTGCTTTCACACTTTGAAGTCCATCATGCTGACACATCCTTTCTAGTTTAGATAGGGTGGGTTTTTCATCTCATTTTTTAATTCTCACGCGTATATATGTGCCCTGAATACTATTTGAATAAAAACATAATGATGCTCTAAGTCATCAATAGGAAAAATGTTCTGTTCATGAATCAGAATTTCCTGAGGGAGCAATCCCAAGGGATGAATAAAGTTGAGTCTAAATCTAAGCACTTGGGTAAAGAAAGTGCTCGTATAATAAGATAATCAAGTTTAATAAACTCGTGTAATAATCACTTCACTGCACTCTGAGACTTTATAACAGGGATTCTCTTTTGTTGTATAATGATCTGTGATTTTCAATGATTTTTATTGTGATATATCTGACTTATATGAGCAGTTATCTGGACAGCTCATCCCTCCTGCCCCTCCCATCCTGTCAGCATAATTTATGCTAATTGCCCGCACCTCATTTCCACACCTGCTCCCAGCTCATTAGCCACCCTATATAAACTCACACCCAGCCCACTGTGTCACTTCGTTCTGTTGCTTGACCTGTTAGCCGGGTCTCCACTACAGAGGTCGCCTTAATAAACCTTGGTCCAAGCTGCACTTGGTGGCCCTGTCTCCGCCCGTGACAAATGTAAGTTTGTCTTCAAGTTTGCTCTAATTATAAGAATGACATTCTTATACTAAATCAAAGGAATATAAATCTGAAGGCATCTGCAAGTTACTTATGCACAGGGAAACAAACTAGAGCTATACACATGCAGGATATGTATGTATACAATTGATCATCATGACTTGTAATGCACATTATTGAAGTATGCAGTTAATTTGAAGCCACAGATCGTGCAATATATTTGAGGTTTTTCAGTTCAGTATTTACATTAAAGCTGATTAAATGAATATCAAAAGTCAAAGTCAAAGTCAGCTTTATTGTCAATTTCTTCACATGCCAAAGACACACAAAGTAACCGAAATTTCGTTCCCCGCTATCCCACGGTGACAAGACATGGCACACAATAGACAATCAAGTAAACAACAGCGTGCTGAATAAATAATGAATAAATAACACAACAAATAAATAAGAGGAGCAAAAAGGAGCAAGTGAGCGTACAGCAGACATTCCAGAAAATAGCGCAAAAGTGCAGCTCGCTACGCAGAAGGGGGTAGCGAGTTCAGGGTCCTAACAGCCCGGAGAATGAAGCTGTTGGCGAGTCTGGTGGTGTGGGAGCGCAGGCTCCTGTACCTCTTCCCAGAGGGCAGAGGGTCAAACAAAGAGTGAGCTTTAAATACATAGCTGTTTTTACTGTTGTTCGGGTGTTATTTCAACCATTCGGACTGTCCGTGCATTGCCACAAATCATGTCATTTAGGACATTAAAGCTAATGAAATGAATATGATGTATACATAGCTGCATTTTCTGTTGTTCAGGTGTTATTTCAACCGTTTGCACTGTCCTTGCATTGTCACAAATCATGTAATTTATGAAGTGTGCATATTTTTGAAGCTTGTTTTAGTCAGTGGGAATCTTCAGGATACAAAATAGGTTAACACATTGCATAACTGCCCCGAGCTTCTCTGTCTGACACACCTGCCTAATATGTGATACGATATTGGAAGAGACATGAAAGGTTACATCAACAAATTGTACCCTTTTATGCAAACGTGCTCTTTTTCACCAATCATTGTATATGCAGGACAAATGATCTGATGATATGAGAGTCTCTGTCTCTGCCAACGCATGCAAAACCGTCAGTGTGTACAGTAGGATCTGTTACGCACCACCCGAGATCCCCAATGCACAACTACAGAAACAGTCATTTGATCTGCCACCTTTCCCCACTCTGCAGATTTATGCACATAAATCATTTCCTACGCAGTGTTTGGGGGGATTTATAGCAATAATAGGCCATCTTTGCCATTCCCATCCTGTTGCCTCAGTGCAGTTCTTGGGAAAAACCTCACAGGTCTTAACATTTGGTCACATCTGGGTTTCAGTTGCACTGTTACCTTTTCCTAACCTCGCAGATCCTAAACCTAATCATGTGTTTCCATGGAGTTACCTGCTCAATCTAATCTGGGAGAGCTTTGAAACAGCGGCAGGCCGGTGCGTAACAATGTTTTGAAACATGTCATTCTTCTGTTTGATCATGTTGCTGTAACAGGGTGGGTCCACTGGTAAAACATCAAGACTGCTTGTACAATAATATTACCACTGTCACATTTAGTCTCTGCATTTCATGTCATCTGCATCAGTAAATGCAAATGTGTAAAATGATGTGACTTCAGCTCAAGTGCACCTGCTGAGCTGTAAAGTTTTTTTTTTTTTTTACTGCAGACGATGTATGTAATGCTTAGCATTGTGTATTTTGAACATAGGTAATAGTTTAATAAAACATTCATAAACTTGTGTCTGAGATGCAAAACGAATGCCAGGAAGAAATATTTTTATGTCAGGACACGTTTTTTTTTTTTTTTCATGTCGAAAAAACGTTCCAATATTCTGTAGGTGAGCGCTTCTTGATTTAAATAATGGCATGCATAGCGGAGTTTGTTTTCAAATACTAAATCAAAGCGACTCCTCAGAATGTATTCAAATCAATTGGTGATTTTATTATATTTTTATTGGCTTTTGACCTGAGCGCCATAACACCAAGAGTCCAGACTAACTTCCTCCATGCAAATTGAAAATGTTCCAGCAAGTACAGATTTTAATCCACGTCTTTCCTAAATTCAGCTATAGGACAGGCTCCAAATCACCCAGAAGATGACAGGATGGATTAAAATATTAAAGTAGAAACCTATAGATAATGGGAAGGGCAAATGGAGCTTTTGAAGAATAGCATTATGGTGACTGCTTGACTTACCGGCCAAACATTGATGATGATGAGACTATTTATAAAAACATAACAAGTAGTTATTCTTTTATTATAATATAGAATTTACATCTAAACTTTACCTTTTTTTTTACCTCATCAAAGGATAATCTGGCCTATCTGTCTGTTAAAAATTAAATGTGGCTATTGAGCACAAATGTGGTCTCCTGATGTACACTGATGAGAAGAGGCAAGGTCAAATTAAATACATACACAGGTAGAACAATTTAACATTGACGTCACTCGGCTTGGTTTTCTATAACCAATAAAAGCAATCTAGTACAGGGATGCTGGAAGACACATTTTATCCCATCTGAGAAATGAGCAAACCATTGTCGAAAACCCGCAGAAATATTTACACTGGAAATACTGTAAAAATTATCCTGTGCCCGAGACAGAATTATTCAAGTCCAAAGTCTGAAATGTGTTTTTTGAGCTTTTCGTAGCTATTGCTATGAATAGATGATGATGATTGAGGTGAACATGATAATTAAATGAAATGGTCAGTAAAGTTGTCAGTAACAAGAAACAGGCACTTTGATTCAATGAACTAACCACTGTGACGCATGACTTGGCCATTGACTATTGTCTCTGTGATTTAGTCAGCCATGTTGTATATTCCTGCTGATCTCAGATGTCAAACTTAAATTTTGTTCTTCAACACAAATATTTAATGAACAGTAAACTCTGAGTGTGATCTGTACAGATGTGCACATCATCCCTTTCAACATCTACTCTGTGTTTTTGATTGGAATGGCAGAGTTTACCTTTGCCCAACTCAAACTCAACCAAACCTGTGTGACCACAGTCTAAAAATTAAAAACGGCATCAATTCATTAATATTAATTTTACAGTGTTTTATTTTCAGAATATAAAATGTTGGACTCTTTGAGTGACCATGTGGTCATTGACGAACTCACTGACATCACGAAAGAGCAAAAATGAAGCCCTCGTGCGTCGAAGCTCATCAGTATTCCTTCCTCTTTATGACCATCGTAAAGGTCTTGCGAGTACTTATTTCAATTGAAGCACAAGCAGCGATTTTTTTTTTTTTTTTTTTTTTCTCCCTCTCCATGTTTAGGCCTAAAATAAGATTTGCTGAGCGCACGTGTTGTCTTCTACACATTCAACTTTGGCAAATTTGCATAAAACAGAAACAATGCTGTCCAGAATTATGTAAAATAGGATTTTTGGGAATGTGGGAGGAAAAACATGCAAACGCCACTCAGGAAGGCAAGAACCTGGATTTCAACCCTCAACCTTTGTGAGCCTGATGTGCTAACCAGTTATCCACCATGCTAAAATTCTTGTAAGCCTTTTTTGTATTTTTAAAGATTTTTTACAGATTAGACATTGCTGTGCCCTTCTGAAGTGAAAAACCATGCACCAAAGTTGTCCGAGAGGCGTTTTGGTGACATCATCAAGGAAGGCACCCTCATTAGCAAAAGGGAGGTAGAGCAATTAGCCAGTGCAATTAACCTTTAAAAGGCTGCTCATCCGGAATGAGCAAGGATGAATAATAGTCAAGCTCTCCCGTATAAATCCAAGGCATTGCTGTCCAGAGATCCTCCCTAGAGACTGAGGTAAATGGTTGCAAGGGCAGTCAGTGTTGGAGCGTGTGGTGAGTCAGGAGTATGAGAGCTTGCTAACTCACACTTTGGCAGTGATGGTAGACACCATAAGCATGCACAAAATATTTGGAGGTTGTTGTTGAGGAGGAGGAGGGGGGGGGGGTCTCAAATGGTGTTAAGGGAAATATACTGTGGGATTAGGATGTCGCTCTGTAAAAAAATAAAAAATAAAATAATCGTTAGCAGCACAGTAGAGCAAATCTTCCTCACAGCTCCTTTACATTTCTATTTTTGCTTGCATGTCACTGGCAATCAGTTCTGCGTATATCCTGCTTGTCACCCAACGTCAGCTCCCCCATGGCCCAGAGGTCAAGACATATTTAGCCTTTAATCACAAACGAGGCCCAAAGGGCGTCACAGGCCCTCAATGACAAATATGAATGTGACACAATAGTAAAACAGGAGGTGGCACGGTATGCGGGTTTGATTTCGTCGCCGGTCCTCCCTGTGTGGAGTTTGCATGTTCTTCCTGTGCCCGTGTGGGTTTTCTCCGGGCACTCCGGTTACATACCATATCCCAAAAACATGCTTGGTAGGTCGATTCTCCAAATTGCCCAAATGTGACTGCGAGTGCGGATGGTTGTTTGTTTCTGTGTGCCCTGTGATTGGCTGGCAACCGGTTCAGGGTGTCCCCCACCTACTGCCCACCCGATGACTGCTGGGATAGGCTCCAGCACGCCCCCGACCACCTGTAGGGACAAGCAGTAAAGAAAATGGATGGATAGTAAAACAGGCCTACATGTAGTTTAACTAAATGCAAGAGTAGAACAATCTGGATCAACAAAAGACCGTGTACGATTTGAATAATCTGTTCCAGGTTGATCCTATCACCATCTAACTTTATAATAATATAAATAATTGCTTTTCTTTCCAGTCTGATTCCTCATGGCAACAACCAACTTATGTTAATATTGTTCCTTACTCTGAAAGGGATATCCAAAACACATTCACAGGTTTGTTTGAACAGTTGAAAAATGATGAAAAAAACTTTCTGAATAATTTAATGTTTTTTTTTTTTAAATAGCTGGTTATCTTGTTCAGGTATGTAAGAGAGAGTCAAAATCTGATGCAATGCAGATCTTGACTGTTGCAAACACTATGATGAACGTATTTGTTAAATTAATTTCTGACAGTGTCATTTATTGTCAATAAATCACACAATACATTTTTAAAACATTGCAACTGTGAGAGGGGAAAAAAACTGATTTGTACATTTGGGATGGTCCAATTGATTGATTGTTGCCCTCAGATGTCATACATCATGCTCACAATGCCTTTCAATGACATACAGGACAGTGGGATGCCGTCACAGTGACGTCTGAAAGTGCCGCTGCTGCTGTGAAAGTAAGGCTTATGTGTGTTTTTGTATGATAAGGGTCAATGTGCGTTTCGAGTCATTGTTGTCTCACAGCCACAATCTACTCTGACCACCCAGCTGCTTTATTTCCAAGGAAAAGAATAGAAACATTTAAATGTGAGACAATGAGGATTTTTTTTTTTTGCACTTTTGAATAAAACCCAGCATAATACAAAACTGTTGACAAACATTTTGCAGTAACGCCAAAGTAATGTTGCAGCAGAAACATAATTGTGAGAAACAAAGACAATGACAGGGACAGTTCATGTGAGAAAGCTAGTTTTTCATTCATTGGTGAACGCATTTGTATAGTATGTGCAATTTTGTGATCTATACAAGGCACTGAAATTTGTGCCTGCATGTTCATGAACACCTCCAAATATCTTAAGATATAACAGACAACCACCGAGTTTTATGGCGTGTTGAATGTAACTTGGAACAATTTCCTTAAGTGGTTAACATTTGCAACTGACCGGTTTGGTTTAATGGCTTTTGGATGGTGTGATGTTTTTTTTCTGGAAGGCAAAGAGGTGCAGAGTACCGACAGAAACGCCCATTTACTCCCACGACTTGATGATGATGCTCCAAGCTAAGCACATTGATATCTCAGTCGAATGGCTTGCTTAAAAATCTGGAATTATTTGAGGAACCTCCTGTTAAGGCCTCATCTACTTTCTATCATCTAATTGTCAGGTGCAAAAGGAGCCTGTGATAGAAGATGCTTTTGGTTTGGTGTGATTTAGATGTTCCAATTTAATGTTTATCATTACAGTTATGTTTTTTTGCAAAACCTACTAAGCAGTGAGAGTATTGTGGTTTTCCTGCTATGCGACTTAAGTATTTAGAGCCCCACCACATTTTCATTTCAAATAGCCACTCTGCATATTGATGTTGAGCTACGTGTGTTCATGTTCACACTCCTCATCCAACATGTTTTCAAGAACTCCAATTCAGCCAGACGAGATGGGGGATAAGGCACGTACCCCCATCTTATCAAGCACATTAAACTTGCAGTTGTTGTGTTAAAGAAACAATTACAGACATTATCTTTACTGCCAGTTAGTATGAAATCATGTCGAGGAGAATGTGACCCCACAGAATTTGGCCGCATTCACTGTAGTTTGCCAATTTCTGTCAAGCCGCTGGTAACTGATAAATAAATATATGAAATAACTACAACACTTGAGATGTTATGCCTTAACTTGCTTCTGTATAAATTCAGTTGCTCACATTAGCAGATGATATTGCGGGTTTTGAAGTCTGGGCTCAACAGATGTAAGCCATTATTGCTCTCATTACCCCTCTACACACACTCACACACATATATATACATACACACACACACACACACACACACACACACACACATGCATGCACACACACACTAAGATCCATTGAAGATAAGTTATGGGGACAACCTGGTGTAAGCTACAGAAGAAAAAATGCAACATTTGTTTAGCTCCTAATCTAGTCATCTTTTGTGTCACGTGTCATTTATACCAGGGAGTTTATTGGTCAGATTATTATTTGGAGTAGTTTCCCAGAGCCATTATAAATGGTTAAAAATGTAAATATGAACAGTA
The DNA here is from genome assembly GCF_024217435.2 of Syngnathus scovelli. NCBI lineage: Eukaryota > Metazoa > Chordata > Actinopteri > Syngnathiformes > Syngnathidae > Syngnathus > Syngnathus scovelli. The sequence goes on from NC_090856.1 coordinate 8,568,178, forward strand.
GTCTATGCAAATCACAGATGATGATGTTGTCATGAAGCATCAGCTATGTATGTAATTGAGGACTCCGACTTTCAAAAAAAAAAAAAAACAATTTCCCGAAGTTGCTACATGCATTGTGTATAATATTCCAGAAGCATGAACGTCAAGACAACTCTTTTGGCGCAAAGTAAATTGTGAGTATTAGAAAAATAAGTGTAGGTAAACACGTTCACAAGTTTTGTTGGCCATTGACATTTCAGGAATTAATGAAATTTTTTTTTTATGTAACCCTGTGTTCATTTTTAGATATATCTTTAAAATTCTTAATCACACAATAATTTTAATACTATATACTGTAGTTATGTATTTAATTACTATTGTTGAGTCACATGCAAATTCGGCATTATACAAATTTTCTGTCAATACAGACTGTTTGCAGTATTTTAACCAAAACGTCATCTTTTGTTATTTTTTTTTACAATTTACTTTTCATTCAAATTTCTACTGATAACCATTAAGAACAAGTTACAACACCCTACAAGTCAAAAATAGTCACACCAATATTTTGGCACTGATATAGAGGACTCAGTTGCCCCCGAACCCCTTTCAAGTCAGTTTCTTTTCAAAAGTTTGAATGCTTGTATCACAAAAGACATTGAACAATATTCTAGTTTTCTTCCCGAGTGCCGTTTCACACGTCAGCTTGTGTCCTCACTGACTTTGGGGTGACTGAGAGTGAAAACGGTCTTTGAGGGCATTTGTGGCAAGAGATGAAGCAAATAAAAGAGGTGCGCAGGGATGGAGCTAGCAAGAGTACACCAGTGACCCTTGGCTGAGCTCTCCCATCCACAACTTTGCACCGGGCGGAAATGGGGGAGGTTGGGGGATCACTCAAAGACTGAAGGAGCATGGACGAGAACAGAGCAAGACATGGGGGAGGGGGAGTACAGCGGAGGGGACAGCTGGAAAACGCAAGACAGAAGGCACAAGAACAATTAGTGGTTTGGGTTTACCAAAACATGACACAAGCAATTAACAGTGTGCTCTCCTTCGCAAGGTTACTAAGAAGAGGGGTGAGGAGTGCTTCCTGAAGGCATACTTCCATGTAGCAACCGCAAATTGTTATAAAATAACTGCATCCGATTGGCTTATTTCATATTTCAGGTGCCACTAATGACTTTCTAAAAATGGTTCAATGTTTGGGACCAGCTCGGTGAGAGTGTTCCCAAAGAGGGACTTTGGAACGTATGAGATCATCGCTTAAAAGTATATCCTCGTCTATCCTCCACCTTTTCCTTTTCTTTAGTCATTTTTTAACTCCATGACCTGCAATGATAAAAATTCGCATTGAGCCTTTCTTATGTTGACTTTATAATTTTTTTTTTTTTTTTTTTTATCTTTCGTTCTTTCAGGTACATGTTGCATTTGTGTTTCAGTTTGATATATTCACTGCATGTGCTACATACACATGTCTGTGGTAATGTAATCATTGTAGAAATTAATTGATAAATGCACTATTATTGTTTTTGATCAATTTTTGAAAAGTAACCCCCCTAGCTATCAGTTGGTGGGTCAGGGTTAGTCAAACGAAGGTGGTCTCGAAGTGCCCACTTCACAGCAGTCAACTTTACATCATTTCCAAGTGGAGATTTTCTTGCCGTTCCTTATAAGCGTACTTTGCTCGGCTTCAGTGAGTACTTTTATGATTGGGCCATGTAGACAGCGCACCTTTCCTGCGCTGCATTCAAAGGGAATGCGAGGACCCGTTGCTATTGCCCAGGAAGGACTGGAAGTCGACTGACTTGACTCTCACAACGGCGCAGACACCCGTTTTTAAGGTCACCTTAAAACTAATAGTAAGTATAAATCCCAAAAGTACGAAGGATCTGCCACTTTGCGCTAGACTTCCGCTGAGCACCAAAATAGAGCTCATAACTAAAACCAGTTCATCTGTCTGACACTGCATGCAATGTTCATTTCACCTCTTGTATTGTTGATGCAGACTTTCAAATGTATCAACTAATTTTACAACTATTTTGTACTTCACCTTCAAATCAACCTGTATTTTCTTTCCCTCACTGTCTGCAAATATTTTAAACATCAGAGTCATCATACACTTTTTTAAAGTTCTTGGAATGGATACCAGGTTGGCAAGCTCAGCATTGGCACCTCAATTATCCGACCTTCGTCAGAGAGACCCCAGGTTTTTGATGACATTTTTAAGTTGCCTTGGAAAAGGTTCCACTGGTAGATGAGCGTGCAGTTTTGTAAAGTTATTCTGACATCATGCAATCTAGAATCAGCCACCATCTTGCCATCCCCTTCAAAGAGCTATTCACACAATTTTGAGCCATTAATGTCAACACCATATTACCTAATCAAAACATTAATTTTACATTAATTTGACCGGTGTTCCGTTTTGTGACTATTTAAATCCAAGTTCTATCTTTTCCTCTTCTTCAAAACAGATTCAAAACCATTAGTGTAAAGACTTACTTTGGAAATTGTGATGCAATGTTAGCTATAACCTACTTGAGAGTGTTTCATACAGTTGACATTAATGCAGGTGGTCAGCTGTGTTAGGTTATTCTGCATGGTTTTAAGAAGATAGTCACAAATGTCTTTATATTGAAATTGGATTGTCTTTTTATTTTTATTTTCTGGAGGAAGTGAAGCGGTTTTATAACAGCATTATCACAAACAAAAGGCTCCCGAGAGTGAAAAGCGAAAGTGCAAGACAAGAGGAGGGAAAAAAGGGGCCTTTGAATCTGTGATCGATGAGGTAGCTTTATTTGACTTCAAAGTCCCCTAGAGCTGTCCAGGCCAAGTTTTGGCCCTCGATTTGCTCTTTCAGTGGTTTAAGTGAATCACATGATATTTCTTAGACCTTGCTGGAAGCCTCCCCCTCCTGTTGCTAACAAAAAAAGATCCAAACAATGATACTTTCTCTTCGAGCAGTGCAATATGTCAATGGCTATTTTCCCCCATTTGTTACAGTTTCCCTTTTTTCCCTCCTTTTTTGGCATTCATTTTTAATGGCCTGCCTTGTTTTGCACCCGGCACCCCAGTGGTCCCAGGCAAATCCGGACAGCTATACCTTTTTGTGATAGGATGCGTGCAAGGAATATATATATATATATATATGGGTACTCGTATCCAAAGTCATACAAATGTAGGCTTTGTAATAGTATCAGTTGTTCTTTGCTTTATTTGAGTGATGTGAATAATGGTGACTTAATTATGCAAAAACTACTAATCAAAAAGAAGAGGCAACATTTTTTTATTCTTCCATGAGGTAAGTCTGTAGTGGTGTGAAAAGTACATCAAGATAGAACTAAAACACACCTTATGTAATATACTGCTGTCATACCTTTACTGCTTTTGTAAGATATTACAACACTTTACTGACAAATAGTTGACAGCAAAGTACACGACTGATGAAGTGCTATTCAACCCTGCTAAAATGTCTTCAAGTATGACACCAATTGCCTAATGTTAACCCTCCTTGCACACCTTCTCAGCATCATATAAGATGATGAAGACTGATGACTAATTGATAGATTGAGAGCTTAGCAATGAAATCATCCACTAACTCAAATAACCACTCACCTATGTTACCTTAATTTATAGATGGTGAGGATAAGTAAAATAATGTGCTGTAAATTGACAATTTGAGCTTATGTAAATGGGAAGCAAAACAGACTTCATGCTGTTTCACCATTTACTGTAAGTTACTCTTGCAGAAAGGTGTTACAGTAAATACTTGTCTGCACATGTGGTAAGAAACACCAACACTTTGATCTCTCACTTCCTCGTATTTGTTTGAATCACTGAAGAGGATGTGTCTGTTTATATAGGTGGGTGATTCACACACTTTAACAACCACCGTTCAGTTCTTACTAGTCTCTAGTAAAGGAAGATCGCTGGTGATGAAAGGTGGTAACACAATCGGATGCAAGTTTGGATGTATTTGATAGACTCTGATCATTTACTGAGACTAGTTTCTCAGTCATGTGTCATGCGTTGCCATTTGAAAACCTTTGTGTTTTCAAATTGTTCTTGTCTCACATCCATCAATCTTTTCAACCTTTAATTGACATAAAAGTCATGTGGACTTATTTAGTGTGTGTGCGTGAATGTCCCATTCCGATGACATCATCTCGGGGGCATATTCACACTAAAAGGCTTTACGAGGGGGATGCTAATTTCCCTGGCAACCTGAGCCACCGGGAAGTGGCGCTGTCATCTAATAAGCTACTGATTCAAGGAACATACTGAAGCTGCCCTCCAAAATATAAATGAACTATTATAAGCTTTGCATGCACCATAAGCACGTCAAAACTAATGTAAACATGTAACTGCAGTTTTAATATGCTATATATGATGCAATCCAATATTAATATTTTGACCTTTTCAACTTTGCATGTGTGTTGAATTAGTACTGAACTGTTAAATACATTAACGTTGTGGTTGAAGTTAACCCTCTGAATGGGGGGGGTTACAAAAAAGGAACTCATTCTGAAATAGAATGTGGCCTGTATTTTATTTCACTTATCTATTTTGAAGGTAATCAACATAAATTGGCGATGACAGGTGGAATATATGTAGTCTACTATATTTAAGTTGATGTTTTCACTAGTCTACCTTGGATAGTGGAACATTTGTTGAGTGCATTTTAAGATACTGCAACAATAATCATTCAATTGGTCAACTAGGTCACTGAATTCCAATTTCCAATGACACATTTACAGAGTGGGAAACTATGAGAACGCTCTCCTTCCCATTATAAAAACAGCACTTGTGGAATTGTGCATCTGTCTGAAGCTAGTATTGCCAAGGAAGATCGATCACAACAGTCCAAGGCTCCGTCCGTCCGTCCGTCCGTCCGTCCGTCCGTCTGTCCGTCCGTCCGTCCACTGATCTCAGGTCTTAGATCTGCTCCTAATGTCCACAAGGTATCTGTAGATGCTCGAGCAACTTCATCTGCCTTCTTTCAAAACAGCAGCCCAACTTCGAAATAAGTTGCTCCATCCACTTTGCCAAACTCCCAAATTGAGGTCAAACTCCAAACCCACATGGCACAATCTATTTTTCTTATTCTAATTTTCATCCCGGCAGTTTCATATGCAAATAAAGCACCCAGCAACACTGAGACCAGATTTTTGGCCCACCAAATTCAAACTCCATGCCTTGGCAAAGCAGGCAATTCTATCTATAAAGCTAATGAACACTACCTTACTTTGAGCAATTAAATGGGAATTCAACTGTGTCCCCCATGGACGTCTGTCACGGATGTTCCAGGAGTGCAGATTGTTGAGCCTGTTACTGCGATCCACTCTTGCATGAACAGAGAGGAAACAAAAACAGGCAGGGACATTAAAATATAACCCATCCCTTGCCCAAACTAAAGTTTAAGACAGCATTGTGCAATTGAAATCATCAAAATTCTTGATGTGTTGTGCTGGAAAACAATAAGAGGGACTCCTCAGGAAGGCCGTGAGAAGGGCTTTCCCATTATATAGGAAGTAGAACAGATGACATGTCATCTGTCATTTCATAAAGTGCCTCTTGCCCCTGCCACGTTTCAAACGGGTCACTGAGGCTTCCCAGTCAACAACACAGAGCCAATTTTAAAATGTACAATTCCCTTTTCCTCTGGTTTTATATCAGATCATTATTTGCTTAGTCATACGTTCACTGTGCTTTATTGGAGTTCCTGTAGAGGTTGAGTAGCTAATGGCCCCATAATATGTATATCCTCAGACATGGGCACAATGGTCCTGTACAGACATATTGAAGAGTCATTTGTCTTCTCATTCTCAACCCATATGGGGATTTATGTCCAGCCATGAGTGAGATGTTAATTTTAGAGTGCTAAAGGAAGGATTGCGTTTTGACATAGACAATCGTTTCTGAGGTACGACAGGGCTAATGCATCACTACAACTGGACCGTGTGAGGGTGATCCTGTATAACTGCATCCACTGATTACACAAGGGCATCTCTGTCATTTCCATAGGGTGGAAATCCCTGTGACCAACGTACCCCAAGTTAGATACCATCGGCATTGAGGCAGGAACTTCCACCTGTCACTGTGATGTGTTAATTGCAAATTTAATTAGCATTTGACTTGCCTGTGTCATGATTTTCCAGCCATATTACATCATCTTATTTGGAGGTAGGTGGGTTGTTGGTCCAAATAAAAAACAATATTGCTTGACAACCAAAAATGAACGGACAGGAGATGTAAGTATGTTTTTCTGTTCAGGAACATGTTCAATTAGCTTGGGAAAAACACACAGATGTAGAGTTTTTTTTTTTTTTTTTTTGTAATGGTGAGGATTTGTAACTTTGGACCCTAGCCCAGATTCAGAGTTTTCGGAATTTAATACTCAAGACCAAACTCGAAGTGTCCCTTCCATTTACATTTTTTTTTTTTATTGTTTATAGTCATTATATTATATGTCAACATACAATTGTTGACGGTTATTATTCTGACTTTAAATGTATAAAACAAAATGATGCTCATTCAGTAGCTTAACATTAGTTACATGCGAGAACAAATAGTTTTCTCATGGTGTCATGTGAACAGGAAGGGAGCTGTTCTTCAGCACCTGAGTCTTATGCAAAAGTTAATTTCTCACACACTCATATTTATTAGTGGTAGTTATTTTCCAATAAAACTAATTGCCGATCCAAGAAGTCAAAGTGGTCATTTATTGGCATCAGTTTATTACGATATAAAATATAAATGTTTGCTTTCCTCCTTCACATTTTTCTTAAATTTTTAAATCTATATCAGATTACAAATGAGGTCATGTTTGAACTTTATACACATCCCTTGAATGTGTATGTTAAGTGAACTCTGAGGTCCATCTAAGACATATTACAAAATAGTGAGTCACAATTGACTCAAGGCTTAGTTGTCTGTTTTGAAAGGGCACCTCCCAAATAATATCAGTTAGTTTAGTTGGTCAGATGTTCAGACGAATTTCCTGTTTCTGCAGTCTGAGTCAATGATGGGAGTGGTAGAGATTTCAGTCCCCAAGTGAATTCAAATACCATGTTAACCTATGGATAATAAACTGAAAGATGAATGACGAATTATTTGTGTAAAGGTAGCTCCTGTGGGAAGTGATAGCTACAAATAAAGCACGTCGTCTAAGATCTTCTTTATCTGACTTTAGCTCACCTCTGCTCTTTGCATCTTATCATTGAACATTTTGCCCCTAGTGGACAGACATAGACATTAGTCAAGAACTTATTCTGGCTCTCAACATGATTCGACATTAAGAAACAATTGCCTCATCCAACTTCTTTGAAATCTACTTTAATGTCTCAAACGGGTGTTCCCAGAGTAATAGGCTTAATCTTTTGATTTGAATAGCCCACTTAGTGCTTAAAACTCTTTTCATGTACAACTTGGCGCTGGCCCCTTTAGATCAAACTGTTGCCTGTAGTCAAAATAGTGACATCATTAATCTAAGACATTCTAGATCGAATTTTGGTAGACGGAGATATGGGAAAAAACTCAAGGTCAAGTCTCCAATTACTGCTTTTCAAAATACTGATGGCGCAAAAGATGAATAGACAATACAAATGTATTTAGAACAACCCTCACCCCATAACATAATTTGCTTATTGTGTGACCCTGAACAAGATATAAATGGAGTTATCTATCAATGTGCTTCAGAGGGCAAAAGAGCCATAAAAATAAGCCCGAGCTGATTGTGTCAAAATTAGATCACACATGATAAATGACAACGGACAATCCTTTGAACATTATATCTGCTCCTGAATGCTGGCCAACTTCTGATTTGTTCAAATTGAAAATAAAATAAAAATGCCCATTGTTGTTTTAGTGTCAACTTCCTAAAAACTTTTATCAAAGTAGAATTTCACTTTTTAACCTTTAAAGGATTACAGAAGGCAAGATGGCTTGCATTAACATTAAACACAGCTCATGACTTTCTGATGCACTTTCCATTCTTCTCATAGTTGCATTGCTCATAATGTTAGTACCAGTGTGTCATAATGTGGACCAGTTTTTGAGGATTCAATTATCTAGCCCCATTTTTATAGTGCTCCTAATTCCTTTTCCCCTCTTTCAAAATATTTGTATCCTTCATGCAGACAGTCACATGCAATAAATAAAAACTGAAGGCTGGTTGAGTTCTGGAATTATGTGTACTAATAAATACCAATTTGTATGACTTCATGGGCAATTGTATTTAGAGAATCATCATATTTTGCTCGTCTCTAAAAAAAAAAATGTTTTTCAATTCTGTGAAAGCATTTAGTCGATATTTTGTTTTAAGACTTTTTAAACAACCCCATAGCTGCCACATACAACTCCTCATCTCCCCACATTTATGAATTTGAATCCTGGCTTATGTGAAGTTGAATGAATGTAGCTCAGTTAAAATTGTAAAATCCAGAGTTAATGTACAGAATCAAACCCAGAATCCATGAGAAGCTTAGTCAGTTTTCAAAACAAAGAACTTGCATGATGTAACAGTCAAAACGAATCACAAACGCAAAGTTGGCAAGAATCGCTTTCCCAGGGTGAGAAAAGCAGTTTGTATTTGGAACGAGGGCATAACTCAAATCTCCTACTGATATAATCACTCTCAACCTGCACATGGAACCGCATGACCCGGGCCACCATCAATCTCCAGCACAGATCAATCAGAGCTCTTCAACACTAGCCCTTTCAGCAACGAGACCACCCTGGCTTGCTATGATGTTTTATGTACCCACCACACATGTATAAACCTAATAGAAACAGTTGGGTCATCATGAAAAAAAGCAACCAATCAGAAAAAGACAGCATTTAAGTATACTCAGCAGATTACACTAATCAACAGGACTCAATTAAGGGAAAAATAATTTCCTATAAATCTACTGGAAAGTCAGGTTGGAGCTATCTTCAAACTGAAGAAAATCAACCCTCCAAACTCTTGAATTATGTTTAATACTTGTAATTATTTTTTGTTACATGGCTTTTTTTTTGTTCTTCAAAAGCAAGCGGGAGCAAGATTATTTGAAAGGACAGAGAAGAATATACAACGATTATGACATAAACAGATCATGCCTCACCTGACATATTGTAACTTGTAGGTACAGTTAGAGAAGACTATTTGATTGTTTTTATGTTTTATAATTGTAAAAGGCGGTAATCCCTTTTGAAGCTGTTGCCCCCCCCACCGTAAAAAAAAACGAAAGAAGACTCAATAATGTCAATTCATGGACATGATAGAAGTTGGAAAAATGTTTTGTTTCATTTTATCGAGTTGGCATATTGATAATGTATTTAAATCTGGCACATTTTGATTTTCACTATACAGGGATTGTAGTTTCTTTTTTATACTTGGATGCAACATGTATGATCAGAATATGCTTTTATTGTTATCAGGGTCAATATGGATTTATTGTTTTTACTGTACAATTCAACAGAAATCAACATTTTAATAATTATTGAGAATGAATATACAGTATGCTATACTGTATTTCAGAATTTATCTGATCCAGCCTAGTGAGAATAAAAAAACAGGATTTAATATTCAAATAAAGTCCTAAGCATTGGCATTTTGGTGTTTTGGAGTGGCTCAAATAATTGTTTTTACTTTCCGTTGACTTTGAACCTGGAATTTGAGGTTCCCGCAGAAAAATAATCTGTCACTTTCATCCTCCCATCAGTCTCATTCACTTTATCAACCCTCATGCTATATTTGCTCTCTCTCTTTCTTTCTTTCATTCTTTGCCAGTGTTTCATGCACTCTTTGTCTCAGTCTTCCTCACTCTCACCTTTCCCATGTGCTGCAGGCGTGGTTTTAGCCAAAGCCAAGAGGGAATGACTGAGAAAACATCTCTGGTTACCTCTGCCTCTGTGGTTATGCTCCTTACCAATTTTTACAACGTGTTTCAAGTCATGAATGAAAAATGACAACACTCTTACTTTGACCCCTCACAAAAAGACTGGTGAGAACCATCCAATGGTGTCAAAACCATGCATCGGCCTTTCATTTAAATGTTGGGTCATACAAAGATCAAAACACTAGGTTTAACGCTCTGATTGTAAAGGGAAATCTAATTGGTCAAGAATCTGCTTGGCTGTGTTCACGCCCACAACGGTGCAAACTCCCATTTCCAATTGCACGCATCAATGAAAATACCAAAAGAAATTATGCGGACAGTGAGAGTGTACATATTGCCAGACTTGCGTTGTGCATGAAAAAAGAGTCCTTACTGGCTTTTTGACACAGATCCTTCTCACTTGAGATTATTTTGTTAATATTAGTACATGTACAAAATCAAAGGACGTTGAAGATGTAAATTAACATTTATCAGTAAAACGCAGTATAGATGCTCTCTCTGGCAAAGAATAGGAGCAAGAAAAATGTTCTATTTCCACTTCTGGTGGTGTATGTTCATCACACTTTAACATTGTCTATTTAATGTCATTTTTCTTTGATTTTGATTCTGTATTGATTTGCCAATTGAACTATTTTCTCTTCTGTATATGAAAAGTACAACGTCTATTAGTTTGTTTTGGTGCTACAAAATGGAGGTTCCTTTTTAAAAGTACTGTCGGAGCTTGACATAAAACAAGACATAAAATGTGAGGCATTCCTGTTCCTCACAAAACATGTCACATATTTTCTAAAATAGTGGTTGAAGTCCCTGAAGCTGAAGATAAAACATTTCCCTTCTGTATGAGAAACAAGGTTCTAACCAAAACGACTCTTTGTTGTTTTCCATAGACAAAAAATGACTCGCCTAGAATTTCTTCATTAAATGGCAGAACATTAACAGCATTGAAGTTCACAATTAAAAACCAAGCTTGCGGGAGTGATTGACTAATTTATCTTTAGGTGTACAACAATGCACTAAATGCACACCGACGCATTACTCCTACTCCCTAATAGGCTTTGCCCCCCCCCCCCCCCCCCCCCCCCCACACACACACACTGGTTCTTTATGCTTGTAAATCCATTCCATGTATACAAATATGTGGTCGCAAAAGAAAAGAGGATGCGGTGTTAAATGCTGAGTTTGCCTGTCACTGAAAAAAAAAAAAAATAAATATAATTCTAATGTGCTCTAATTGTGCTGTGGTTATTAAAATAAGACACGAGTAATATGTTCTAACAATATTATTACAGGAAGTATTGAGTACTGATGGATCTGATAATAACCAGCTTCAAACTGTCATGTGCCATTTGATGGTTCGTACAAAAAAAAAAGAACAAGAAAAGTCATGTGTGAAGTGGAAAAGAGCGTTCAAGAAAAAAATAAATCACAAGAAGGGAACATGACCCTATTTGTCCTCAAAGTTTGCATCATCTCCACTACACTACACTTGCCATGATGGGAAAAAAAATCGTAATGGTCAGCACAGGTTAGATTTAGTGGTCATACAGAATTTGATCCAATGCGACCCTGAGTAAAGCCCCGAATGTCCACCGCCCAGTCAGGGTTTTTTTGTTTAATTGCATATTGTACAAACAATATAAAGAAGCTGTAGTCTGAAAGAAAAATCTGCAGGAACTAGGTCAGCTCTAGCTATACTCAAACAACCCAGAAGGTTTTCAAGAGAATATCCTCACCCCGTTTGACCCTTTATTATCTTTCCTTGTGGGTTTTGGGAGTATGTCGAACACACTTCCTGTGAAGCTGTGTGGTATTTATTACAGCCTCTTTTTTTTTGTATGACTTGAGACATATGGACTACAGTCTATTTATCCTAGAGGTTATTTGCTACAGAATAGGAAGAGAAAAATGAAATCTAAGATGTTGAAGTTAAATTGGTAGCAAATGTATTGCCTGCAACCAGCACTTGTCCTCAAGTAAGGACATCTCTGAAACGATATTTCAATAGTCTTTGTGGACATCTATGTGCACCCAACATAATTGACTTATTTAATTTCAAGAAATATTTATATTGTGCTTTTATGTATAGTGAATAGGGCAAATGAGCTAAAGGTTTACAATAAAACATTAATTGTTGGGACAAGGTGGGCAATTTTAATAGGGAAATAACTACAAATTTTTCGAGTACTTACCAGCTTCGAATATTCATGAAATAAACTCTTTAAAGTATAGAAAACTTCATAATGGCCCAGATGGTGGGGGAACATGAAATGAAGGCAAAGTAAAAGTGTCTATGTGCAGCCACACTGAGCAAAACACATGCTGTTTTGTGCAACAACAACTAGTTCCCCTCAGTCCATTGGCTTTTATTGAGCTTTTTGGGGCTGCACAGGGAAACGAGAGCAAATGTGACCCCATAGAGCCATTTGCATGAAAATGAGATTTTCAAAGTCTCTTTGAAGAGACTTTAACAGCAGCAGTGCAGCGATTGAGCCTCTATGCAAGCATCTTTAGTGCATTCATGACAAACTGAGACTTTTATTTTGCAAATGGATGCAAATGAATAGTCAAGGCATTAACATAAGGTGCCAATTCCAATATGATTGTATTTTATTCAAATTGCTTGGGAGCACATTAGTGGGCAACATACCCATGGGAGATCCGTTGCTATATGATCTGGTACAAAATAGTGGAAGCATAACAACAAACTTTTAGTGTGCATGTTGATGTTACCATTTTATTTTTAATATGTAATTTTAAGTGCCAAAGCTTTTATGTTTTTTTTTTTGAAAAGCCTTTGCAGGTTCTTCCCAAATGTTAAGCTTTGACAGTGTCGGGGACATGAAAATTCAGCTTTTGGGATTCCTTGCCAGGAGATCGCCACAGGAAATTGTCTATTCAACATCCCTTTAATTTGATTCATAGATGGTGAGTGTAAATGTGTTATCACCGTCATAAAGCAAAACTTTATGGCTTAGTGCATGTGTGTGTTGCTTGCACATAGTGTACATACTGGCTTGTACTCCGTATGGACCTAATCCGCGCGTGTTTATCATCCTCCCCTTGCAACATCTACTGCATTGAGATTTATGTTGGGCACGTGGGCCTACAAGTATTACCATTCAATGTGGGTTTTAACAACAAACGGATGATGTATTGAATACTTCTATACTCTCCCAAGAAAGTTGCATTCTTATGTGTGAGTGCATTTTCATTGGAAAATTAAATGGGATTCCAAGTTCTGAAAATTGTCTCGTGATGTTCCAACTGTGACCACTAGGCGGACTATAGTACTTAGAAACCGTTGAGAGGAAACCCAAGTGCCTTTTAAGAGTATAGTGATATATACATTCTTGAGAAGCATATTACAGGAATCCCCTTTGAAAAAATGGGAGTAGCATAGTACCAGTGCCAACACTGATAGAGAAAACCCTGTTGATTAATGTGTTGATCTGGTAAATTGTATAAGCTGGAGAAAATATTCAAATGAGATCTCGAAGCTGCATGTTGCTGCCATCTGCTGGAAAATAATTATCTGTTCCACTTCACTTTGGGATACATACACTGATTTCAAATAAAGTAATGTTTGTCTATTTAATTCAGATTCAAACAATATGGTAATTATAAATATCCAAAAGACGGTCCATCTGAGTTAAAGTATTCATCAACTGGTTGTGCTGACAAAGAAGTATGATAAAAATGTTGCTTTTATTGGGTATCGAGGTATGGCATAGTCAACAATTAATTTCTAATTTTACATATGATCACTACTATCAGATAACCATTTTTTTTTAATTGTTCTTTTTGGTTTTGTTAAAAACTTACAGTTGACGTACTTAAAGCATACAACTTTTCAGCAGATTCTCTTGTGCTTTACATACCTCCCTAAATAACTCCAAATGTTCCCATGAATAAACCTGAAGAAAAACTGCTACTTCTTCAGTATAGCTCTTCAACACTTACTACCATCAGTTTATTTTACCAAGTCATTTTTTGAGTGTCAAGAAAAATTGGAATGGAAAAAAAAATTGACCCCTGGACACAGTTCAATCACTGTCTGATCCACTCGAACTGGTGGAGCTTTCCTCTTTCTTCTTTCTGTGTCTCTTCTTATGCTTTCCGTGATCCCGTTTGTTCTTCTTACTTTTTTTCTTGTGGCTTTTCAGTTTCTTTTTCTTCCTTCGCTCGTCATCATCTGACGCAGAGAGGGACCTGCTACGTTTCTTTTTCTTTCTGGTAGCTTCTTCATCACTTGATGTTGAAGAATATCTAAGAAGAAAAGAAGAGGACTCGATACAACGCAGACCTTCACAAAGTCCAAATATTGACAACTCTATAGAAATAACATACCTTCTTCTTGATTTTCTCTCTTTGTTCTTTTTCAGTTTATGCTTCTCTTTTTTGTGGTCATCATCACAAGTGTCTGAAACATGCAAAGTCAGTCATAAGTCCAGTCACAATACCAGCATGAATGCAAATACTGTGATCTTTTTTACTCATTCATTTTTTCTGACATTTAAAAATCTTCTGACATTGATGCCACTTCACCAACCAGACACTTCTGGGCAGATGGAGTAGGAACCATGCCGTGTGTGTGGAAATACTTTAAGGTAAACGTGGATTATGTTATGAAATCATTATTTTATTCTTCAACTCTCTTAAAAATCTATTTACATTTGTGTCTCCATGCTTGCACTAAATCACGCTGCCCCTAAGAGGCCATGATTTGTTTGCTGTTTGGATGTGTGATGAATATGATGTCTTACCTCGACGACTTTGCCCACATCGATTCAGAACTTCTTCTTCACTCTCCTCAGTGCTGGTGCTACTTACATCCAGAACAATGTCTTTCTGGGGGTCAACTCTCACAAAGTTTCTGCACTCAAAGGTCAAATGGCCCGCTATAAAAGAAAAAAAGATTGCACAACAATTGCAAAAGCATGAGCATGGTATGCACACTAACTGAATGGCAAGAAAATAAGACGGAGGGCATCCTGCGACTTACGATATCCGCATTTCTTGCATCCGGCTCTGATATTGTCCTTATTCGGGCCTGTTCAATTGAAAAGGATAGGTAGAGTTTAGTGTGTTGCAAACAAACCTGTACTGCGGGCTAGTAAAAGGTAGCAACTTCCCGGAAGGCTAATCCACGTCCGTAGTCCAAAATAACAAAATGTGTACTTGGGAACATAAAGTTATTAAACCAATACGTACCAGGAAGGGCCATAGTCGTTGTGTTGACGAAGTAGATGAAAGCGTTAAAGCGCGAGAACGACCATCCGAATGGTCCGGGTCCTCACCCAAAATAGAACCGGGTTGAATAAGTAGTTCCGGATTATATATTGTTCCCACCTTCGTGTTTCACTTCCTCGCTTTCTTCTGGAAAAGCACAAAGAGCATTTTTGTTGTTGCGATGATGAATCAATTATTAATTCCTATTCACAAATATTAAGTGTACAGTCATGTCCTGGATCGTACAAATAAACTCCTGAAGAAATAAGTGCAAGAAAAAAAAACTGTAAACCCAAAAGGCCAGTACTATTTTTCTACCGCTGGATGACGCACTTCCAGCGTTTTCTAATCAAGTTTGGTTTTGCTTTAGAATACAATTTTGTAAATTGAGTTGCAATTAGTAGACTAAGGGGACAGATTGGCAAATATTGTTTTCTTTGCATTTGATTTCTTTGTGTGTCTTGGCATGTGAAGAAATTGACAATAAAGCAGACTTTGACTTATAACCTGGCACCAGAAGTGTGATTCTTCCTTATCTTTCTGATGTTACTCATGTCATTACGACTATTGTTTCATGCTGGAAATATTCATCATATTAAAATCAAAATAATTAGGTTCGTTAAATGCTTCCATTCTAAAAATTATACCTTTTTATATAGCACTTACATAACATCTAGTTTACTGAAAGAGGCTATTAAAATATTCTTAAAAATGATAATAATAACGGATTCATTCATTCATCTTCCGAACTGCTTATCTTCACAAGGGTTGCAGGTTTGCATAAAAAAATCATTTTCATTAATGGAATATGGCCACATGCACCAAACACGTCCGTGGAGGTCTGTCTGCCTATGCCTCGGTGAAATCCATCAAAATTGCATTACACAACCTGTGGCACAATTTAGAGCTGCTTTTAGCTAGTTTAAAATGGAATCTACTTTTGGTCACCAAATTGGCAGAATGCCCAGCAAGGTGCAACGCGGTCTGCCGATTCTAAAACACATTAAACTAGGCTTGCCCTGGCATGAAAATTATGATGTGCATGTTTTTACGCCAAGCAAAATAGGGCCCAGAGTCTCAGGGGATGAAAACAAATCTTGACTTATGTCTTCTTGGCCCTGGATCCAGGTGGTACACTATTAAAATGGACTTTTAGACGTCATGACAGAAGACCACAAAACCATCTGGATAAACTATTTTACACAGGCTTTGTGTGACATGGATGCTTTACTTTGAGAACTTGGTACTGTTGTGAATCAAATGCTTAACCAGAAAATAAAGTGTGTTTTGGATTTACACCTTACTGTTTATAGTCTTTTGGGGTTTCAAATAGGCTGCAGCGCCTCATAGAAGGTAACAAACTTGTTGACAACTTTGCCTTCCCCACCTCGAGCTAGAATAATACAGGCAGTATAAACATTTAATAGTCTCTATTTCGGTGTGCAGTAATTTAGTGCATCAAATGTTCATCCTTAGTTTTCAGAAATAATATTTGCCATATACCTGATTGCTTTTCCAGTTAAGTCTGTTGTGGTTCTAAAGCAAGAGTCACACTGACATATGGAAAATGTTGTCACAACGCCCCCCGCCTCACCTCACATACCACGACCCACACACACACATGATCACATCATCAAGCTAAAATATAACAGACAGTCTTACCTACTTGCGTACGTTAGTTACATGAGGTCTAACCACAAACTCAAAATGGAGCTTAATCCACAATACCTCCAAATGTTTTTCCTAGACAATTCAGTCAGCGCTAAGGTTTAAAACCAGCATCTTACTCATTCTGACCAATTTGAGACATGGGATAAAGAACTTTGTTTCAACACTACTCTTTCTTTCATGCTCATACTTTGAAATAGCAGCCTCTCACTAAAGAAAAGAGGTCTATGACGTTTTCATAAATATGAATTAGCAGCTACAGACAGGCTTGTTCATGTTGATGTCTCTGCCGATATAAGACATTCTGTTGTGTCTTTCTGCTGCTTCATTCCTTTCATGCTTATCTTAGCTTCGTTGCTATGACTTGCCTTCTGTCATCGGTTCAAATAAAGTACAACTGACAGTGTGTGTGTGTGTTGTTTTTAAACAATGTGACAGCGTTAACTTACTTGGACAGATATACCATATTTTCCGGACTATAAGGCGCACCTAAAAACCTAAAATTTTCTCAAAAGCCGACAGTGCACCTTATAGTTCGGTGCGCCTTATATAGGGACAAAGTTTTAAAATGGGCCATTCATTGAAGGTGCGCCTTAAAGTCCGGTGCGCCTCATAGTCCGGAAAATACGGTAATTTTAATTTTTATTACAATAATACTGATGTGAGCCACTTCAACATTTTCTGAAACTTTTTCTGAGAAACTAAAATACCGTTTAATACATGGTTCACACATCCCCCCACCCCCACCCCATTTTGTGTCCAATAAGCTGAGTGGCAAGAATGGCTTTTTACTGATTTTTTTGTATCCTCTTAATTTTCTGGCATTCCATCTTACGTACCTCTACTCTTGAGGTCAATTAGAGTTTGACACATTGGTTAATTGCTGTCCTTTTTTGCCTACTATCAGGAAGAACCGTTGAATGCAAGAGAATAATCATTTGCTTATGAAAGGTGACTTGCTCCTGAACAATTTCTTTCTCTACTTATGAAATTACAGATTCACCCCTGAGGCCGAGGCTGATAGATCACACTTCTTTGTAGTACTATGGATTGTATAGCCTGTTTATTTTATGCTACATTGATAAGCTACAAAATAGTTTGTGACCTAAATGCTCACGGAAATAAAATGTCAGATGCTCCTCATCTCACAGTGCGTCTGGTCAACACCTGGCCATGGTGGAGGATGTTTTTGGACCAAGGCCCAACCAGGTTTCAGCATGGCTCCACCATGTAAATAAACCTATGTCTGACCTCAAGCGCCAGAGTGAGCAGTCTCCTGACCACTTGACACAATGTTCCTCCCACAAGTTTGATCCTCAAGACTGGGTGGCCGTTGAAGGAAAAGGAAACTGGCTTTGGCATGGATTCGGAAGAATAAACACAAGCCCTGTAGAACAGGCAGTAGAATCCAAGTTTACACCCGACAAATGATTGGACATCTTGAATTATTAACATTATTTGACTTGGCTTTCATTTATTGGTATTTGGGCTGGGACTGAGATTTAAAAAAAAAAAGTACTGTTCTGATGGCAGAGGGAAAATATAATGACCACCATCCATCTTGGTCAAAAGGCAGGCGAGCGCAGACATTTTGATGTCAACGTGCCCTTCAGCTGGAATTGCGAACATCACATGACCAAACTCAAAAAGCAGGTGAGCTGCAACACATAGAGGTCACATTAATGATGGGAACATTTTGAAATGATTTTGCGTTTGAACAATGGCTTTTTATCGACTGTACATACGTATGTATATAGAAGAGGTGCAAGTTGCTCTACATTCCCCTGATGAATTGCCACCTACCTGCTTCCCTTCGGGCTACCTCTTTCTTATGAGATTCTTTCTGCAAATGTAGAAGTTCAGTAATGACAGGCTTTGATGTGGAGGGGATCTAGGCTAAGCACGGAGCTTAGTGATGAGGCAGGAGAGACAAAGAATATGAGGCAGCTAGTCGGATACAGCACGGATGTGTGTTGATTAAAATGATCTTCTTTTGCCACAGTTCAATGCCTTAATTCAAATGTTTATTTTTCTGCTTAAGCCCTCCTTTCAAGCCAACAATTAATATGTTTAGCTGCAAACACCTTCCTTATGTAAAGGACTCAAGACTAAACCCTTACTTTGACTACTCAGAAAACCACTCGGACTTAAACATTACCTGCTGCAAAAACTTATTTGATAAACACATTTGATGCAATGGTGATAGAAGGGCAAATTGAGCATACTATTATTATTATTATTATTATTATTATTATTATTATTATTATTATATCTGGCATCTTAAGATGTTTAGGAACCAAGAAATGTCATACTGGGTCATATGTTTTTGTTTTTCGAATGTGCCAACACATTCAACATTGTTTTAAAATGTGGGACTATTCCCTAAGAAAAATCTCCTATGGAGGGTGAATGTCATCCTCCCAACTGGAAGAGGAACATCCATAATATAGAGTTCATGTCACAGAGGCAGTTTTGATAAATTCCTCCACAACCATTGTGCTAGATGATATGTACAGAGCAGCCCCACATACTACTCGTGGTCAGCAACCGGAGATTCACCCATTGATGGATTATTTTCAATAAGGCTTATTCTTTCATTCCAGAGGTAAAAAAACAGAACATTTTGGTTTAAGCACATGACATTATTTATGTCTGGTCAACATTTTTTATTGGACAATATTCATACAGTTTGTGTTGAGATTTAATTGATGATGCTTAAATAAAAGTAATAAACCAGGGCTGATTTTATTCATGTCACAAACCTATATTTATAATTTTGCTTAGGTGGTTTGATTATTATTGTTATTTTTTTGTAACAACGATCTTCGGTTTTGGATAGGTGTTATCCTGGTTTGGCCTCTGAGCTCCAAAGAATGCTTTGGGCGTTTTAACACATGGATAATTATAGAGAACATTGGTGGATGGGTGGATCTGTTTGAGATAAAAACCAAAAACTCACATTATTATGTTTTGGATGCTGGAAAACCAACAACAAAAAAATACGCAGTTGACTGCCAGTGTACAAATCCTAACAGCTGCTATAATAACTAACTGCAAGTACGTTTTCTTGCATGGATGAGCCACAGTGAAAACAGCCCGCAGCTCTATACACTTATGATTTGGACTTTCTCTCAGGAGCCAACCCGTGACAAATGGACAGAGGAACGTGCCATTACAAGTTACTGTATCATGTTCATGCATGCCGCCGGTGGTATTCCCACTTCATGCATTGTTGGCCTCTTTAACGCCTATCGCAGCTCTACAATACAGTTTCACCACAGTTTTGATTAAGCACTTGACTAACCATAAAGCCTTGTTGGCAACGGTTGAGCGGCTGGCAGAAAGGAGAGATGCTGTAATGAGGTTCACAAGGTGAGAGTCGCTGGGCTAAAATGTGATTCCTCTGGCCGTGTTGAACAAGAGTCGGCTCAAATCACCTCATTTCACACGTTGGCTCTTGTGCATGCGCAGGAGAGAAGCATTTTCATCCTGCAGGCGGTCGCTACTAACTCACAGCAGGAAAATGCTAAATGTGGAAAAAAAGTACTGAGTTGATTTGGTGAGAGGGGAAATATTGGTCTATTTTAAATGCAAAGCTAGAGAAAGGAAGTGGCAATGGAAATGCAACCATTTTCCACTCATATGAAACAGAGCACATCAAGACTCAATCATTCTCAAGAATAGCATAAACTTTCTTCTCAAGGGGAAGGGGAAAGAAATGGAAAGAGAAATGGTTATGATTTGTCTTGTGGTGCGTGCCAAGAAAAATGGTGTAGCGGTTTTCCCGCCTGCTCGTTTTTCTCCCATATTTAAGCCGGCTGCGTGCTGCTGGTAGACATTTACCACATCAAGGGCCCATTCAAGTTTCTATCACTCGCATTTGTGTGAGGAGGGGAAGGGGAGGACTGCATTAAAGTAAACCCTTTAAAAAAAATAAAGACAGGGTGGAAAGGGCCTGCGATGCTACAGTACTCCTGTGTGGTCTCTGCCCCCCCCCCATTTTCTCTCTCTCTCTCTCTCTCTCTCTCTCTCTCTCTCTCTCTCTCTCTCTCTCTCTCTCTCTCTCTCTCTCTCTTGTTCTCTCTCTCTCTTGTTCTCTCTCTCGTTCTCTCTCTCTCTGTTTCACATAGGTTCCTCCCTCTCTCACATTCTGTCCAAACCTATAAGCTGGCGAGGGCCCTTACTTACTACACACCCAGCAGGGCTTTAAAAAGGCACGTCTCACAGGTCTCATACTCCATACTTTTTGGTTTTGGCGTTTTCTTCTGAACACCGGTCAAGTCCAGCATCTTCAGCCTCCGACTCACATCACACCAGGGATGCAGACGCCACATCGCTGGTCTCGGAATCTCCCACTCATTTTTCTGGGAACTATGTTGCTGGCAGGAGATTGGGCTGCTGTGGAAAGCCAAGGTGAGGAGTCAACACAGATACGAGTGGTCCCTGTGGTTGGGCTATTTCTAGCACTGTGTGTGCAGATGCAGGTAAACTCAACATGTTAATGTGTGTGAGGAGTCAGGACAGACTGTCCCTCAGAACAAAATACACAAACTCAGGTTTGTGTGCAGAGAGAGAAGTCTGCAATTCTGCACATGAATAAAAAGTGTGGTTGAGCACATTTTGGTTTGTTTTTCTTTAAGTTTGATTGCATTCTGCTTAATATGTAAAGCAGATGGTTAGGTTGAGTACAGCTTGGTCGGTAGATGTGTTCTTGACAGGTAAAGCACTAACACTCCTAATTTTTTATGACATTGTGTCAACATATGTACTGATCATATTTTTGCTCATCTTCAACAGTCCTGTACGAACATGAAAGAGAGGCAGCCTACTGGGATGCCCAGGCCAAGGCGACGCTGGATGCTGCGTTGAAACTCCGCCCTCGGGATCACCAGGCCAAAAACATGATCTTGTTCCTTGGAGATGGTATATATATATATTTTTTGTCATTATTCTTGGAGTATTTTTCTCTGAAAAAGCAAGTGTGACATTGGTCAAGGGCAACCTCAAAATACGGGATGACAAACTGTCGGAAAATGGAGCCTTTTGAATGCAGGACAATGTGTATGTGTGGGTAGATAAGTACTCGATTCCATTGGAATGAGTGGTTGTGGATGGAATAAGAGGGCCGTGTGTGTGTGCTCAGTAGGAAAATGATGGTGGACCAACCATCTGGAGCATATTGTGAGAAGCTCACTGAGATTCAACGTCTAAGACCTGATTAATTGGCTTCATTCCAATAAATATTGCTTTGGTGGAATGAGGCCGAGGGGGCTCAAATTTTTCCACATTAACGTCATTCGAGCATATCTTTATGGGCGTTGCCTTGTGCACTGAGAAAGTCATGCTGGAGCAGAAAAGACCCTTCTTCAAAAGGGTCAGGGTTACATTGATTAGGATTTTATTCATCAGGTGGCCAATGGCATTGTGTGAACGATTATGTAAGTCAGGGATGAGGACTTTAGGATGTGCAGCAACAATTCAGGTGGCAATGTCGATTAGTGCAGCGATGGTTGTCGGATTAGATCAGTAAGATGTGACCTCTTTCAGCAATGGAAGTGTGGTAACAGCGATCAGTGAGGGGGGAAAAACATTACCATCAAAGTTAGAATGGTATCGTTAAATCTACGTTTTTTTTAAAAAAAACATATTTTAGACTTCCCTTTAGCTGAGTTTTAAACCCAACCTTTCTTGGGTAATGGTTGATGTAGCTTTGTTCCACCAGTAGCACCAGGACATCTACTTTAGCTCTCTTCTTGGAGTCCTATGTAAACATTAGATTGTTGTACCTTCCCCCCTGCTTTAAAGAGGTTATTGCTGATGTCTCTAGCAGATGTTGGGGTCTCCCACGTTTTCCTTCTTATCATCATGGACTGTTGTTTTCATTAGTCTACCCGTGCAACTTTGTACACCAGTGGTTTCTTCACAAAATCTACATGATTGAAAAATATTTACTCAATGGTTCTGATTTGATCAGATTTTTCCATTTTCTATTATTCTCATGTTTTTCCATCCTCTGACAGCTTTATCGCTAAGGTTTTAATGCTACTTCCACCGTAACCGAGTAAAGATGCAGTCTTTATTTTTAGTCGAGTCTTGTTGGCAAAACTGAAACCTAAGACTGAGAATAGACATTCCATAGGATTTAAAATTCAAATGATTAATGTAATAGTTTTGGGCAATGAAACCAAACCTGTTTCAGTTTATCGTAAAAAATAAAATAAAATAAAAACTTCACAGTTCTAATACTAATAAAGGTGACAGTGTTTATGAAATCCAATTTTAGAAATAGGCTCCAGTACACCTGCGGCCCTAGGAAGTATAAGCACTACAAAGAATGGGTAGAACACTGTAATTGTTCTAAAAAAAATAAATAAAAGCAAACACAAGATGAGCTGTTCCATGCTGTAAAGTAAGTTCCATGATGTTGCACAGTAGTAATTTTGCACATGTTGACCCATGAGGTATTCTTTAAACAGTGGTCTTAATACTTGCCAAGCGCTGCTTTCAGTTGATGGTAATGGCATAAACTTTGTTTACTTGGAAGATGGTCAAATCCTCTTTTCACCTCAATTTGACAGGAATAGCCCTAGTTCTTCAAACAAACTTTTTTTTTTTCTTTTCAACCAAGGATGAAAATGTCTGCTTTGGATTTTGGATGCTTTTAAATTGAGAAAACCTTTGGAAACTTTCAAGGGTCATTGAGGTCATTAACTGACAGGAATATACAAAATGATTATATGACTATGCGAAATGACTATGCAAGTCAGTAACCTAACCAGTCATTGTCTTCCAGGAATGGGCGTGTCCACTGTGTCGGCCGCTCGAATTCTGGAAGGCCAAATGCAGGGCAATGCAGGAGAGGAGACAGTACTGGCCATGGACACCTTTCCATATGTGGCACTTTCAAAGGTGACAACACATTAACGCCACATATTTCAAAAATACAACATAAAAACAAATATTTTGCCCTTATTATGTGCTGAATTTAATTGATTCATATCTTGCTGACCTGAGCATTTGAGTGTTGAATTGTATCTCATTACATTTTCTAGGTGACATTTTTTTATTTTATCACAATGTGTCAGCTCTGATCCAATATTTGTTGCAGTATGTATGTGAAACAAGATCAGTTGATAGTGCGTCATGCATATATATATATATATATATATTTTTACCAATTTACTTTCTTTAACGTGTTGTCTCTTGCCTTCTCACTAAGACATTGGCCTTCAAACCTGGGTAAAGGCAACAGTTTAAGTCAAAATGCTGACACCGTGGCAAAATGAGAAAATAGATTTAAGGTGGGATCAAAGTTGAAGCCAACATCATAAGTCTTTAATTATGGTAACCATAGAGAGAAGGAAAGTTTAAAGCTCTACTCTATATGTTATGGTAAATACTGTAGTTTCTCATCTGCTAGGTCTTTCTGCGGAATAATCTGTGTACCTTTTTGAAAGGGGAACCAACCCTCCCCTCCTTTTTTTTCCAAAGCAAGAATACGTTATATGTGGCAGCACAAGTGAAATCACAGTACACATACTCACCGTTCGTCACATGCAAATTAACTTTATTTAATGCACTTGTTATCCAAAGTGTCTTATACACATTCACAACAAAGGATGTAATCCATTAATCACCATTCATTAATATTTATAGTTCATTAAGCTACACTTACCTCTTTAAAAATTATCTTTGCAATGGGTCAGTTTGACACTGAAGCTAACAGGAAGGTTTAATGTTCAATCTTGAGTACACCATGTCTGAGATGGAAAACAGAATGAATGAATTGCACATCAACTTCTTGATGTCAAAGAAATCTACAAAAATAAATCCATATTGGTTCACATATCTCAGTAAACGTAGATGTTTATGATCATGCTGTATTTGGTAGTTTTTATACGTGACTGTAGTGAAATTGAATACTTCCCACCTTTATACCTGCAAAATAACAAAAATAGTCTAGAGGTCTGCGAGCAATTGAAGTATTCATTCATTCATGCATGCATTCATTCAAACATATTTCTTTTCACCAGACCTACAGTGTAGACAAGCAGGTGGCAGACAGTGCCAGCACTGCTACAGCCTACCATTGTGGAGTGAAAGCTAATGCCAAAACTGTTGGACTGAGCGGCAAGGCAGTGGCCTATGAATGTAACACCACCTTTGGCAACGAGGTCTACTCTGTGCTGCGACGTGCAAAAGCCAAAGGTAAAGGGTCAGCACGTTTAAGAGTTTCTTATCTGTATTATTGGATGAATAAACCAATCATCTGATAAACATGTTACTGGACTAACACCGGTTATAGTTCAATGTTCACAGAAGGCTAATAAGGAGATGATTTTCCATTGCTTAGCAAATGTTTGGATGGCTATGAAAAAGAAGTTTTATAATATTGACTTAGTCCTTGAGTACGTATGATGGACATCTTTTGGTGTCCTTAAATCACAGATAATGCTTTTTTATTTTTTTTTACGACATTGCATAGCCAGAAAAGGATAAGACAATACACTGTAAGCCAAGAATTTTTTTATTTCAGTTTATTACCTTACTGCATATCCAATTTTAATGGCTGTCTATGTTCTTCATGTTCAAAATCTCTGTGTTTATCCAACACCTGAAACAACCCACAAACTGTGTATATAACCCTAATGCAGACTGACATTTTTCTCCATAGCCTTAAAAAATTGGTGACTTTGACATTACTCCAGTGGGTTCTGTGTGTGTGTGTGTGTGTGTGTGTGTGTGTGTGTGTGTGTGTGTGTGTGTGTGTGTGTGTGTGTGTGTGTGTGCGTGTGCATGTGCATCTGTGTGCGTGTGTGTCAGGCAGTATCAGCAATCTGCTTGCAAGTACCGTATTTTCCGCACTATAAGGCGCACCGGATTATAAGGCGCACCAATGAATGGCCCATTTTAAAACTTTGTCCATATATAAGGCGCACTGGATTATAAGGCGCACCTTCAATGAATGGCCCATTTTAAAATTTTGTCCATATATAAGATATATACATTTGGCCCGCGGGCCGGACTTTGGACACGCCTGCTGTAGTGGCTCAATATTGGCCCATATATAAAGCGCACCTGATTATAAGGCGCACTGTTGGCTTTTGAGAAAACTGGAGGTTTTTAGGTGCGCCTTATAGTGTGGAAAATACAGTATATGTCATTTTCTAATTTTTGAATTTTAACAAACCATGTCTTGTTTTCACTCTCCAGGTAAATCAGTCGGTATCGTGACTACCACTCGGGTCCAGCATGCATCACCGGCTGCTGCCTATGCACACTCAGTCAGCCGGAGCTGGTACAGTGATGCAGATCTTCCCAGCAGCGCACGTCATCAAGGGTGTGTGGACATCGCCACGCAACTAGTCACCAACGTTGACATTGATGTGAGATTATTTTTGTATTCTTATATGTATGAGGATTGTACAGTTTAATTTTTTCCCCAACAATTCCAAGCAACTGTTTTGAATTTATGGTACTGCATAGGCTGGTGGTACAGTGGCGCATTTGACTCATAACCAAAATAATTGGCTGTCAACCTCTTCAGGAAGTGCCCGCTTCTTGGTTGAACATATTAAGACCCATACAATTTATAGATGGAGAGATGGACTTGCACACGCATTTTAACTTGTCCCCATTATACTGTACATTGTACTGATTTTGTCATCACATTCACCTTATAGAAAACACTTTGCATAAAGTTTATTGGTTGACGGTACAGTTAAATGTTTATTATTTTATGACGCAATTTTCATACAGTGTGATGATGGCTGTGCAAGGACTTTGGTCTGGTTAAACGATCAAAGAGCATTGACAAGACAGTTGTGCAGAAACATACTGTATTGTCACAATTATGAACACGGGTAGGGTTGTTATTATGCACGGGTTTTTGGTGCTGTTCACTCAGTTGGATTTGAGCAAATAGTATCAATGATACTTGCTGCCTTGTGCAGTTTTCAGGCAGTTTTGCTCAGTTGACAATTCTATCAGCTGATCTGAAGCCAAAGTTACTATTCTTTTTCCCTCAAGGCGTCCAATTGGCTCAACTGAGTCCTTCAACATAGTACTTTCACTAACGTCATCCAGGAAGCCTTGTTCATCAGTCTGCCAACTCTCGTGTCTGTCTTGATAAATTACAAGCCACTTTTTTGTGATACTTTCTTTGCTCTTGATTTCCCATGTTGGACCGCACGGTTGAAGGCCAATAAACCACGTTGCCAAATATCAAACATACTATTTATCGTGAGGAAAAAAAAACAGAGCTTTCTTTTTTTGACTGTCAGTTAATCCTGTTTGGCTAGAGTAGACATCCACAACTGTCATTAGCATCTTTTACACAGAGGTTGCATAAGAGTGCCATGAACATGAAACTTACATTGTGCCACCTCTTTTATTTTTACAGGTTATTCATGAACACAAGCAAAAATAGCATTCAAATTTATGAAGCATTTTGTGTGTGTTTAATTACACAATTAATACACTCAAATAATGATGCAGTGCAAAAAGACAATACTCTTGGTGTCCTTTTTTAGGTGATCTTGGGAGGAGGGAGAATGTACATGACACCAAAAGGAACTTCCGACCCTGAGTATCCAGCCTCTAACTCTCGCAAGGGGGACCGCAAAGACCGGAGGAACCTTATAGACGTCTGGTTGAAGGCTAAACCAGTAAGATCATCTTTTTTTCTTTTTTTTTTTTAACACAAGTAGTATGTTTTTCATTACACACAAGGAGATACGTATGACAATGTAGATTTTGTCTTTGTCTATGTCTTTCAGAACAAGAATTCACACTATGTTTGGCACAGGAAGGAGTTTGATGAAATAAACGTTGAAACTACTGATCGACTCATGGGTGGGTAACTTGCAATGCAAATAGGACATGAAACTATATTAATGCACTGTCAACGTTCTACACACACATCCAGTACTTGCATATCTGTGTCTAGGCTACCTAGTTGTTGACATTTTATCTTATGTTGTGAAACTGTTCCAAGGTTCAAAAAGAACACATCCACTTGAATCTTAACAGCTATATGAAGTCATCAAAGCGTGCAACTATTAATTGATAGCTGTATGTCGTTATCGCCTTGCCATGGTGATAAGAACCCAAGGGCACGTTTCTTGTTCTATGCACCATGCACCATCGTGTCTGTCATCTTCTGTTTGGCCAAATAAGTAAAAGTTTATAGCTCATTATATAGGTTTGGAAGCATAATTTTACCATGTTGCTTCATCGCTATTTCACTCATCACCATGTTGCTTCAGCACTATTTCACTCATCACCATTACTTTGCATTTGTATGAGCACTTAGCCACAACTATTTATTGATGCATTGGTCGTCAATATTCATTTTCAGCCATTTCAGATTCTAGAGCACTTGGTGAATACCATGGGCCAAATATATTATTTTCTCTGTTTTGTTTCTATTGCTGTCATAGTGCTACAGAATTTATTTCTAAGTCTCACCTTCCTTGCATGTGAACAACTTAGCATTTGCTGCCAACCTTGCTAAAGTCACCTGTTAAGAATTAAATGTGTTAACAACATGTTTTTCCAAGCATTCACTCCACGTTATTAAACTTATGTTTCCACCACTTTTACTTTTTGGGTGTTGCTAAAACAAACAAAAAACAACAACAACGCCAGATGAGTGTCCTTTTCAGTCAAATGTCCTGCTTTTCTTTTTAATGTAAAATTCTGGCATATATTTGCAATATCATTTTTTATTGATCTAAAATGTACATGTCTCATTAAATCTTTGAAAGACTACTCGAAACAGCATCTAGCTTCTCGCTTTTCTTTGTTCCAGGTCTGTTTGAGCCAAAGGATATGAGATTTGAAGTTTTCCGAAATGCCACCAGGGACCCTTCAATTGTGGAGATGACTGAGAAAGCCATTCAGATCCTGAGCAAGAATCCAAAAGGCTATTTTCTTTTTGTGGAAGATGAGTACTTGATATTAATAGTAGAACTGATATACCTATACACTATAAATAGCAGAAGTATTGAGAAATACCTAATCAATGAACTACGGTAATTTGAGTCTGAACTCATTATCTGCTTTCAGTTAATATTTAGCCTGATTTAGAACTAAACACTTATCAGTACATAAATTATATTCTCTTCTTCCATCACGAGGGAGAATTGATCATGGACACCACGATGGCATAGCCAAACTTGCACTGACAGAGGCCGTGATGTTTGATCGAGCAATCGATCGAGCTTCTCAGCTCACCAGAGAATCTGATACACTGACTGTCGTCACGGCTGACCACTCGCATGTTTTCACTTTTGGCGGTAACACACCCCGAGGAAATCCAATCTTTGGTATGACTCATTTAAATTCATGTTCTGTAAGACCGGTATATGATTATTCTCAATCACCACGTTGTTATTTTTTTTCATGTTGGCAACTCAGGGCTAGCACCAAAAAAAGCAGATGACCAAATGCCTTTCACCAGCATCCTGTACGCCAACGGCCCCGGTTATGTGCATATAAATGGAACCAGAGGGAACATCACGATGGTGGATTACTGTAAGGACATGATAATAACTTTCAGATGCAGAACTTGTCTCTGCTTGGGTGTATTGATTTAATTATAGCTTGCGTTCAATCACTGGGAAGCAAAAGTTCAGCTATAATATTTATAGGATTTGCTCTGCTCTGCTCTGTTTAGTTTTAAACTCTTGGTGTAAATGTACAGTTTAATACCCACCTAAAAAAACGTTTGCGTTTCTTTGTGAAAGACTGTACAAGCACTGATCCGGTTCCTCCTGTTCTGTCCCATTTGACTTAGTCATTGCATTATATACTTTGTGTATGTGTTACACTTTCTTAGGATGAATTATTTTGATAAGACATCAATTTTGTCTGCATGAATATAACAATCGTAAAACTATCTGTTTTGACAAGTGAAACGCATCTGGTACCTCGGTTAGCTTGTGATTACAGTTGAGGGATTCATTTGTAAAATATATTTGTTTTGAAAACATGACACTGTTTATTCTGATAAAAGTACATAAAATTTTGGCTTTTTTGTATATATGATAGAAACCATCATCCTATGGGAAAATACTAAAAAAAGAGAGGGGCCCAGATTTGCTTGATTTACTGAACATGGGTTCATTGAACATTGTCCATGGGTGTCTAAAAATATACCCAGTGCCCAGAAAGACACATGATAGATTTAATAATATGAACTTAGGTAGTGATTCAGTTGCAGTGGAACGGATCATATTCACACTAGTAAATGAGGCTTGCAATTATGGTTGAAAAGTTAAGCAGTTACTGGCAAAAGCAAGATCTCACCCTGAGGCCTGTGGATTTATGATGTTTCTACGTTTTCTTTGTGCTTTCATAAGCTTAGAGCTCAGTTATATTCTCCTTTCTACCAATTTTATTTGCAGATGACGAGGAGTACATGCAGCAGGCCGCCGTTCCTCTTGATGCTGAGACGCATGGTGGCGAGGATGTCGCCATTTACGCCAAAGGCCCCATGGCTCACCTCTTCCACGGGGTTAAAGAACAGAACTATGTGGCTCATGTTATGGCCTATGCTGCTTGTTTGGAACCCTATACAGACTGTCCTCCTCAAACTCATTCCCACATGTCCAGGGCATGTGTGCACACATTCTCAAATCTATTTTTTTTACTAATTGCCTTCTGGCTATCCGGATGACATCAACAATAGAAATGGATCAATTCACAGAGGTAGTATAATGCAAGTAAGTGCATAGCATCTTTGCGGCAAGGAATAATTGAAGTAAATGTGTATTGAGCCATCTCACTTGAAATTCAAGCTATTTAGACATCATGCATATATGCAAGCAAGAAAAACAATGTTTTAGGTAAACACCAGTCAACCATTGGAATATGCAAAGCTTTATGTGGTTATTTCATATAAAGCAATATTGTCATAGTATGTTGTTACAAAAATATGCTGGTCAGGTTTCTGTCCTACTCTCACCATTCCAATTATTTACATATGAATCTGAGGTTGACACACCGAGAATAACTAGAAGTCAACAAGGATAACTGTTCACTTTGTTGATGCACATGTTGACACTGAATGAAGGGCTGGACTCTGAACCAGGAACCAGCTTGCCATGCCAAGCTCGAACACCAATAGAACTTAAGAATTTGTAATGGTACTGTATGTATTTTCCAGGTTTTTATGATTTTTTTTTAATGAAATTTTATCACATCTTCACCTCATGGGCAACACATTTAATTTTTTTGTTTGTCCGAGTTGCTGTCACTAATCTATTTTCATTGTCCGTTAATGTATTATAAATGCAAAATGTATTTTTATACAATGTCTGTGCAGAATGTCAGATTGAAAAAATAAACAAATTAAATTAAATACACGTTTTTGTAAGTTTGCATGTTCCTTATCATTGTCCATTCATAATAATCAAGTACATCCGTATCTTTTTAAGTAATTGACCTTCACCTCGTTAGTTACATATTTCTCAATTTCAGCAATTACCTTAACAAATGTACATTATACTGTAATCTATTTAAGCACAACGTTCTGATTTCACTTTCCAAGTTGTTTAAATAAATCTAGTATATTTTCCTCCAATAAACTGTCCATAAAGTTATCTACTGGAAATTTGAAACTCTACAGTTATGATCATCATAAGCATATAATGATCATGAGTACAAATAAGATAAATAAGATAATAGACCACTAGAACGCCACTAACACACCCAACGTTGCGCATGTGATCATATTTGCACGTGGCGATTACACATATCATATATTGGAAACATTCGTTGCATGCTATTTCCATGTTTCTGGTCATGTTTACTGGAAGCCTTGTAAAGAATAAACAATGAAAGGCCAAGAAACCTACTGATTTAACGGCCCTACTCCAGTCCCATATGTGAGCGTTCTTCCCTTCTTTTCTACCTGTTGTAAAAGATACGTTGGTGCCCTTTGTTCCTTAAGTGTGGTTATAAAAAGACCAAGGTGTGTTTGCCCTTGTGCATTATTTACAAAGACATGGCTGCGTTGTATTTGTTGGTTTCGTGCGGATTACTGGTTTTCATTTCAATCCAGGGGACTGACTCTGTTAACGGTAAACATTTATCACTCATTTCATAATTGCACATTATAGTTATTTATTTGGAATTCTGGGAATACATATGGACCTGAACAGTAAAATGTTGACAGCAAATTATTTTTCATTCTCTTTAATTATCGGAATAGTCCAAATCGGCTTCTGGATGGTACTCACTCATTGTTTCTTTCGTCCATAAAGAGGAAGAGCTCCATGCTAGTTACTGGAATCACAAAGGGAAGGAAGCCCTTCACACTGCTCTCAACATTCAGCCTAATCTCCACCGAG
The DNA here is from genome assembly GCF_024217435.2 of Syngnathus scovelli. Taxonomy (NCBI): domain Eukaryota; kingdom Metazoa; phylum Chordata; class Actinopteri; order Syngnathiformes; family Syngnathidae; genus Syngnathus; species Syngnathus scovelli. Next base: position 8,600,285 of record NC_090856.1, read on the forward strand.
CCAAGAACATCATCCTCTTCCTGGGGGACGGTGAGTTGAGAGACGACATTACCTCCCTAATTAAAAAGCCTATTTGAATTAGTAAGGTAAGTGAGCCATGGAAGTGAAAGTTTAATCACTACGGTAGTACAGTTCTCAAATGAAGTGATCAAATTATATTGGGGTATTATGGCAGAGAGAGGTGACTTATGACTTGTTCTTCAGCAAAGGTCTTTGATAGCACACATTTTCTAATAGCCTTGTAGAGAACAGAAACATTGGAGTATGGATGGAGGGATGGATGGTATTATTGTGGCAATATCCATAAAATGTTTATTCTTTTATGTCTTCATGAAGGGGCAATTAAAGGTTCATTTTCTTCTCCTAATTCCCCTTCCTGTCTAATCATATTGTACAATAACTTTTATTGCTCATCTTCATCTGTTTATTCTTTGAGCAAAGATCAGTAATCTACATTTCGTATCATTTCAAATCTGTGCATTTACGACATCAAATTCAAAAGTACATGCTGAGAACCACTATTTAGATTTTTTCTGTTTTGCTTTTTCTTTATTTGTCGTTGCCTGTTGTAGATAACATTTGATCGTCCTATGAAAATCGTACTCTTGAAAACAATTTGGAGAATAACTCCACCATAACAGGCCAACAATACAGAACTATATCCCTTATCCATAATAACTAACATGGGAGTTTTGTGGTGTTCATAAAGTGAAACGGCAGTCTTGTAGTGTGGTTGTCGATGTTATCTAATTCAAATGTCCCACCCGTTTCCAGGTATGGGAGTAACAACAGTGACTGCTGCCCGCATTCTCAAAGGCCAAAACGCAGGACACTCTGGAGAAGAGACCAGTTTGGTCATGGATACCTTCCCTCATGTGGCATTGTCTAAGGTTAGTACACTCATCATAACTCGGGTTACAAATACAAGATGCTGAACATTAGGACCATATATGTATAACCCTAAGCATCATGACAAAAAATGAGTTTGTTGTTTTGCTTGTCCTTGCAGACATACAACATAGACCAACAAATGCCAGATAGTGCTGGAACAGCCACTGCATACCTTTGTGGAGTAAAAGCCAACTATGGCACCCTGGGAGTCACTGCTGCCACTCCAAGGTACAACTGCAGTGCCACCTATGGGAATGAAGTCAAATCTGTGCTGTATCGGGCCAAGAAAGAAGGTACTATTCGGTTTTTGCTAATTATTGTTAGTCAGCTACTCCAAATCACCTCACAGAAAGTAATATAATAATAATATAAACAAATATATAACATTAACAGCCAAGAGGTGTACCACATACTCATCTGGAACAGTCTATAATAAATATGTATCTAATAATACCACATAACCACGGATATGTTAAATCAGGGGTGTCAAACTCATTTTTTTTCGCATTGTAGCCATAGCTTCTTTCAGAGGGCCATTATGACTGTTAACCCAAATAAATGTATGAGCACCTCATATTACATACAGTTAAAGCTACAAAACAAACTGACAAATAAATTGTTTTCAAATCGGACGAGTAAAAACTGGTCAAATATTAAAAAAAAAAAAGATATTAAAAGTGAAGACAATTAGCAATTCTAGTAATGACACGATTTTGATGCAAAATTTGTCTTCACGGGCCACATAAAATGATGGCCTTGAGTTTGACACCTGTGTGTTAAATGATGATTAACATTAAATGTATTTGTTTGTGTAAATTCTTATAACATGTTGTACAGACTTTACTTGCTTTGATTAACCGCGCAGAGGACATACATTTTTAACTTTTTTTTTTTTTTTTTTGCATCTGGGTTGAATTTTGAATCTGATTGGTTTAAGGAAAGTGTTTTCTTCTGTTTTATTGCTTTTAACCATAAGAAGTAGAGTACAGTACAGTACAGTACAGTACAGTACAGTACAGTACAGTACTTTTTCTCACATCTACCGTGCTCCACATCAGCAAACTATAAAAGCAAGAGAAGACGAAGGAGACCATGTCACATTTATTGCGAAGCTGTATTTCAGTTTTTATAGTACAGCAGACGGAAAATGATTCCAAGATAATTACCCTGTATTCAGAGGACGCAAGAGAATAATTGCTGCACAGAGGGGGGGGGGGGGGTCACACGTCAGATCCTTTGAGTCATCTTACCACCCAAAATTGCACACACATGCACATACTATATACAGATGTACGGTAGAATTAAATATATCACTCTCATTCAGTCATTTGCATTTTGTGAGGTCTTGCTTGCACAGGAAATACTTTTGCTGATATAGCTGTTTGCAATTTTAAATGTGCAAAACGTTTTGGGGGGTTAATTTTTTTTTTGTGTTCAATATAAACTTGATGCCGTGATAATTTGGGTTGTACAATGGTGACTATCAATCGTCACAATACAGTAATTCCATCTCAGTCGACTGCTATCTTTAATAATATTGTAATTGTAATGCCAAATGTATCTCTTTATACCAGACAGAATGGTGTGTCCATGACAAAACTCTGCACAGAAAAATTCTGTATTTGGTATTGATATGATCATCTACTACACAAGTGTCAAACTCAAGGCCCGGGGGCCAGATACAGCCCGCCACATCATTTTATGTGGCCCGCGAAGACAAATTGTGCATCAAACTCCTGTGTGTCATTACTAGAATTGCAAATTGTCTTCACTTTTAAAAATATCATTTTTTTTTTTTATTTGACCAATTTTTACTAGTCTGATTTGAAAACGTGTTATTTGTCGGTTTGTTTTGTAGCTTATACTGTATATAATATGAGGTGCTCATACATTTATTTGGGTTGACAGTCATAATGGCCCTCCGAAAGTGCCTATGACTACAATGCGGCCCACGAAAAAAATGAGTTTGACACCCCTGATCTACTACATTATTGATATGACTATGATTTTTTTTGTTTCAGGGAAATCAGTTGGGATCGTCACTACAACCCGAGTTCAGCATGCATCTCCAGGTGCAAACTATGCTCACACTGCCAACCGTGGTTGGTACGCTGACTCAGATCTCTCCTCTGAGGCTGTTGCAAATGGTTGTCGAGACATTGCATACCAGCTTGTTCACAACGTTGAGATAAATGTAAGTTTCAAAGCAGAGAACGTATATTTTTTACCACTACGGTTCATTTACTGTTATTTAGTACTTCAATCAAACAATATTGCTGCTGAAACTGCTAACGTGCCTTATCTAGGTCATACTTGGCGGTGGTCGAGAGTACATGCTTCCAAGGACCATGCAAGACCCAGAATATCCCAAAGTCCTAGGAGATCGAAATGATGGAACAAATCTTATTGTTGAGTGGTTGAAGAACAAAAAGGTAAGGGGACCATTTTACAAGCGTGCGTGCTTGTGTGGAATAATCTGTGCAGCGTGAAAGACAATGAAACATTTTTAGCATAATTTACCAGACAATCCACATCTTCTATAATGGCTTTATTTGGGTTCTTTTCATGACCAACAGAAGGCTAAATATGTTTGGAACAAAAAACAGTTTGATGCAGTCGATCCTAAAAACACAGACTTTCTTATTGGTAAGTATGACATCAGGCTTGCATTGTGCACTTTTGTTGATGATTCATTTATTAATCAGTTCAAACTTGTCATCCTCATAATAATTAGTATTATTCTCATTGTCTTTTAGGTCTTTTTGAGCCCAAGGACTGTCGCTATGAGATAGAGCGCAATCCGTCAAGTGACCCATCCCTAACTGAGATGACAGAAAAAGCCATTAGGATTCTTAGCAAAAACCCAAAAGGATATTTTCTTTTCGTGGAAGATAAGTATAATTGTTTGATATCAGATAGAAGCACAAAATATACATATACAGATCAATATAATATATGACACGTTTGACCTTACTGAACTTGTAGTTTGAGAAAACGTTTGAAAAACTGACCATTTATTTTATTTTGTTGTTGTTGTTGATGTTTTTAAGAAAGTAAATACCATTCTATAATTTGACTTGAAGGCCGTTATGCGAACCAGTCAAGCTTAAACTCAGTAAAAACAGAAAAACAATTTCAATAAAGCTTTTTTGAGATCATGTGTAACAGGGATGAGTTGATTTGAGTGACGCACATCTGTGACCTTAGAGTGTTTTGTCTTTGAAATTCAAGGGGGAGAATAGACCACGGCCATCATGCCGGAAGGGCCATAAGATCTCTCACAGAGACTATTGAGTTTGATCGAGCCATTGGGCGAGCTGCTGAACTCACAAGTGAGCTGGACACCCTGACAATAGCCACTGCAGACCACTCACATGTCTTCTCAATTGGTGGATATTCAGCCAGAGGAAACTCTATTTTAGGTGATGCTTTTACATTGTGCAGGAGTTGAGTCAAGAATCACTTTCTGATGCTAATTTTATCATGATCTACAGGAGTTTCCAGGACCATTGCTGACGACAACAAGCGCTTCACTTTGGCAGGATATGCAAATGGTCCAGGATACCAGTTTATTAATGGAACTCGTCCAGATGTAAATAAAACTGTTTCAAGTAAGTGGGCTGTCCGCAGAGCCAAAGTAATATACGTAGTAGCTCCATCTTGTGGTATAACATGTGGAGCCCTGGATGTTAGTGCAGTCTTCCACAAACTTTATTGCGCTAAGACACCCAATTTAAGTGACAAAAATATCATAGCACACCAGCAAAGAAAACTCTAGAATAATTATGATGTTGTATCAATTTACATAAAAACTGACTCAGTCTACTGGGCAACCTATTTAACTGAACACTAAGCTATGTGTGATATGTGGGTGCTCAAATGTATACATACAGAATGAGAGGTACTCGATGCGCCATTCCTCCTTAAGCTCTCAATTAAATTCAAATCTGCAAAAGACAAATAGTCTTTCGTACTTGAATTATCGTCCATGTTATGCCATCATTCCAATGTACTGTACGCATTCAAATTCAATGTTCTTCAAAAACGTCCGGAGGACATTTAATCTAATCCACTTTTCCTTTCTCAAATTTCAGTGGATAAGGAGTACCGTCAACAGGCCACAGTCCCGCTGGATTCAGAGACCCATGGTATTGAGGATGTGGCTATATATGCCAAAGGTCCAATGTCCCATCTCTTTCATGGGGTCCAAGAACAGAGCTACATTGCCCATGTAATGGCTTATGCAGCTTGTCTGCCACCTTACGACAACTGCAAACTCAACCATTCGAACCGTGCTGGATTCTTCTACCCTAGCTTGCTACTTCTCCTCATTGGCCTAATTATTTCCTCCGTCACCTCGCCATAATCATGTCTGACATCACTTGTTCTAACAAAAATATGGATGGGCTATTGTCGAGAGTGGAAAATACTACTACAACTTCCTTTTCAATGTGTATTTATTGACCTTGATCGTTGAGATAATTGTTTGTTGTACATTCAAATCTGATGTTTTTTTGTGGCCTGAAGCCATTGTGCTCACTACAATATTTGCAATATTATACAATACAATATTATTTATTTTAAAGCAATGTTGCAATTTTTTTGTGAGAATTTGTTGACTATTCATCAGAGACATCCATCCATGCGCAGAAGGAGAGTAAACTAAGTGGATATCAGAAATAGCTGAAAAGAGAACGCCACAGGACTTCAATTATGTCTCCACAGTTTTGGGGCCTACTGAGGTGTCATAATTTCCAAAATTAGTTGAAGGGGAACTCTGCAAAGTATTAATCAGTTAATTAAAGTAACAAAAAAAAAAACATCAGAGAGTAGAATATTTTATTTCAGTGTGTGTGTGTGTGCGTGTGTGTGAACAGTAAAAATGTGGTTGTTTTTGCCCTTTCAACTGTGTAATGCTCCAGTCCGGGAGGTGGCGGTAATGCGCCTAAACATTGGTAGATAGAACAGGACATCCGCTCTCGTCATCAAAAGGGAGGGTTCTTTGTCTTCGGAGGGAATTTCGTTTGTTTCGGAAAAATATGAAGCCATTATGTTGTTATGATATCAACTTCTAAAGTGTAAAATAATCTTGCATTTAATTATGTAATCGACGCGCATTGAATGCTTAAGTCTTCCACTGTTGTGCATTTTGCACGAATCGTGCCCGAACGCAACTTTATTGTTCATGTTGCTGCAAAAATGTAAACAATCCCTCCGTGAAATGCTAATAACCGAGAATAGATTCATGTGTTGAACGAATCTGGCCATGGATCGGAAGAAGAGGAGCCTGGAAAGTCAACTGTGTGCAGCAGTGAACAATGGAGAACCAAGGTGATGTATGCATGGCTTCTTTGTTTACACAATGTCCGTCCTTCCCACCCAGTGAACCGAGGCTGGTGTTTGCTTGCACAAATAATTTGTACGTCAGATTGCTGATTTTTACGCTTTCGTGGCCTTCGTCAAATTGCACGTTGTTTGACGTATAATACGGTTAAGAGGCATGTTGGTAAGTCACATACTGATCCCATTAAAATTCTATTGTGTTGGCAATGCCGCCACAGTGTGCGTGTCTAAAATTGACTGCTATCATCCTGTCTGCAACACAAAACAAAATAAATCAAAACAAAAGAAGAAATCAAGAAAAAAATAAGCCCAAAACAAGATGTGGAGTATTTTTCGGTAAGAGCGTAATCACAATAAGGCATCATTCAAGGTTATTTTGTTTGTTTTGTTAGAATGAGTTGCGTCCTTACTGATGAAGTATGACAAAGTGTCTCTTCTTCTACAGATCTGTGCAGCTACTTCTATCCCAGGGTGCAATCCCTGACCTGGTGGGGAGTAAGGGGGTGGCCGCCATACATTTGGCTGTTGGGAAAGAAACTGAAAAGAACATGCGATGCTTAAAACTGCTCCTGCAACACGGTGCTGACCCGAATGTTAAGTGAGTACCACACAGCTTGTATGTTGGAACCAGACTTTTGTGATCTTTGATCATACTTAGTTTTATGGACAACAAGAAAATAATTTCATTGGACAGCGAAACTGCGAATTTGGCAAATATTTTTAATAAGGAATGCAGATAATATATGGCAATATTTTACAGACATTTAAAAATTGCTGGATGTAACAATTGGATTTTTAATGTCTGAACACTATCAAGTTGAATAATAGTGTACACAATACATATGATAGTAATTCAATTACAGGTTTGAGCCAAATCAGAAGGCAGCCAATTGCCACAAGACAAGAACTAATGTGAATTGCACAATACATGGACCATCCTTTTTTGTTTTTTTTTTCCTCATAGATCATCTGACGGCCTAACTCCTCTTCACGTCGCTGCAATTTGGGGATGCTATCAAAATCTGAAGTTGCTTTTGAAGAATGGTGGGAACCCCAACGTAAAAGATAACGTAAGGTCTACTCACTGTATATTTGGCCACAGAATGTACAATGAGTTTATCATAAAGCACTTCTTCATTCCTGCAGGAAGGAAATACACCGATGCGCCTTGCAGAACTAGAAGAAAACGGAAGATGTGCTCAGCTTTTAGAGGACTACCTGTCCAATTATGTGGGCACAGAAGAGGACGACCTGCCTCAATTCAAATACGGTAAAAGAATGTTTTTGGAAAAGGAGGCTTACAAAAATGCAGTTTATTCAAATTGCAAAATATTACATTAGGTATCGTCATCCCAATTTAGCATGTGTGATGTTAGTGACTGGAGATTGGTAGATTATATTTTTTTTAGAGGCTCTAAACATTGTATTTATTTTGTGTTGTATGACGCCATCGTACACATGATTTTAAATGCACAAGCTTTGAATTGAGGTCATTGCATTCTATTAGTTCACCACTAGATATCACTAAATAATATGCATTGTACCTTAAAGGTGGTATACCTTGCGATTAAAATTGGTAGATAATTGCACTTATCTACCACTTTTAACTGCAAAACAACGCTCTGCTGTGATATTTATCCTTTCCATCTTATATCTCTCCATAGCGGTTTATTCCGACCACACAGACACATCTGGCTATCCTGAATCTGGCTACAGCTTCACTTCTCAATCGTCTCTAATAAGCGATCTTGGTGAAGCCCCTTTGAGCAGCACAAGACGGTCATCATTTTTTAACCGCTCAAACATAAATGGAAGGACAGTTTGTAAAGCAATAACGTATAACAGACTTTTTGATGGCGACGCTGAAATGCAACATAATCCGAACTCCAGCACATTCTGGGAATCTGAAGGTGCCTCCTTTTTATCAAGCACTCGGATATCTACAGTGGAACCCGCAATACCATTTCCAAAGGAGAAAGATTTGTTTGCTGCTACTGATGTGCTTTCGTCAGAGGGAGATGTACAAATTAGAGATGGACAAATTACTACTGCTAAACTCAACACACCTCCCACATTTCTGTCCAGACGAGCGAACCGTAAAAGCGTCAGCTTCTGTGACGTCGACGAATATTTTCCTGTTTTCAGCCCTCAATCTCCGATAAAAATGACGGCTGTTGATGGTACACCGGGTAACGGCAGCACATCTTTCAACCTTTCTGAGTATTCTGGTTTCCTGGATTCAGAACGTTTGGCAACACTTCTTCCGCAGCAAGGCATAGATGTCACCTCACCAGACCATGTCATTGTTTTCTGTCGGGAAAGTAGTGAAAGCACAAGCGAAGAGTTGGAGAAAACAGTCATCAGTCACTGTAGTTCAGAAGATGATGATAAGAAGGGGGATGAGGGTGTAAATGACGCTTTAGGTACTAAAGAAGAACAGACAGCAAATCCAAGTGGGCCCAGCAGTAGCAGTGGAGGCAGCAGCAGTTATAGTAGTTGTGAGAGTGACCATTACACCAGTGCACTGGATTTTGCCGTACAACCTAACCAGCTATCTCTATCCGAACAAACTACCAAATACCCTGAGGGAGATGTCCCACAAGTTCAACATAAACCTCAAGTTGATAAACATAGCTTGATTGGGGATAATCATGTAATCACGAGTGTGGTTAAGGCTTGCATCGATCCTGCTATACTTACTTCAAGCCAGGCGAACGACCTGTTGGATGACATTCAGTCAGATAATGCATCTGGAAGCAAAGAAACATTTACACCAAGTCCATTTGTAACAGGCCGAACGCAGTCGAGGCAGAGTCGCTGCTCACTTAGAGAGAGCAGAACCCCTGAGAGCTTCTTTTCCACTTCTTGCCTATTTGAGGACATTTTTCCTAAACCAGTGCGAACTCGGCGCACAACTCCCAGATCGCAGGAAAACAACTACAGTTCACCACGTACTCCATGCTTCATATCGTCCAATTCAGAGAATAACACAAGATCCGACTCCTTGCCCGGAGGGTACTCAGACACTCAGTCCAGCACCAGAGCAGGTTCATGTGAGAGCTCAAGCCAGGCTGATACCCTCAGCCTTCCCCAAAACACCAATGGCACATTTGTTGAGTCACAGACTCTTTGTGACACTGTTCTGTTAGAAGAAAATCATGAATCGTCAGCGGATTGCTATGAAAGAAATCTCGCAGAGGTTATCCAGGCCCTTCAAGAAGGAGAGGTTGGGCTTGTCGAAGGTAGGGATTTTTTGACAGATGATGTGACAAGTCCAGATGAGGCAATAACCACGGCAAATGATATTTCTGAAGTACCTTGCCGACAACAGGAAGATGCCTGGTTCACGGAGGACACTAGCTGTCATGCAGGGTCTGCCTCGTCATCATCCAGCTCTAGCTATTTTTCTCCAAGGAAGTCAAGAGAAAACCCAGAACTTCCATGTACTCCAGGAACCGGATGCACTCCCAGATACAACATGAGTCTGCTCTCAACTCACCACCGGTCACAGCACCTGGCCAACCTGTCTTACACTCCCGGGGGACGTCCACACATTGAAAACGCAGATGAACCAGTGGAGTACCTTTACATTGATACGGAGCAGGGTCACAAACTGATTGAGGCCCACATTCCACCTACGGCTAATACCTCACGCAGCTCCAACTTGAGTACCACTAGCAGTGAAGAGACCATCCTCTATGACTGGCGCTCCATGCAGACAAATTTACAAGACTGCAAAGAAAACCAGAAGCCACCAGAAAGCCCCAATGACAAGAAGGCTAACAATGTTTCGAGTAGATTGGTCGAAGGACTGACGGATAAGGAGCTCAGACGGAGGCTCATCGAGATGGGGGTGAGTCCGGGCCCCATAAGTCGTCGAACCAGGCCAGTCTACGTTCAAAGGCTTTGCCGCCTGTTGCAGGAGTTGAACTCCAAACCATCACAGCAACAAGATCAAGAAGAACAGCCACAAACAGGTAACAGTATTGTCAGACTTATAAACAGTCTATATAATCACAAAATAATCACTCTATTCTATTTGACCTGGCCTAATAATCTTGTTTTTTTTCCCCCCTTCTATGTGCAGCACATTTCGGTTATAGCGCAGAACTAAATTTAGCCCTGCGGACTTTCAAGATGCCTGACTGTCATGATAACGAACAAGCCTTGTGCCAACAATTTGATCAACCAGATCAGAACAGAAAGTGGAGAGAGGGCAATATCAAGTCCAGCTTTAACTACCTGCTGCTTGACCCAAGGTGATTCAGGTTTTAAAATATTTTCTACAACTACAAATGTTTGCAAGCTGTCTTGCATGACATGAACTGTGGAGAATAGATTATCAATGTACTTGTATGAACTGGTCCGTGCTTTGTGTTTTTTTTCACCTCCATCAGAGTCACACAAAATCTCCCATTCCGGAGTCACGGCATGACCCTACAGGATTGTTTTCAGACATTTGTCAATGCCATTTTTTATGTCGGCAAAGGAAAACGCTCGCGCCCCTACAGTCATCTCTATGAGGCCTTGGACTACTACAAAGGCGATAAGACCTCAAAAGTAACAATTCATTTCATATGTATAATTAAATATGGAATAATTCCAATCTAAAAAGCATCATACGCGGAAGTCACTTAGACTCATCATATATTGAATTGTTTCTTTCGACTGCGACAGAAACTTTGCCCCAAAGTCCAGCAAATACTTCAAATATGGAACGCCAAGCAGGGGGTCATCTCACTGCATTGTTTCCAGAACGTTATTCCAGTGGAGGCCTACACAAGAGAGGCCTGCATGGTAGAGGCCATGGGTAAGTAAAAGAAGGAACCGCCTTCTTTTTAATGCATGACATACTGTAATTGACATTTCTGTGATATTTTGCCTGCAAAATGCCCTTGCTGATGCCTAGTTCATGTTACTGTCATGTCATATGCAAATCACACCCCATCAAGCTGTTAGTCATCAAATCTGGTTTGTCAACCCCCTTCTTTTGCTCCTATTCATGTCACAGGGTTGAAGATGCTCACAAACCTGAAGCGTGGGGATTTTTACGGTGTGGTTTCAAACTGGCAGCTGAAGAAAAAGCGTGAGCTGGGTGTCCACCTGCTTTACAGGGCCCTGCAGATATTTCTGGCAGAAGGTGAGCGACAGCTCAGGCCAGCAGATATAAGACAGTAAAAAATGAACAGAAACAATGTTTGATTGGCTTTAATCCTGGAATTATGTTCTTATTGATTATATAAGGAGACCAACCCCCGATATCTCCCCCGCTGTATATAGTCCATTGGTGAAGTTTCTTATAACTGGGGATGTAGCTGTGTTCCAAATTAACGAATCATGATTGAATTCATGTTAAATGAGCGTCAGACTACACAAGCGGGTTGGCATACACACTTTTGGAACGACATTGTCTCAGTTGTTTATTCTTACTCTCGCTCTGAAAAATAGTGTATTTCTTTTCACTTGAGTTATACTGTATATAGATTTAGATCCTATTAATGGTGGAAAAAATTTAGCACGGTCATGTTTTGTTTTATATCACACAAAAAAAAAAAACACAAGGGTGTGTAGGATTTAAAATCACCGTTTTGTCAACGTTCCAATGGGATTCTATTATTCCTAGGTAAGGTGTTAATAATAATGCTGGCTTCTTTCTTTGTTCATACTGAAGTAGTAATAGGGTTGGGACAAGATGTCTTTTTCCTCATGTTAAATAAATTTGTTGGAGAAGTATCAATTCTGTTAAATTTGCTGAAAATTACTAAGGTAATCATTTTGTGACATTGATCTTTGTGTAAATATGTTTTTTTTTTTAATAACAGTGATTTTACTTTCTTTGTTTGAAACATTTGGAAATTTTATTCCCAACTAGCCATTCCATGCAGAATGTATTCTCAAGTCCTTTTAAATATTTTGAAATGTTAGCCATAGCACAATATTCAGATGATTGTTAAAAATAAATTTACATTTCTGCTTTTGAATCTGAGTTTTTAAAATTTGTTTTTGTCCCTTCACATGAACCAATTGAACATATCTGTTTCAATGAAATATAATGAAAGTAAATTGGATAGTTATATGTTTAATGTCTTTCCCTTCTTTGCTTAAATTGATATTGTGACGTATTATTGCTATTGCTATTCCACCACGTGGAATAAAAAAACAAAAACTGAGTTGTATGAGTGCTTATGTTGTGCAGTGCTGGAATTTATGGAGTCCCTCTAGTGGTCAATGGGAGAGTCACGCAGGGATGCTCCAACTCGCCTGATTTAAGTGGTTGAGAAAATGGATCAATAGGTGGATGGATTAAAAACACATTTTATTGGACATTATTTAATAAAATACAAGTACCATAGATTGCAACATACAATGCTGTTTTAATAAATAAGAAACAAAAAAAATCAGTCTATTCATGTTCACCCTTAATCATATAAATTGGGTAATTGGAAAGCACACTCTTCAATTTATAAAATGGTGTTGGGTGCTTAGAGGCATCTTGAGGCAACTCATTAACTTCAGTTGAAAATTTCAGCTATTTTATATCAAACGTAAATGCAATTTTTTTAAGGTCATTTTTTTCCCCCCCAAGTATCTCTGCATCTTCACCCCTCCTTCTCCCCCCATTCCTGCTTTGCCTTTGTTGCAAGATTCAAACCCCTCCAGCACAGCCAGTGTGATCGAGATGCAATCTGAACTTCCTGTCAGTCTGCGCAGTCCGTGTTTGCCTGTTATTGGTGGAAGGCTTGGAGCAGGGCAGCCACGGATATAAACAATAGCATCATCAGCATATCGTGACATTATTCGTTGTGAAGTCAGCTGAAATCTGGGACACAGTTGCATTCATCGTTCAGTGAGCTCTTCTATACAGTTAAACCCACCGACAGCAATGAATGTTGATTGTGACCTTTGTGGTTGGTTTTTGTAAACAACAACAAAATTGTGTCATCTTGCTTGTGGAAAAGGGTCGATGAGTCATTTCCAATGCCTGTGTGCAGATTCTGCACCTTTTATATTTTTTTCTGGCTAACTGCCTACCACAGGGTACAATCAACGGTCGATGGTTCTTCTATTAACCAAACTCACCGACAGCGTTGAATGTTCACTGGGGCAAGCACAAACCTGATGGTGACCAGGGAGATCAAGAAACGTGGGTTCAATGTTTCACACAGTTTTGCCCGACTTATTGGCCTATGCCACAATCTGCAAAAGCATGAATACCATCCTAATTCTAAACACATATCACATCAATAAGCTTACTTGACATCTAAATATATTTTTCTATGCATGTGCATATATCCTAACTTATATCCGCCACCCAAAAATAATCACTGTGGATTTTGTTTTTAAAGGAAACTGTTATGTTGATATGAATAGAAAAAAAAAAGTATTTTAGAGCCTCTGCATACTCCACAATCAAGGGCTTTGCACAAAGGACTGGCTTTGCCTCACTCATTGTTCAAAGTCAGCAATGTTAATGCTGGCCTGTCATAAACTGTCACCAAGTGTTGTATGCACATAGCAACTCCTCTAACACATTCTCATTATGACACTAAGGATAGAGTCGGTGTTTAGCAAAAGGCTTCATTTCCTTTAAAATGGTAGTGGAGAGATGTCATTTTGAAACAACTGAGTCATGGCAGTTTTTAGGTGTGGTCTATAGCGGGGGCACTCTCATGTCATCTCTTGCAATGAGCAAAATGAAACTGCTGACTCACCCAAATTACAAATCGGGCTAACTATCATGCAAACCTTCCTTTTCGGCGCTTATAGCCGCCCAGGGCCGTGCATGAAACATTTTACTGAACATTGAAATGTTGTTGCTCTTCCAGGCAATGTCAGTAGTCAGCTCATTAAAAATCATGCAACTGTTCATCAGAGGCCATGAATCAAGATGAGGCCAGCAGATAAATCTGCAATTTGGGATACTTTTAAAGATTGGATGGTTGCTGAGTTGATTAGGTAATGTGAAACAAAATACCATGCTGACACAACATTTTCAACCTTAAAGTACTTTAGATATTAATTTTATTCATGGCTGCTGTTAAAGAGTGCTGCCTAATTTCCCTGCATTTTCATCTTCTGCCTCCATGCACACAAAATCCCAATTAAAAATAAAATGTTTGCTTTTCACTGCAAACTCTGCTCACTGGCAGACAAGGATTTGAATGACAGTGTTGGAATTGACAGAAGTGGATGAGAAGGATGTTGCTTTATAAGGTCTTCTCTGGCCGCAGGATGAGGGTGACAGGAAGAAAGATCTAGGCCATGAGAGAGGCACAGAAAGAAGGAGAGAGGGAAGGGCCCTGAGCTGACATTGTTACCCTAATGTGAATGACAAGGTCTACGCACACATCAGCCCTCAAACCAGCCTGGATGTGCGGGAGACGGATGATGGCGGATGAAGGCAAAGTCAGAGTGGGAGTGAGAAAGGAATAAGAAGAGACAGGGGGAAGTGAGGGTGGGGTTTCAGGGTGTCCAGCCTTCAAAGACGTTGGCCTTAATGCCATGGACAGCTCTGACATTTAGCTACTGAGTCATCTTTAGATAAGCGTAGGTGGTGGTTTCTTCAGGCAAATGTAAATCTTCAGGAGAAGCTTAATGACAATGTTAGTTTGAAGAAAGGAGTCTGTAAATCTGCACAGGAGAAGGGAATTGTTAGCACTACTTATTTAGTCCAACCTAAAGAGTTTCCCAGCATTTAGTTCTGCTTGGAGACTATAGTTAAATTCTCACAACAGATCATTTCCCCGCAGAGTTCCCACAACAGCGAACTAGCAAGGCAAGTCTTGCAAATTGATGCCGTCAAAGTTTCCCCAATTGATACCAGTTACCTCGTTGGAACGTCCTCGTAATTCCAGACGGACAAATTCATGCAGGGATGATCAAATTACTCCGAAGTAACAAAAGGATTGCCTGTAGTCAGTATCAGAGTAGCATGTGAATGTGCGCTAATATAATTTCAATACAGAGGATTTTCTTTCTTTATATATTCGAGTTCATTATGTGGGTGATATTCTTTGTTCTACCTTTATAATGACCACAAATAGCAGGTCATGCGGGGTTGTCATGGCAGCCAGTCTACAAACAGTGGTTTTAAAGCTTGATTATAAGGTAGAATGATAGTGTTACTTCAAACGTTTGTTTCCCAATAATCAAAGCAATGGTTTTGTTGATAATTCTGTTTTATCTTTCCATCGTTGTAGATTTGCTGTTCTAAATGCAAATTACATTTCTGATGACTGCTATAAATTTGAAGACCAGATCACGTAGATGTTTGAGAGGAAAGCCCAGCTACATTTATGTGTCTCACAAGTGGGAGGACATTCCTGGTGAGGGTGCTGCTGACTGCCTGCAGGTATAGACTGGCTTCCTCTGTCTGTCTGCTGATATCAAACCGATCTGTTTCGTTGCCTGACTTAATGCTCATCTGCTCACGTGCCTCTGGCCTTGTGTGTGTGTGTGTGTCTGCGTGTGTGTGTGTGTGCGTGTGTGTGTGTGTGTGTGTATGCGTCTTGACTTCCTCAGTCTCACCACAGCTGGAATGTTGCCTTGTCTATTGGTGCCCTGCAATTACAGACATACAGACACATACAGGAAATTACAGATGAATCCCTGCTGTGAGGACAAAAGCCTCAAATGGACACATCCCTGTCTGCACAGGATAGACATTAGGGCACTAATTGGTCACTTGATTTAGTGACACCTGCACAATGTTAAGAAAGTCAAAATACCGTATTTTTCGGACTATAAGTCGCACCGGACTATAAGGCGCACCTTCAATGAATGGCCCATTTTAAAACTTTGTCCTGATATGAGGCGCACCGGACTGTAAGGCGCACCATTAATGCATCATGTCAGATTTTTAATCCAAATCAAATCATTCTCCATTTTATCTCTCTTATTTCAACTTCAGATGCAACAAATTACTTTATAATCACAAAATAATGATCCATAGTCTTTTTGATTCATAGTCTTCAGCGGGCCACTTATGATTGATTTCATGACACAATGCTTCGGGCCAGTTTAAATTTAGGAATTTGGTCCATATACAAGGCTACTATAAGGTGCACTGGGCTTTTGAGAAAATTTTAGGTTTTTAGGTGCGCCTTATAGTCCGGAAAATACGGTACACCAAACATACTTATATAGTGGTACCTCAAGTTACAAACTTAATTTGTTCGGTTACACCATTTGTAACGTGGAATGTGACTGAAATATTTTGAGTGTAGTTTGTTGTACTTTTAGGAAAAATGATTACTTTGCTCTCTTATTTAATTTAGGCCAAATAAAATAAATTGCATTCCTTGTTATTTACCACACAGCATTTAATATAATGTAATTTTCTTTTCCTCAAATGTAAACATTTGTTTTCACCATAACTGGGAGTAGCCTACATTAGAAAGCATGCCGACTAGCAGTGCATAATGTCATGAGAGAGGCGTGAACCTGGGAGGAAGAGGGAGAAGTGAATAATAGCCACTAGACTGCAGGAAGAGTAAGAGTACCTTGCTCTCACGTCATCCCTCTCTTTCTTTGACATACACACACCTAAAAAGCATGAGAGACTCCTCAGGGCACCAAATAATAATGTTCCTTGTCATTATCGTCACCCAGCCAAAGCACCCTCCAGTCTCCCGCACAATTCAAGCTGTGTCATTTACATTGTGTGTTAAAACGGGTGCATCAATAGATTCATCCAAAAGCAGAGCAAGTCCTTTCCTCTCTGATTTTCGAGTGCTTTAATAACCGGCAATCAAACCCTTGAGTTATGCCTTGTCAGGACTGGGAAGCGAAGGAGCAACACTTAGGCAAAACACAACTGATGAAAAAGTACTATCACGGTAGCCAATGGTTGCCTTGAAAAAAGTAGTTTGAATGCGATCAAAAAGAATCCTGCATTTTTGACAGGATTTCATGGATAACCTCACATTAATTCATTTTGTCAGTGGATATACAAATCGGGGGGAGGTGTACTCGGACATTGTAATTTGGGGCTTGTGCTTTTGGAGGAAGGCTGCAGGATGCTGAGGTTTGGGAGGGGCACCGGTTGGGGAGCCTGAGGGGGTTTGTGGGACATGTGGTGCAGCTGTTAAACTTGAGGAGATTGGTTGGGGCTGCTGAAAATAGACGAGGTGAAGCACGCACACTTAAGGGGCCGCACTTTAACACGGCTGTTTACGTATACAAAATGATAGTGAATTCTGCTCTGTCTGGATAATTGTTCATTGAAACTAGAAATGCAGGATCTGCTTGACTTTCGGTTAAATTACATCACTTTGCATTTGTTTATTTAGTAGACAGACATTTTTTAAAAATAAAGGTAAAGTAATTGCGTTACAATAATATGGGAGGGATAATGCAGAAGTTATATCACATTTACAGCGTTATCTTTTTACTCTATGGTCTCATACCGTAAAAGGCAATAGTGTGTGTGTGTGTGTGTGTGTGTGTGAGTGTGTGTGTGTGTGTGTGTGCGTGCGTGCGTGCGCAGCAAGCGACAACATACTGGTGGGGGTGGTATGCTGGCGTTAGACCGCCGACAGACCCACGGTGCCTTCGTATGTGTGTGGGTACCTCCATCATGTCTGGACCTGGACAGAAAACAAACAAAACAAAAACTGATCATTTTAAAGTCGAAAAGATACAAGCAGTAATAAAGCACACATGACAAATTTAAGATTTTTCTTTCATATCATTTCATCACACATTTGTAGTGGTACTGTGTATTTAGAATTATTGGCTAATGAGTAACAAAATGAGATCAAATAACTTCAAAAATGCCCTTTATCTCCCGTTTATAAGTCACACTGTTTTTATTTTTTTAATAAGTACAACAAGCCCACTTGCAACCTATAAACACCGTGGGTGGTCTTGAGAAACAAAGATGAAGAGCCTACTTGGGTGTACATTTGCACGTGATCCGTCTTTTTTTTTTTTTTGCACTCCTTAAAGTAGTACATCAGTTAATTTTCAGTGAGCTCAGCATGTTAGCCAGAATATCTAAAATTATGTTTTGGGCTGTTTTATTTTACAGCTTCATCACAGCCAGTCAGTGAGTGTCTACAAAATGTTCAGAAGTTGTATTGAAATGTTTGCAAACAAAACACTTGAGAGTAACACAGAGAGAGAATTTGAAACCTATAATGAAAGGGGTGTCTGCTGAGAAAGATCCAAACTTGTCTTCAATTGTAAGTAAAGCCTGGGCTCATTTGTGGCTTTTTCCAGTTGAATGTAATATTTAGAAATATATTTTAAGCCACTTTGAACACAATACTTTAGGGAGTTTTTCCCATCCCTATTCTTTGCCATAAGAATCATTTGTTTTTTGGCAAACATTCGACAGAATTTCATGTGGTGAGCGCAAGGGCTTCTTTCTAAAAACATCCCAAATTGTACAAATGCTGTGTTTAAGCATTTTTGGTTTGCCTACACAACGGGCCCGTGATCTTAAAGTACAAATTTGCATGCAGATGCTAAGGCCAATTTCAAGGCTCTCTTTTTAGCCTTATTGCAACTCTCTTTTCTTTATAGACATTAAGTCTTTTGTTATTTAAAACAGTCTACACAATGCTCTGTTGAAACCCGTGCTGCACACAAACCCTGCTGTAATAAATTAACTTGATAATTCAAAGAAATAATCTGTAAACGCAGTTGCTAAAGAAAACAGAAATCTCTCTCAAAACTGGTTGAAAGGTGGCTTGCAACAAAGGAACATGTCAGTAAAATATATTTCTTCAGAATTCCTCCCAGCCGGATCACGGAGTAGGAACAATGGCTGACCTTGGTTGGATGAAAAATTGCCTCAATTGTTCAAATTTGGCTTTGATGTTAAAATAAAGTGAGACAGGTCAGCACAGGAAGACTGGCACAGGAGAAATTACATCTTTTGTGATCTAATGGCTGATCTTATTTCTAGTTCTTAAAACTGAAGTTGGAAAGAATTTTGTTCTTTAAGCTCCCCATACAGTTAATTTCTCTTTTGATTACCGTATTTTCCGCACTATAAGACGCACCTTCAATGAATGGCCCATTTTAAAACTTATATATAAGGTGCACCGGATTATAAGGCACATAGAATAAATAACGCAATGTTGCTCAAACGTTAATGCAATCACAATATACTAACACTCGAAATAGTGAAAACAGTAACAATATATCAATAACTCAACGTTGCTCAAACGTTAATATCACACAACACACAAAAGAAACACGTAAAGCTTACTTTAATAAATTAGCGCACTGGATTATAAAACGCACTGTTGGCTTTTGAGAAAATTTGAGGTTTTTAGGTGCACCTTATAGTGCAAAAAATACGGTACTAAAAATGGACAAAAGTTAATGTACATTTGAAGAGTGTTAGAAAGTCTTTAGTTACTGCTAGCCTACCGAAGCCAATACTGGACTTTGTTTAAGGGTATGCTATTTTGCCAGTGCTCAAGTTGCACAACAAATTCCCTGGATGCTGAAAGATTATTTTGGGCTATCCCAAAGAAATGTTTCACTCCCATGACAGCAGGGTCAGACGGCAATAACCCTGCTTGAAATCATCAATAAACTTTTTAATCACAGGGCTTACAAGTTATCAAGTGTGAGAATGAGCTAAGGAAAACAAACATGATGACAGTCAGTCTTGATGGATTGATGCATTCTGTAGAAAGTAACCACTTTGGGGGCTTGGAATATAATTTAACAGTTGACACGCGATTCAGACGCATGGGTAGAAATACTAAATGAGTTCTTGAGTCAAAACCAAATAAAGGTTCCGTTTTTTTGTTTGTTTGTTTTTATTATAAATCCATTTAGGCCAGAGCTTCAGAGCTTGTTTACGTTATTTACCCCATCTTGTTAAATTAGCCCACAGACTTTAGTAGTTTATCTGCAAACTCTATCGGTGTTTTGAACCATATTGTGGTAAAAGCCTGTAGCGCAAGACCACCCAGAACTACTAACTTGCCAAATTTACAAAATCATCACAAGACTTACATTAATTATATCCATCCTCTGGGTGTGTCTCTTTGCTTAAAATATTTGAACCACCATCACTTTTGAAGATAATTTGGGGGTGGACATGTTCAAATACTACAAAGACAAATACAAATACAAACGCACTGTAAATTAAAAGTCCCAGCACTTTGTCGTAGACAACAATGAAAATGTAGGAGGCCAATTGCACACCATCTGTAATTTTGAAACATTGTGAAATCCTAATGAAGTTTGATAGAAGTTACGGCAAAAATAATCCTGCCGTATTTTTATCACATAGTGATAGTGATGGCCTTAAGAAGTTACGCTAGTAGACTTGTAAATGGCCACTTCCTTGCCATTTTATAGCAGAAAATACCCGTCTCAAGTCAAGAAAAGCCTGCTATGGCATTTGTGTACACTATACACTGCGGCTCTCGAAGCCAACGCCCTAAGTTACATAAAGCTAGATTCACATGCTGGCGTGGCACTTTGCCATCATTAATAAAATCTGTACGTAAACATTAAGGCAAAACTATGGTGGGCTCATGTTTACAATAATGCCACTCAAGCTCATTGTAAATGAGGCAATAAAGACATGAAGACAGAGTAAGCGTTCACTCAGAGCTTTGATCTTGTGCCCACCCGTTCCTGGGATTGTTCTTTCTTTTTTTTTTTTGTGAAAAGCATTTGGAGTCCACCTAAAAATGAGGACACCCAGAAGCAACTGATAATCAGTAGAGCAACATAGACTCACAGCATCTAACTTAAAATGGAAAAGGCTCCCAACAATAAATGTCCATTATCCCTGTCCACTCGTTTCCTCATAATGTTTCCAATGTGCTATCCGCCACAGATCAATGGCTTAATCGTGCTCCTGTTGTATTTTGGCCGCGATGCTATTGAAAGCTATTTGGAGCAAATAGGCAGGCTAATGACCCTGAGCTGATGCTCGGTGTTTGCCAGAGAGCTCCGATCAAGCGAAGGTAAGTAAACTCATATGTTCTCTCAGGGCCATGCTCGTGAGGGAATGAGAACACAAGCTATGGTTCATCATCTACTTAGTAACTTGGAAATTTGACCTGCTCGTACAATGATTATTGCAGGACAGCTCTAATTAAATAAACAAACGATTCTAGTCGCAACCAAATGTTGACACTTATGATCATCCGTAGTAGCTTGAGTTGACAATAACATACGGGTATTTTAGTTTTTATTATTTCCCCTATTAGAGTATATTTGGAATTCTTTTTTTCTTGCTGAATATTGACATCATGTTGCTGTGTGTGGATGCTGATGTGAAGTGGCTTGAGAGGTCGCTTCGATTCCGATCAAGTCTAACTACCTCTGACTACTTTGGCATGCTCGCAAATATTTAAGCCTGTGAATATTAAAAAAAAAAAAAAAAAAAAAACGGGGATGGGGGATTGTCTACAAGAATATGGACCCAAGAGCACTGTGCATTTGTGTGTGCATAAGCGTTTTAGTGTGTGTTGGTAATCCCAGCACCGGCAGACTAATGATAGGTCTTATCGACACCAAGCAGTCAATGTGAGCCTTTGTCTCCTCTCAGGAGGCTTGACGGAAAGCCTGGGGGGGGCCCTGGCTCTGAGTCTTTTCATTCTTTCAGCCAGTGATAAAAATGAATGCTAAAATGGCCACTGTTTTAATGCTTCATCAGCACAAAGCATCCCAGTTTCTTCTTGGAAAAAAAATGGCAGACAGGGGAGTTCATAGAATAATAATCAAACGATTTGCTCAAAGTGTCAAGGTTTGGATGTTCAGGCAGAAGTGTATATTTACATACACCCACACACAAGGCTTGGGGGAAAAAAGCTATTTTGGTAATCAATGACTTCATTTGAGGAGCAATTTAGTTATTTTTAGAAGCTTTTTTTGCACATTAATCCCAGGGACAAGGGTTTTATTCAACAATTAAAATACAACAATATAGCAGCCAGGTTGAATGTAGAGCTGCAGCTTTTGAATATTTCACATGCAGGTATCCTATCTTTACCTTGGGGCACCAAATAACTTGCTATGGTTATTTTACGGTTATTTACGGTTGTAACCTTGCACTGAGCAAACACATGTGTGATTGGTCATGCATTGATGAACAATAAATCTCAACAGATTGAATTCCTTTTAAATAACATCACCAAGTCAATATAATATAATATAATATAACATTATATAATGTAGTGAAGTTGTTTCCTTTCATGTCCGTCCAGCTAGTGTTTAATGCTTCATAGTGAACTCGTGAATCAAATACTAATATCCACCCACCCCTTGAAGCATTTTGAA
Source organism: Syngnathus scovelli (assembly GCF_024217435.2). Classification (NCBI taxonomy): domain Eukaryota; kingdom Metazoa; phylum Chordata; class Actinopteri; order Syngnathiformes; family Syngnathidae; genus Syngnathus; species Syngnathus scovelli. The sequence continues at coordinate 8,622,782 of NC_090856.1, forward strand.
GCTACTGCAATGATAGAGTATTTTTTGGTGGTGCATCCAGATGTAACACCACTGTTAAGACTTGTCCATCAGATTTATCATTTATAGCTGATTTGAGAGTCATGTTTGTGCCCCTTGCTGATATAAAGCACCGCCCATCTTCCGCTCACCCCTTTGGCGCGAGCGTGAAACGGACAATGACTCGCTGTGTCTCGTTGTGCTGCATTGAATCAATCGGACTTGACTGAGTGACTCACTTGGCTGTCACTTCCCGTAAGCGTCTTTTGAAATATGACACCATGTGACAACGTGTGGCATTGAGCTCTCATGCCTGTGCATGCAAAAAGAAAGCCACCCTACTTCTTTTCGGCCAGCAGGTTTAGAGAGAGTTGGACACCCCTCAAAGAGCAAAATGAAAAGACACTCAAGAGGAAATGAGTCGTGGGTGGGAGGTTGAATGCTCTACTTTTTTACTTTTTTCTTCGTCCCTCCCTGGCTTCACGTACCTCATTTCAGCCACTCCTAGAACGAAAAGGAGGGTATGTAATTGTAAATGTCACTACATTCGTTCTAGTTTGTTTATACGCGGTGCATCCATCAATTTGGATGAAAGGAAGAGGTGGCACAGCCCAAATTCTTCATGAGGTATGAGGATGTGTGTAAAAAAAAAAAAAAAAAAAAAAGGTCACATCAAGCAGTCACGGGACCTCTGACCTCTTGTTTCCTGTTTTTGAAAAGGCTGTCTTTGGTGGCCACAGGAGATGGAAAAAAAAACCTGGACCAATGCGAAGGCAACAGTCCAGGCGACAGTAACAAAAATGATGAAAACAGAAAGATGGCACGCATGTGTGTGGGCAACCAAACTGAGGGAGACCATGAAGCTGTGACTGCTGAAGAAAGAAGGAACAGAAGGGAGGTGTAACAAGGGAAAAAAAGAGCAGCAAAAGACTGAAAATAACCATTGAGCAGTATTGCTTTCATACGAAAAGCATTATGATGAGATGAGCATATTTTATACGGTAGAAACGTTTATAACTGAAATGGTCGTTTTGGTGATGTATGCTAGTTTTTAACAGTTTGCGGTCTTATCATTCTTGGCAAAATGTGATTGTACCGGAACTTGGATACCAAAATATTTGAGGCGCATATGCCTATAACATGATACAAACTCGAATGAAATCTGCAGTGTTTATTTCAGTGCCCAAAACGATAAAAGCTTGGACGGTGAGGCAGTCATCAAAGTTGGTAACCAGAGAGTGCGTTGTCATGACAAAAGGTTAAAAGCAGCAGAATGTTTGCAGAAAATAAGAAAATGCCGGAGTTGACGGAAAAGATGTAGCAAGTGAATCAGGCAGGAGTTCAAGTCTTCACCTGCTTGCTTCAACTGTTACTCAACACCAGGTACATATAAATATACACAAAACAAACGCACGAACGCAAAGAGCAGAGATCCCAGTTCTGGGACCGAGCCGACTGAGGCAAATTGTAGGAAAGGGCTCCAGAAGACACACCAACCTGAACAATGTGTAAGCCTAGGGCAAAGTGAGTTCTCTTACCTCTCTTTCATCATGGTTGTCTTTTCCTTGTCATGTTCGTCTCTCGGGGCGTGCGTCCCTTCTTCCCCCTCCATGTTGGAGGCATTTGGAGCTTCTTTTTTTTTTTTTTTCTTCTTCCTCTTATGGCAGCCCTGTACATGACCTGAACGGAAAAAGAGCAAAGAAGCAAAACGAGGGATGAAGTCAGCTCATAATAACTTTATCACTAACTGTAGAGAAAAATGAAATATACTTCTATTTAATCAGTTATTGCCAAGTCAATCACACTACAGTGTGTTAAAAAAAATGTATGAACAAGATAAGCGCAGATGGTGGTAGTTCATGACCTACGGCAGAATGTGCCTCCATAAAATCCAGAGTATATTTACTTTTACGTTTTGTATTATATCCCTGTTTTTAGTCACTTTTTTTAAGGTAGATGATAAAGATATAAAATGCTGTTTGAGGAGAGGGATAAAGTTTGCTCAGTGTAACAACCAATGAGGTTCAAGTTAAGGTCAGCTATGGCACATTAGCAAAATAGCAGTACAGTGAGTACTTCTATTTGAAATACGTCTGCCCCATTGCCAGTCACAATTTGTAAACCTGTGTTGACTTGCTACTCTCTGCACAGTGCTGCATACTTCATCTTCTTGCTATCATCATTAACAATTGTCCCACTGGGACGAATGTTTATCGTCGTGCCACACGCTCATAAACTGACAGGGCTTGTGTGTGCGTACAAGCATGCATAAACAATATGTGTTCAGGCTGTATACAAGACCTCTGAATGAATTTGCTTACAGCTGTGACAGCTGCCACCACGATCACACACACGTTCACAAGCGTGTCTTCTCATTTGTTTCATACAGCTGTACAGATAACACATAAAGGTTACGCAAATTGTGTATAATGGCCAGTAGACAATGTAGCGTTCCCATTCATTCACCCGCTCACACTATCGGCAGCTTTGCCAATTTGTGTTGGGGGAAAAAAAAAACGGAAGAAAATAAACAAGTGACTTGCACTGTTGGTCCTCTTTATTCCTGTGAACAAAACAGATAGCCTCGCTCGTCTCCTCATTCATTTTCAAGATAAAACCTCCTCAGTCACACTCGTTTTCCAGCTCCAACCGCCCCCCATAACCCGCACCGCACCAGTCGGTTGGAGACCCGCCCAAAAATCCACAGCCAGGCAGAAACACTGATCCTTTGTTCGAAACCCCCAAACCCACCCACAACACCCCCACTCCACTTCTTTTCTGCAAGCCCTTTACCATGCTATGGATGATGCTGTTCAGCAGTGACAAAGACATGTCTCAATACGAACACCATAATGAAGTGAGAGATTGAGTGCTGGTATGGAAGCTGGAGTTAGTTGGGCAGAAACAAACAAAAATGCAGATGTCCTATATACAGTATATATAGATAGATAACCAAGTAATGAGAATACAACAGGTTCTTTATGTGCACTTGGGCACAGATGGTATGGCAAGTCACATCATGAACCCTAATTAATCAACACACATATTTATCAAACGTCTTTAGCTTTTTTTCAGTAGTCGGTGTCTGTGCACCCTCTCAAAATCTACACGTATGTGTCGTAGCCGCCTGCAGTAACAGACGCAGACGGAACACGACAGACAACGTGTGTGTGAAGTGCTTGTGTGCGTGTGTTTGTGTGTGCAAGTCCCAGTGATGCAGCTCAGCCTTGATCTAGACTCCCGCCTCCCTTGGACTCCCCCGCTGTGCATCCTTCATTAATCAATAGGACAGATGAAGACAGACTTCTGCTTGGATGCGAGGAAAAACAATAGATGGCGTGTGTGAGTGTGAATGTAAAGGAGGCTGAATCGTCCTCAGGGAGAACCTGGCAGACATGATGCAAGGCTTCAAGGCTTCCTGCCCACACAAAGATCATTCACACTGGATTTGCTTTCTTGTACCAGCCGAAAAAACAGACTGAATTTGATAGATGATTTGCATACATTATATGTCTCTAAGCGTGTGTGTAACAACCCAAACCTACTGAAACGGCTTCACTCCAAAAGATGAGGCGGGGGGAAAAATGCTTTGATCAGGTGTGAATTTCACCCGTCCAACTGTGCAAGCACATAAAACAGTAATGGCTTGTTCCGACTGATGTCAGTCTACACTCTTAAATAATATTAATAATAATAATTGAGTAAAAAAAAAAAAAAAGGAAATTGTGATAAATCTTAATTTACGGTTGAATTATTTGTGGCTATCTATATGTGTAGGTGGCATACTACATTATGCTTCTAACTAACGTTGACATTTGCTTTATATTGGCCAGTGGAAGACTATTGGTTGGACAATTACTTTTGATGTAATCTTTGATTTTAATCACATGGTCCAGTGTATTTAAAGTTTTTGTTAATGACCTCAGTAAATCAATTTCAAGGCTTTATGTGAAATTTGCAGGACATGATTGTGTAGTTTCAACAAAGTTACAGTTGAATTCTCTTGTAACTCATCTGTCTGCTATTTCCTGGTCTTTTGAAGCAATCGAACCCTATCACATAGTATACGACACTACAGTAGATGACTATATACTGGATGTAGTTGTGTTTTGACTATTGTGTTTACACTTAATTGGACTGGGTTAGCTAGCCCCATTGACTTAAATATGAGGGTAGCCTTATTTTGCTGGCTGCTGTCAGCACTTATTTGTCAACAGCTATTTTCATTTCGAGGAGGGATACACTAATGAATGATGACTAATTGATGAATAATTCATGCAATTATCACAACATATGTATTTAATCATCTGTGCTTTGGCAGAGAATGTTTGTTCTTTTGGGAAGTTTGGGCAGACAGAAATGGTGGTATTTTGCTGCCATCAGACTCGTATTGACGTGGTACAACCAATCTGTCTGTTTACACCGAAGTACTTTGGCAGATATCCAATACACATCTAATTTTTATCTACAATTGGAGGAGGCATGAAATCGTCCTGACCATTATAAAAAAAAACACAGGAGAATCAATTTTAAGTGTTTGTGTTCTCTTCACACTCCTATGACTCCCAGTACTAAAACTGTTGAGGAAAAATATCTGAATTGTGTCATTCTCATGTTATCTCAGAGACCAATTTAAGAACAATAAAACTGTGAATATTGAGGTTAATAGCACTAACCCAGTCTCTTGTAAATATGTATTACCGCTACCAGTTCCCTATCATTAAACCAATTTGATGAAAATTACAATGCAACCTAGACATGAAATCCTGTGTTCGTTCTTCACCCGAGATGCCCTTAATGTTGCAGCTCATTGTGTACTGTGACATTGTACCCATGCCTGACACCCAGACAAAGGAACCAATGCGGGCCTCGAGGGGGCAGATGACAAACACTCCTAAACCATGGCCAGACATAATCCCCCCCCCCCCCCTCCCATCAAAGCCCACAACAAACGCACAGTGGAGGGGGGCCTATTCAGAGCATATTAGGGAGGTGAAGGAGGCTAGGCACTGGGGGACCCTCCCCACATGGCTCTCCTAATCATCTGAGACAACTCCAGAGGCAGACCGTTACCAAATTCCCGCCTCAAACCATTTGCCGTCGCAAGACTCCCCCCTTTTTTTTTTCACCCCACCCAACATATGACCCAGACACATCCAGTGCTTACAAGGGTGGGCGGCCATGAAGTGGAGAAGGTGATGAGCAGTCGCTTGGGAAATGTAGCATAATTGTCCGCCTTCTTTGGCCAAATTAAACAAACTCGACTGAATTCAAGTACCCATAAGTCTAATGACCCCCTTGTCATTTTAGCAAACGGGCACGTTCCATAGAGCGCACCATTGATGCAGAATGATGAGCGAGACCCTGTTGTCTCATTATATTGTCTTCAATTAGGTAGGAGACGATGAGAGACAATGAGAGAAGCACTGGTAATCATGAGGCTTCCCGATTCACGCTGGGAAACAGAACTTCATTACGCGCGATGGTCCCGCATCGACGATAAAACCCCAAATATGTATGGGTTCATTCATGGGAGGTTTTTTAGCATAAAAGGCTCAGAAAGTGGAAAAACTGAAAATCTCGCTGAGGGTTCTGAAACAAAGGCTAACTAAAGATATCTGCCAGAGTAATTATGTGTGCTGTCTTCATTTTAAATGACCTGAATTCTTATCCTTGGGCTTTATTTTAGGTATAATTTGTAGGTAAATTGTAACAGACTAGTTTTGGCTTTGGCACACAAAAGTCAAATGAGTGGGACAACTGAAGACAGGATTGTCATCTTTCCTATTGTGTTATGACTACAAAAATGAAGAGATCACCTAATTTCATACTTCAAGTCCAGCTCACTTCAGCCTGTTGAGGTATGAAGTGGTGTTACATTAAAAACATGCGCTGACAAACTCTTCGAATAGAAATTTTACAAGAAGGAGTCAGGGTATTTTTAGAAACAGATACTTAGAGTGGAAGAAGAGACAAGTGCTTGAGTGAACTTCTAGGGAGAAATTTGCTGACATGAAGTGAAGCGATGATGTCTTTTCATCTTCACCGCCGCATAAATGTTGTACAAGCTTAGTTTGAGAGGAAAAAGCTCAGACGGTGCCGATGTCAGCTCAAGAAAAGTTGAGAGCACAGAAGAGGGTTCATCTGAGAAATGACTATGAACCGACATCTCGTTGGCTTTGTGGCAGACCTCCTCATTTAAGGACCATCTTGACAGATAGACTATGATAAAAGTGAAAATTTTCTCTAGTCAACCTGGTAGCTGTATTGTCCAATTCCAGCCCTCCAAATTTACACCTTTGATCACAGTACGAGCTAATCTGGGATGAGAACTCACACCAGCTCCAACGCTTTGTCAAAAACTAAGAGGAATTTATTGTTTATTATTAAAGTGAAGTATACATTCTTTAGATAGGCCAAAATGAAGGTTTTGAGAAAGAGCTCAATTTATTTCTTCCCATTCATCCAACTGGGATTATTATGATCCCCGTTCATCCACCTCAGGTGTTTTTTCTGATAAAATGCTGCTCACTTTTGCTTTTGTACCACCAAGCAGGGTGTGATTATCCATGGCAACCTTTGATTTGTTTTCAATATGTCCTTGTTTTCACTCGGTTTCAGTCATCACAGGTGGTCCTCAGTGTGCTCTTACAGTAAAAGAGTGTATCAAGAATGTTCTTATTGTAACACAATCAACCTGAGGACAACTGAGTTATGGGTTTATATCTATCCCCTTTTTATGTCCGCTTTGATCACGTCACATGTATTGATTGTTTCCTAATACATATGCTGACAACAACAACTGTCAATTAGGAAGGCGGTTTTCAAATTTAGGAACAGATTTTTCTTGGGGGAAGAAGGCTGTAATGTGAACTGTGATTGTTTCTTTCTTCGTTATGGCTTTATGTGTATAGTATAATGCTGATCCAGATTAGGATTATTGGGCATTTTCACTCAATGATGAGTAAATTGCAATAACATGGAACTGCCAATGTGGAGTAAATATATGTGACTGGCAAATACATTTGAAGGTACTTGCGAGTACATTTGAATGTATTTGCAAATATGTTCCAACATACTTGTAGTTTAAAAGCTAAAAACAAAAATGTTTTCCCATAATACCACAGGGTATTGACTTGCACATGCGCAAGTTAAAACAATGCTAATTTCTTGATAATAAATTAAAGTAAACATTGTTTACTCCTAATTTTTATATATTAGCTTTTTCATTTATTATTATGTCTGCAGTGCATTTTTTTTCCAAAATGCCATGAGGTATGCGCATGCGCAAATCAACACCCCTTGGCATTATGAGAAAAAATACATATTAGAAATTATGCACTGCAGACATAATAACAAATGATAAATATTTTTAAAAAATCGCTTTTTTTGTATGTGCAAGCCATACCTCGTGGCATTGTGTGAATTTTTTTACCATTTAGCCTACGAGTACTTTCAAACGTGTTTGCAAATTCATTTGAAACAATTTCTTCCACATTAGCAGTTTTATGCATTCGTAGTGAACAGAGAGGAACATGAATGCTTTAACCACAGGCTAAATGTTAAATGTGTTCATCAAGCTGTATGGTGCTGCCATGTTCCTCCATGCATGGTGCAACAGTGTAGAGCAGCGAGCATCTGCCTTGTCTCCCTGCCCCAGATGGTAGCGGCAAATATGAAGATTAGTTCATTAACCTCACTGTGCTTTAACCAGTGGGCCATGCAGAGGGCTTGCTCCTTCCACGTCTTCTTGAAATTTATTAACACTTATTAATAGCGGAAGGAAACTTTCACTAATGGCCTAAGGTGATTTGCGCTGTTGTTATCAAACACTGAGGTAATTATACGTGACATGCTTCTGATTAGCACTCTTGTGATTATTGGACCATTTAAAGTCATCATTTTTTTTGCTCCGTTTTGGAAAGGGGTAGAATGGAATCAATTTTCCAGAACAGAAAACATTATAGAAGAGGACAAAAAGTATTATGGAAAACAAGGGGCAAATTAACAAAAAATAAATTACATTTAAAAAGAGTGAAAAGGATCTGTTTTTATCGTCTCGTGCTCACAGTGTGAGAAATGAACTTGTAATGTTTGTGTGTGGGCGCTGAAGGCATTGAGGGTTTGCACCTGGAGGAAGGAGGAGCTTGTGAGAGTCAAAGGTCATCTTGCGGGCTAAACAGGAATGAGGTGCTCCCTCTCGGTGCAAGGAGCAAGCAACTCTCGTGGTGGGTTCACACAACGCGAGCCTTTCACACCCCTGCCTTGCATTTCCGCCTTTACCATTTTTATTTTCTGAAGGGTTGCAGTAATCCGTAGCCGGCCCAATTATCCCCCCCTCCATTCTCGTTCCTTTCGTCCGTTTTCTCCCCTTGGATGGAGATTCAAAAACAATTAACCTCTTCACTGCTGGGGACTTTTCCCAGGAAAGGGCACGGTGGTAATTGAATGACTCTGCACTGACCATGACTTCACCCCTTCACGCATAAATCTGGTTATTGAAAATCCTAATCTGTGTCTTTGTGATGGTCCAAAGTCATTAACATGGAGGTTGTACCATCACACTAGGAAGGCGCTATTTGACTGCAAGGAGGATTTAACCGGACTGTTTGCATCTGACCTACTTAAACTGAGTGTTTGCATAATATGTGTTGTTCTGTGCAATTCTGTTACATTTTTCGTACCAAGTGACGGACCTTTTTTTCTCCTCCACCATAGCTGGTTTGCGTTGGACTATTTCACACCAAGTGTCTATAAGTTGTAAGAGCATCCCCCACATCCTTAGCCTTCAATAAAATGTTCTCTTTTCCCCCTTAGTTATGGAGGGGCCTCCTATTCATCTCCAGGTAGAAAGCCTCAAAGTGTAGGAGGGAAGAACAGCTTGTTGCACCCATTGAACTTTTTATTACTTCCCCCTTCAAAGGGTGGTGGCGGAAGGAGAGATATCCTCAATCTCCTTGACGCCATGACACACGTCAGTTCTCAGCAAACGCATATAAACAAGTGTCAGCATTGAGACTGGACCCCTGTACATATTTTTTTACACTTGTCACATGAGACAAGATTACGCTGTTTTGGAAGCTGAGGCTAGAAATAATCCTCGAACAAACATGTTTACCAAAACTGTCAATGTTTGGCTTAACAGCGTCAATGTTTTTTTGACAGCTGAACGAGAGACCTGAATAACATGCTTTTTTTTCTGGGTTGTGGATCTTGTTATACATAGATCTAACTGCCAATGTAAAACTAGTTTTCTATGAAATATCCAGTCTCATTATCACACAAATGCGGCAGGGTGATGTAATCCCGAACCAACACTTCAAGATGTCTGGCCTTCTCTAAAGGAAGATGTTCTTGAAGAAGAATAAGTCAAAACGAAAGTGGTCTCATGCATTTTTATCAATGACCTGCTTTAATTAGTGTTTCCTTCTGTCTGACTTCAGAAACAACTTTCAGCCCCCAGCTGAAAGCCCCCAAGCCCCCTGAGTAAAGTTGAAGTGCGCCAGTCAGCAACTGAGTCTTATTATAAAATAATTAAAATATAGACAATTAATCAATTTAAAAAAACCTCTTCAGATGAAGATGAAGTCTAAAGTTTCATCTTGAGTCCAGTATCTACAAACATAGAAGGCAATAGAATGCATTTTATATTTTAACCTATTGAGCAAAAAAAAAAAAAACAGCACAATAACTCCAGGTTTCATGTCGAAACGTGTTTGATAAAACATGCATACACACACATGCACTCACACGTGAAAGGAACTCTTTGATGTTTCCTTGTGAATGTCTACTGAAGCTGTGTGAGTCACCCATCCTCCAATCTCAAATTTTTGTACAGTGCATCCCTGCATATTCACGGTTCGGCAATCCATAATACCTATTCACATATTTCTTTTATTAGTAACCTATCTTCCCTTATACACAAAAAAAAATTGCGATTTGTGGCAAAAATAGTCAATAAATTATTAATTTCTTAATGTGGCAAAATATTGTCATGGCATGGTATAATAGTGTTTCTTTAATCTAGAGAGCAATTGGATACTGTCAGGTGTAAGCTAGCAAAAGAAAACATCAAGCAAACTTCTCTGGTGGAAGGTGGAAGTCCACCTACACACACACTCACTTGCTCCACTTCCAGCCCCCAACTTGCTCATCCAATCACAAATCTAACAGTGGCAATGTGAGATGACAAGTCAGAGAGAATAGATAAGATGGCGTCCACCGTGTTTGCAGTGGTTGCTTTTGCTCATGACATTATCGCCATGCTGGGAATCCGTAATAACATTAAACAGCCTTAATTTTACGCAACTTCGGCCTATGGAGACACCGCACTTCCCAACAGCTCAGTAGTACTTGCAGGATTGATGTAACACTTTGTTGTTAATTTTTTATTGTTTTACATCACATTGCACTGCTACCGTAATTCATAATTTGAATTGTTGACATATACGTACGTACAGGCATTGAACATTGTCTATTGCCAGCTTAGCTGTAAACTAAGTTTCCTGGACAGTATTTTTATGCGTACAGATGTTTAAATATATTTGTGTTTGGAATGTTGTTAAAGGTTTTGGAATCATAGGTTGTCAACTGTTAGTGTATAAAGAATTTTAGGGGAGCATCAATTATTTACAAAAATTTGCTCTTCGGGCTCAGTCGCTGTTCCCAATGAAGAGCAGGAGTTCTCTGTTGCGGTAGTGCATAAACTGCATACCGCTGCCACTCGAGACACAACTCTTAACAACATATGGGCCTGGAACTGTCGGCAGACATATGAATAATAGAACCCCGCCTCCCAAAAAAAAAAAAAAAAAAATCGCCTTTTTTTCTGGTGAACTGAAACATCTCTTGATCATTATGTCTCGCTTCCAGGTGTCTGCTGGTTGGAGCGACTGTAGGTGGTAGTTAGATTGAGGCTGGTGGTGGCGGTAGAGGGTGGGGGGTTGCACGCCAACAAAGCGGGAATAAAAGCGTCGCCTACATACCACCAACATCAAGGAAGGGAGGGGGCGAGAAGGGTGCGGGGAAAGAAAAAAGTAGGTTCATAAAAATTTGATAAGAAGATCTTCAGCTAAGTGACATTCTGTGTTTCTTTCCTCTTTTTCATACATCAGTTCCCCTTCTTTGTAGCTCTTCAGTGCGCCTGGAGAATAGGGTAGACAGATTTTATAGGTCCTAATTAAAGCCATATGACGCCTTTTCCAACATCAAATGGCGCTGGTCCTGCATGCCATTCCCTGTTATTGTGCAGAACAAATGCACAATCACAAGGACCCCATTTTTAGTCTAGACTTTAAAGTGTACACCGTTTCTACATCCCCCACCGCACAGAGCTGTGACCCCACCAATTTCAAATCGATAAAGAGGTTCTGGGAGTGACGTGACCTCTTAAGGGTGCGGTGGTTGTGGGGATGTAGAGGGGGGGGCAATGTTGCACGGTTGAAAAATGGACTGAAGTCTGTTCTTACTGAAAATGTATCTCACATTCTTTAGCTCCATTGGAAAAGTATATATTTTTCTTTTTTTATAGCGCTATTTACTGAAGTAGCCAAGTGCTTTGGACCTGACAAACGAGGTTCTGGACTGTCCACCCCTGAGGGTTGAAGTGAAGTGCAGCCCTGTTTATAGAGTCCTTTAAGAGTTCTTTTTTTTTTTTTTTTCTGGCCTGGCCACCCCAGCCCCCCTCCCTAATTGTCCTCATTGAGCCTTGTGGAGCGGGTGCACAGGCAGCCAGCCAGACGGCCAGGCTTGGGTCATCGGGTTTACCGCGTGCTTTTTATCTATATTTCATGCTATGGCGCTGTGCAGACAGCTGAACCCCCCCCATGCATGTATCACAAAGGGGGGAAAAACTCATGTGGGTGCACAAAGAGAGGTGACATGACAAGCACATGTGCAAATCACGTAACACGTCGCAAATTTTGAACTGCATTTCATAATGTTTAATTTTTCTTTGTGCTCACGCGTCCGCGCAAAAAGTACCACATTTGCAATAAAAACGCTTGAGCAAGCCTTTAAATTGCTGACACTGTTTTGTTAAATTAATTTCTCGATAGCAGAAATCAGAAATGAAAGTATATCAACATGTTCTACTTACGATTCATTTCAGCAACTTATGGGCGTTTATGTCTCGCCCCCGTGCGTCTCCGGCCGTCTGCTTGCGGAAAAAAGTCTTTCCTTCTTCGGCAGTAAGAGTCATGTGCACATCTTCATAAGGTGTTTTTTTTTTTCTATTCTTTTTTTTTTTTTTTTTTTTTTTTTTTTTTTCCAAGCACAAATTGTCGCTGCACATACCGTAGATGCTTGTCGTCCGATTTGGCCGGTGTCAAGTCTGCAATGATGCCTGGGCTGGTCGCGATTGAGCGCTGCGAGGAGAAGCAACATATAGAAAGGCGTCATGTGAGCAGGAGGGGGCGTGCGCCATTGGCCAAGCGCGCACACTGCGACCAAGCTGGGCCGTGTTCCATTGGACCAGGACTCTAACCGAGGCGCCTCCTCACTTGGCTGTGCACCACAATAGGAGTGCGCCTCTTCCGTTCGTCGTTTTCGTCAGCGGCGGCGGGGAAGGGAGGGAAGGGGGGTGAGGGGGGCACTGGTGCGCGCTCTCAAAATCAAAGAGAGTCAAAATGTTTTTGGAGGACGCATATTTTAACTGTTCTCGCCACCTCATCCCTAGCTGCCAACCTGATTAGTTAGGTTGGACAATAGTGGTGATGAAAGGAATTATTGCAACTATTTATAAATCACACAAAGCCGAAATAAGGGAGTACGCAAGAACACATTTTATTATTTGTCTTCATGAATTGGCCATTTAGTATTTTTATTAGTTTGGTGTCATCACTTTTGTATTTTAAAAGAACCCTCAGGACACTTTTAACATTGGAGTTATTCTATATAAACTACTGCAACAATAACAATATTGTCAAATAGTATTTTTTTTTCACATAAGATGCCAAGCAATCACAACAGTAGCTTTTGAGTTCAATGAAACTAATTGACGCTATAAAATCACGCATAGGTTGGATAGACTTAAACCAAGCGTCCTAATTCATGTTTGATGCTAATGAAGTCTGAAGCCATTTATTATTTAAAAGGCACGGAGCTAATTGAAAGGCACAAGCAATCGCCAAGGAGATGCCTTGATGTTCTCCAGATAAACAAAGAGATCATTATTTTACATGCACTGTATATTTTGTTCTCATCCTTCATGGTTTCGACATAGTTGGACTACACAAAAGCCAATGATAGAACATCTTCTCAGGAGCTCCATTTGGTTCTCTACAGTGTGGAGGCTGAGGAACTCAAGGTTCTGTATGAGTGGGAAATAGAGCGCAAGTAATCTGGAGTGCACATCTTGCCGCCCTCCTCTGCTCCGGCTGCGGCATTAAATCAATATTCCGCAAAGCTTTCTCTTGTTTTCACATTCACTTGACTGCTGCCAAGATGCGCTGCAAGGGTCGGCCGCCGCTCCCTGATTTTTGTGGCACTTGCAACCCCCCCACCATAATGACCTCTCCTACCTCTTTTTTTGACTTTGTGGGACGGTTACTGCGATAGCTTCAAGGCAAGGTGCCTGTTCCGTTTGTCTCAAATCCTTAACGGGAAGTGGCAGGAATAAGGAAATACGCTATGGTGACACAGAATATAACGTCAGCGACACCCCTCCACTGTTGTGAGAGAACGCTTAATAAACGCTTGAGGAACATGTTCACGTCAGTTCGTTAAATACAACGTAACAATTTAGCAAAATTATTATGACACTTATATGAATATTCTCAGCTTGGAATTTTTTGACTTGATGGCATGTTTTTGAGTGGACGTTTTTCTTTTTAACCAAACAGGCACTTTTCAAGATTTAAAAAGCCTACCGTGGTACATCATCCTGTTGCAAGCTACTGGATATGCATTCATACACACATGCGCTCCTTCGCACTCCATCGTTATGAAAGCAAAAGCCTGCCTCTGCAAAATGGGTCAAACATACCGCAGTCGCTCCATCTCAGCAAATGCATTGTGTCTGTGTAATTGTGCGAGTGGTGGGCATGCGCATGTGTGATTGCACATCAAAGGCAAGAATTCAATATTAAAACACGCCGAGTCTTCGCCGAACGAACCGGGGTTTGAGAACGTCAAAACGTTTACTGTTTTGAAAGGGGGGGGGGGGTGTCTTTGTAAATCTGCACTACATGGTTCTCCCCTAAGGATAAAATGGCAGTCGATAATACCTTTAAACAGCCAAGAAGATGTTCACCCTGGGAAAAAAAACTCCAGTAGCGTCATATTTCTTGTACCGCATTGCGTCGCGCGCCCTAGACATCCACCAGACATTTGAAGGCACTGGATTTGCCCCAAACCCTGAACTGTTATTCACCCTTGGTTCTTACGAGAAGATACACGCTAAGGCTCCTAGGTAGACACGTACACACCCACAGATATTTACTCACTGAATTCAATCCGTGGGGTTCAAAGCTGTGCCACTCAAAGTGGGAAGAAAGCTGCATGCCGCCCGTCGTCTTCCAGAGCCATCACTGTGTGGCGTTAATCTGTTTCATGTTCCATCCCTATATTTAGAATCGTGTTTTGTGAACACTTGGCTTATAATTCTCTGAGACGAAAGAAACCTTCCGGAGCCGTTAACTAGCTACAAGAGTCATGTGGAGATTTTCAGTTGCGCATTCCAACAAACACCTGTTCTGGCCTTTGTTAGGGCTAAGAAAAGAAAATGGCTTATTGTGAATGAAGATGATGCAATTTGTCCATGAGAGATGATGTGATGATCTGGTTGATTGTTCATAAACTGCTTTCCTTTTCTTTCTAATTATGCTTTGATCAAAAAGAGCTTTGTCCAGGTTATCCAAGGCTTAAATAAAGGTGCGAGAGAAATAATTGGCCTTAATATGTCCTTTTTGAGCCCTGATCTGATCCGTGTGAAAATGGGGATTTGATCCTTCTGAAAGCTGCTCCCTTCATCCTCTGCACATATACACATGGACACAAAGATATCCTATGAGGTTCAAACACGTGTCCCTTCGGCAGTAAACGCTACAAGCTTTGTGAGCAGTAACAGGCCACATTGGGAGCCCGCATGGCATCTGCCTCCCAGCTTCTGGAGCCAAGGCATGGGGCCAAGGGAGGGGGGCCTGGAGCCCAGATAAGCTCTTCCTCCCCTGGTCACCACCACGCCACAGGGACCGGACAAGCCTGGAGCCTCAGCTGAGCACAACCGATAATATCCACATGAGTATGAGTATGGGTGGTCGGCCGGGTGCATGAGCGTGAGAAGCTCGTTTCAAGTGGAGTGTGTCTGCCTTGGGTAGGATGCACAAGTTTGCATGCTGCTCTCATATTTAACTGCTAAAGCAAAATGGCCCTTCCCGATCATAATAAGTCATACAGCTTGTGTTCTCACAGATTTCATCACAGGAAACCAGATCGGTGTGGCACCAAGCCAATGAAGACACAATGTTTACCTCTGCATGTGTAATCAAGAACTTAACTCTGTTATTGTATATGGCCCATGCCAAATATTTGCATCATAAATGTATACATGTTTTTTCTAGAAGGAATTACTAGCACTTTTTAAGCACATTCACTACTTTGTTTTTTTCCATGTTATGATTAATTGCAACACTGCTTGCACTCTTTTATGTTTCTCTCATTCATTGTTTAATGTCGTACTTTGACAAAAAACTAACCAGCGTTTTTGCGCAGCAGTTCTGACCTTATTATCTTAACTTGTCATGTTGCAACACTCATTTACTTGTCATGCTGAGAGTCACCGCATAATGAGGCAGTGAGGCAAATTATTATTTTTTCCAACGTTTCAAATAATCGTACATTGAAAGGAAGATGAACAAATCACTTTTTAGTCAAATGTGCGTTTGGTGTTTTCATTTAATTGGAAAATTGTGAATCTCTTTCAGATGATTGCCAGTTGTTAATACGTTTAAAAAGACCAGAGTAAGATAGAAAAATATGACACAGGAGCTTTTGAAAAGATGACTGGCGGTAAATTCAACAAGAAGAGTTCAATTAGTGCTAAATGCACTAATTATAAAATTCACAAACACCGATGGCTACACATAGACAATATAATGAGATTGAATAAAAAAAAAAAAAAGAAAAACATCTGAAGATAATTATATTCGTGAAAAATCAACACTCTTAGAGTGATATCAAGCTGTGCAGTATGTGTGAACATTTGTTTGGTTCAATTGTGCTGATTAGAGCAATACAATTTGCTAATAATAAAAGCAGGTGAGAGTCAACACATTTAGGTGTAAAAAATTAATTTATCTTATGTGTATCTTCAGTGTCAACCCAAATTGAGAATTTTTGCTTTTGTTGTGAGGGGCAAAAAAAAAAAAAAAAAAAAAAAAAAAAAAAAAAAAAGAAAAAAAGACAGCTCTAAAGATCTGTCTGATTTTAAAAGCCCACATCAACTCCAATTCCAGTATATTTTCAGATTCTCAGACATCATATCGGCCAGGTGGCTTTATTTGCTCAGACTTCTGAAAAGCCCTATGTGATGAATAAGTCAGTGGCATGTCATTTTTTTCTATGAAAGTAAGCATGTGAGGTTTTCTTTTATGGACTTTGTTTTGAGATCTAGGATGGGAAATAATCCTGCATGTTTGTGGTGTTCTATGTTGGGATAATTGCTGCAGACCACACACAGTATGACCAAAACGTTTACCTCATTTTATTTACTTATGTGTGGGCTCTGTCATTGATTTTTTTTTTTAAAGAAACATTTTTTTTTATATGTGCACCAAGCCTTAGGTGCGTTCTGTTGCACTTCACTATATTGTGTGAATGACAAAACAAAGCCTTAACATTTCAAAATGTTTCAAAAGCGGCAAGTTTAATTGCAACCTGCATATTCAAAATGCCTTATTAAATCAGATGGCGAACATGAGAGGGAGCCATCCAAATATCCAGGTCAGCTTTGAGGCCTCAGCTGGAGTGGAGGCCTACACCTGTCAGCACCCGGGGGCCTCTCGCTCTCTGTCGTCTTTCTGTCCAGCTGGACGTGTAGAAGCCCCTCAAACCCCCACCCAGGCTTCACCTCCTCGATCCAGGCCAATTCAGTTCAGCCATGCATGACCATCTCAGGGAATTCATTCTGGATGTTTCTTGTTCATTGCATCCATTCCTCTCTCTTTCTCGCTTGTCACTCTATCCCCCAGTACTGTTGTCTTTCATTTTGCTGGCTGTCCTATAGATTATATGTTATTTCTATCTCGTATTCGGACATGTGGCAGAACATTTCATTGTTACCACTACCTTGTAGATATTATTTCAGTTGACTTAGGTATCTATTTGTGTGTAACAGTGTTAGTTTGATGTCACGCTATTCACATAGCTGTTAGCTATTGCCATCTCCTCCATGCTTCATGTAGTGGAAATTCAAGCGAGAGCAGGGTTAATCATTTCTAATGGAAGTAAAATGTTGGTGGAAACGTTGGTCACTTCAGGTTAAATCGCTTTTTAATGTTGCTTGCTGTGAGCCAGCTGGAAATACAAGGATGGGAATTTAAGCTACCGTAAATGCATTATTTCTATAATTATTATCCTTATTCCGTACATCTGCCTGTTCGACCGTCCATCTATTGTGTCTGTCCATCCATCCATCCATCCATCCATCCATCCATCCATCCATCCATCCATCCATCCATCCATCCATCCATCCATCCATCCATCCATCCATCCATCCATCCATCCATCCATCCATCCATCCATCCATCCATCCATCCATCCACATATCTGTATCTATTATTCCATCAGCATAAATACATAAAATTTGTATCTCTCTTGACATACTGTGTACTTTGTACTCACTTAAGTTAAGAGACTGTTGAAAATTGGTTCCCTGAGAGATGTACAAATATTGTAAATGCAACTTCAGTAATGCCATTGAATCCTCATTTTGTCCTGAAGCAAGACAAATAAGAGAGTTGAATACGAGCGAGTCTATTCTTTCTAGCTGTATTCACGCTGCATCCTATCCGACATATTCCTGCTGAATTATTTAACTGTTTGTACCTGTGAGGCAAGCAGGCAGTGTTCGGGGGCTGCCCCAGTATGATCTATAATTAAATATAATGCAACATGAAAGTGCATAAGTCATGAGAGTACGCTTTGGACAAGTCACTCAGACTTCCTTCTTGTTATCCATTTGGTTCGTATGCTGACTCCAGCTGTTTCCCTTTTGAGTCTTCATTTTATAGACTTTTCCACCACCGTTTTTCCTTCTGTTTGGTTACTTGCTGAATTAGAGGTCTTCAATGTTTGCTGTCAACAGTTGACGCTCAAGAGACAAACAATATCACACCATGTTTGATTATGTTATTATTGCCTCGTTGCTCTCTGAGTACACACCATTACATCCAAATAGGGCCCTTGTGTCTTGGAAAATGTTTGTCTTGTTCCTCCTGGCAACTCACTTCTAAAATCTTTCAAGGTTTGCTCATGTAAATAATCCTGGCGTATGTTTTAAAATATGGCCAGCTCAAAAACGTTTAGGGTCAATTTTGATTTACCATTTTATAATAGTCAGCATCCAAGCATAGGTTTCTGGGTTACATTGTGGGCTGTGATTCTGACCAAAGCAATGCGTGTCCTGTAAGCAAGCCCGCCGTTGTCTGCAGCTGCTATTTTGGTAGCTTGACTTTTCCGTAAAGGAGTGTTACTATAATAATATTACCAAACTAATGTTTTTTTTTTGGAATGTTTAAAACAATCAAAACTGAAATCATGTTCTTTTTTTAAACCATTGCATTACTGTCAGGTCAAACTGAGAGTTTAAATAAAAATGACAGAAAGTGCATTTTTTTGGGAGGGGGGAGTGGATAAAATACTTCCCGTATAAATTGACGGAATAATTTCACTCAGCACACTCATTTGCAGCTCCAAGCACCTGTGCTTTGTCCCTCCTCCTCAAGCCAAAAATGTTAGTGTGGAGGAGACATGTCGACAAGCTGACCACTTAGTCTGTACAGCCCCTGAAACAGAGACTTCTGGTTATTTTGGTCTGTTTAACAAATCACAAAGAATTCTGACCTTAACCAAAATACTACAAAGTGAAAGTTCTTTCTTGATAGACAATTGCAAAAACAGATAAAAACCTTAAACATGAACAAGGCATGCACACAGTGTTGTGTCCGTCCAAATGTGAACGGTAACGGTAACGGTATCTCCGCTTTGCAGGCGGCTGCGGGGAGGAAAGGCTTAGCGGCTTGCTGACTTTCTTCCTTGACTGGCTGTGAAGTGGAGTCTGAGGTGTCAGTAGTCCCCCCCACCTCCCCTCCAACCATCCCCAAACAATCTCCCCGCATGTGTGTGCCTCTCTGTGTCGTTTTACTGTAAAATATGTCATCAAGTCTGTGCTTTACAGAGAACGCTGTGACGGCCTGATAAGAAGCTGAAAACATGTAGGTACATCAGAAGACAGTCAGGAATGTTGCATGTAGAAGCTGGCTAACTATCTAAAATAAAATCTACTAGACAGTTCCGAGCATTTATCTCTAAAGAATTACAACAATGTTTCTAATTGTGGTTTCATTGACACTCACGCTACTGTTGTGCCGGAAAAAAAAAATCGATACTTATTCTGCTCAAATGACAATATGAGCGTTATTCCATTCTGAAGTCATGTTGTGTTGAGAGATCTTAATGTATGCACCAACACAAAAAAGTGTTTAACGCTTTCCTTTAATAGAGCCAAGTAATTACTTCTAGTTTGCTGACACCATGAATGCCGATACAACAATGCCTCTACTCTGTCTTTTTGACTCCCCCACAAGCTCACAGTCCCCAGCTAAATACCCCCTGCTCCCCCCCATTCCTCTTCCCATGTCCAATCCAAAGTTGGCTACGGTTGTCATGGCAACGGGAGTTGATAATTCCAACTCTTCATCCCTTGAAAATTATCGGGAGGATTTATTTTCAAGAAGAGAAATAGAGTACGAGGGAGTGGTAGAGGGAATAAGACGGTGAAGCAAGGAGAAATAATTTGCTTGAGGGAGGAAGACGGCTGACGTAGGTAGGAGGCCCGCACCCCTCTTCCACTGCATGTCCCACCGAAGCAGATGGCGTGACTTGATGGTCTGTGCCTTCTGAGCGCTGCAACCATAAGGAGGCAGGGTAGGAAGAGATTTGGAGTGGCAGACTTTGGCAAAGGCTACAAAGTACAAAATGCAAGGTGGGGGATGTCGCTTTGTGCCTTAGGCTGGCACAAAGGTGAGCTGCTGTGATTTAGGGCCTTATGGTGCAAGTAGTGGAAAGCATTTGGGTTTAAAGCTTCAACATGGTCATGTTGGAATGCGTAACAGAATTTCACTGTAACTGAGAGATAAAAGAACGGAATCAATGGGAGGCTTTGATGCTCAAATCACGTCATAGAGTTTTGAATTTGAGCGAAAAATGTACATAAGACAGGAATTTTACCTTATTTTACCGTCCCTCACTTCTTTTTAAAAGCAACTACAAAATCATTTAATGGTAAATTATTCTTGAAATGTAAAATGTTAGGCTTTTTCCCTGACTGAGAGGTTTTCACAATACTGTCCACATATCTTCTGCACATCCTCATCAGGGTTATGGTTGAGTAGGAGTTTATCCAAACTGACTTTGGCTGAGAGGCAAAATACATCCTGAACTGCTTCGAATTCTGAGAGCTGTTTACTTAAGACCACCGTCTCACTATGGAGCTGAGGTCACAGCCAGTTGTGGTCAATTGACTGCCAACTTGGGGCGCAAGAATGTTGCGCCCCACCTTAGTCCTATGCCATTGTTATTTTAAACAAGAGTGAAAAGGGAAGATTTGTACACCCTAGAGAGGAAGTGCAGCACGACATCATCCAAAACAGATTCTGTGTAAGATTTATCCTTTTTATGTAAAAATTGATTTACATATATTTATGTGGTTGGAATATTATTTTCATTATTTAATTTTTGTTTTGTACAGGTAATGTTTTAACTAACATTTAGCATCGCTAGTTGTCACAAACTAAGTAAGCAACCAAACAGAATGAAACCTTACTTTTTAGTGAGTACCACTTTCAGCAATACGTTTCTGTTTTATTTGTCATCACAACCATTCTCTGGTCTTACTCGTTATTGCTACCGAGACAAAAATGTTAACAAAACTCACTGGCGGTTTTTAGGGTTGTTCAGATACCCTGCAAACTTATTTTATGGGATGTGGCAAGGACGTTATTTTGGGTTGAGGAAAGGGTGCATGGGGTCATCTGTCTGAACACTCTTGCACACATCCTGACATATTGTCTCTGTAGGTCTCCCGCCTAGCTCTCTCTGTCACATGCACCAAATGCATGCACTACACCTAAATCCATAGAACGCAGCTGGCTCCTAGGACTTTTGCACACACACACACGCACGCACGCACACACACACACACACTCCACAAACTGCAATGTTCTAAAATACATAAAGCACACTCAGCTGCAGTCTTTGCACAAGTTTACACACGACTACATTCATTCCAACTTTCTAGCTGAACTTGTGCACTGTCTGCACCAATACACTCTTTAACATAGGCTTAAAAAGCCCCCACTCCCCCCCCGAGCTTGCAATTCATGGCCTGGAAGAATGGAGCCTGTGTGAGTGAGTGAGAGAGCCAGCAGGCAACGACTGGGTCTTTTTTTTTTTTTTTTTTTTTGTTTTTCAATAGGCCACATGTGTCAAGATGTAGAAGGTTTGAAAATATGGTCATGTTTTGTTTTGGGAACCACCCTTGACTATATATTTAAGAAAACGGGAAGAAAAAAAATGACAAATCACTCTGCAAGTCATACAACAGCAACCCAGGGGATCTGTCATCACTTTTCCAAAGCACTCCATTTGAAGTTACAATTGATTTTAAGGGCTAGTTTAATAAAATATTAAAATAATGGGCGTTTCCTTGCTAATTTTAGAAAGCCGTCAGGAAGCAGCTCTCAAAAGATTCGCACATAAAAGCACTTTTAAGGAAATATTGAGTGCATGATGAAAATATTATGGTCTGCTCGCCATTTGTCAGTCAAACCTGCAACTAACATTAAAGAACAACCAATGGTAGTCAGGTTATGCATATATGATACTGACAGCAACAGAGAATTAACACGATTGTCGAGGGGGGTCTGCAAATTCCATGTATTAAATGAACTATGATTTAACCCCCCACCTATTTTTTTTTCAACACCTTTGGAAAAGCTTCTGAGTTAGATGAATTCCCTAAATTCCGCAATAACGTATTTTATTTATTATTTAGAATATGCAACTAAATCTTATTTTATTTTTTTTTGCTCCTTTTTCTTTGAAACTTTTTGATGCTCAGCTGACATTTGAATCAGAAAAGATTCCAAGTAAGTGAGCAGGTAAAACGATTACTGGTTATGCTTCTTGTGTTTCTTGTGTAGACTGGATGATGAAATCTGCGACAAATACCTACAGGGTGACATCATATTAGGACTGTAACTGTAACGCTCCCATTATATACTATAAATATTTATAAACAAAGTAGATAAAATGCAAATGTGGATGACAGCCAGAGAACTGGAAGCGCACATGCTCCATTTATCCTGAGCGCCCAATGTTCTCATCATTCGCAAAGATTTCCAGGGACTTAAGACACACATGCCTGGTAAACGGCTGCTGTTACCTCAAAGGGAAGCGGCAAGGACTGTCTCGATGACAACACAATTTTGGAATTGTGTATATCATCACTGCTGTTGGGAATCATACAGCCAGAGCTCTTTGTGTGTTTTCCCTTATGACAAAAGTATGAAAAAATACTTACGTGCTCTGCTGTTTTTCTGGCTATATATAGGATATGATTCAAGTGAATCCTTTTAGAGTATATGGCTTTTTTTTTTTTGCAGGCGCCTGTACATTTTATAACTGTAAATACAATGAAAAAAACAAATCAAATCGTATTTATTTATTTATTTTGTTATTTTGTTATTTATTTTGTTATTTATTCATTTACTCATACCATTTATTATATCTTATAACTGAGCAATCTATATGTTGAAAACGTTTTCTCTCTGATGTTGCAATGTAAATGATGCAACAAACGTTTTTTTTTTTTGCTTACTAAATTGTGATCATTTTTTAAAGAACCAAGAATGCTGATAGATGCCAGTGATAGGCATCGTAAGGTTCAGAAAGAAGTCTACATGGGACAAAGACAGATAACTAAATAAATATAGATAGAAGAGCATCACAAATTCGTTTAATAAAATGTTTAATTGCAGATTATTCTGTATGCTTATTTTCTTTTAGGTTCACATTTCACTTCACAGAAGTGTTGCAGGGAAAAATTTAAAGGGAGGACACAAAGATAGAACATTGGAAGTGTGAACCAAGATTACTTGCAGCGTATTAGATAAGATGACTGGTAAACTAGATAGTGAACAGATAAGCATCTAGTGCCTTGGGACTAATGACTAAAACGTGGCGAGAAGTGAGGAAGGTCTATCTTTCAAGAAAGGGGTCGAATAAAAATCCATAAAAAGGGCCATATCTTGAATAATGTGAATACTTTTAAAGGGTTCAGCATATTTGCCTTTGAGCCATTAGATGGAAAACATCAGATGTAAATAATGGCCTTTCCATTTTTACTGCATGAGTTATTAATATTATTCAATTGTTCTCATTTTGTTAAACATCTGCTTTATCCACTGTGAAAAAAAGACGACATGACAAACACACTCTATATGAGTAAGAAGGTGGAAGTGGTAACAAACCGTTGAAGACGTGGTTTTGTGGTTTGGCCTATGTGGCTGAAGGAAACAGAAAGGTGGGGATCCTGTTGGCACAATGGAAACCAGTGATGTATACATATCATATACAGTGTAGGCCTACTGTAAGAAAAGTGTGGGCTGAGTGAGCAAAACCAGGGAGAACCTGATGTGTTTCCGTCAGCAGAACTCAGTTGAGATCTAACTTGATTGCTGCATATGTAATGTGCGTGCGTGATGTAAACGTTACTCAAGGAGGAACGTCCCCTGTTTGCAATTTCCTCAAATCAAAAGATTTTGGGGGTTTTTCAGTAATATTATGACCAAATATCTTGAAAATAATATTTCTGTTGTAGTTTGGTACTGTTAAAATGACCTTAAGTCCCCTGTCAACAGGATACTACCATGGGTCCCCTGTAATACCGCTTTGCGTGTATGTGTGTTCAATAACAAAAAGCTAAGCAGCAAAATTCACCAAAGGTGTTTCATCTATGAATCGACCAATATACTTTTTTTGTTCAATTATTAAAACAGTCCTCTTTGCCAGGCTTCTGAAATTGCTCCGCTTCTGGATGAACGTATCAGTGAATGTTATAAATCAATTCTTTTTTTTTTTAAACGGCTACAAACTAACCAAATTGAGACTCTAAATACAGTATAACCTAGTTTCATAATTTTCAAGCAGCCTGCCACTGTGTCAGCGATTGTCATTATAATCCCGCGGTGGATATCTTTCGGTCAAAGTGTTTCCTTTCTTCTGTGATATAACCCCAATAGATATCTTCCAATCCTCCTTCTGTATAGCACTCAGTGTTCTCATTTAGTAGTTGGATTCACATTAGTTTCACTTTCACATTGACTGAAATGGCTCGAATATAGACGTGATGATGAACCTGATGATGAAGGTAGTTTGCGCTTTGTTGAGATAAGAGTTAATTGCATTAAGAAACCATGGCTGCGGAGCGAGGTCTAAATGTTGCTAGCGGCGTGTGCAAGATGGGGGCATGAAGGATACGAAAAGTGTTGCACGTATGTGTGTGTGGACCTTGAAAGTTTAGATCAAATAGGAGTCAGATCTCTGTAGTGCCTGTTGTGTAAGATCTTATCTGAACACACATAATCCCAAAATGTGGATTGATCTTTTGACTCCTCCCTTCCCGCTCAATTATTCCATCCTTCCTCCTCCTATCATGGTAGAGAGAGAGAGAATCAGATTCCACAAAATTTCGCTTGACACTTGAATAAGGAGCTATAATTAGCCCACATATATCTATTCGTATTTAAATTTCCATCTAATCTCACCATGGATTTATAATGAAGGAATGGAATAGCTTGCCCAGTCACGTCAAAGTATATGATCTGTTGTATCACTCTACTTATATTACCCCTTTTTTTCTTGATGTAGGCTCATTTAAAAAAAGGTATTTCATTCCTCTAAGATGTTTACACATTGCCTCATTTCGTCCATTTTACTTGTTATGGACGTTTACACATTTCCTAATTTTGCCCATTTTACTTATCCATAATATTTATAATGTGTTTATTTTCTTTATTCACAAATTTCACATGTAAATATTTTTATCTACATATATTTTTGTGCTCATGATGCAAATGCATTCTAAGAAAAAGTATTGGCACTTAAAATATTGGCCCCATACCGACTTGGTATCAGATGAAAACCAAATCTTGCAGTTTTGCACACCACTATGACCATAGGATGTGATGCTGGAAACAGGTGAGAAACTCAACATCATTTTAATTTTTGTGGCAATAGGAGGCCATCAAATTCACCAACTTGACCTAAAGGGTGTCACCTGAGGGAGTGTGTATGAGAGAGAGTAGGGATAAAGATTAGAAAATATCCCTGTGTATTTCTTAACTATGACATGATTGCAGCACAGGAATAAGTAAAACCTCACCACTTCAATTTTTGTCACAGTAGGAATTCACTTCAGGATAAATATGAAAGATAGTTTGACTTTGAGGATTGAACCCCATGAAATATATCCAGTGACTATAAAAGATTTAAACTGGGGCAAGTATTAGACTTCCTCAGGAATAGAGGTCAATCGAGATTGCGCCTCAAGAAATTGTTTATTTTTGGACTATCTGAAAAATACAGTGAAATACAATGGTTATTAATTATGGTTAGATTAATTTAAAAGCATAAAACACGAAAATTATTTATAAGACTAAGAAAGACGTAGGGCTCTGGCTAGTTTGAAAACGAGTGGTTGATCCTTGTCGGGATAATCGTTTGTGTGCAGTTCAGATTTGAGCTATAAAGTAGAACATTGCACCTGCAGTAAATTAGCAAAATAGTAAAAACAGCATTTAAACAGCATCGGTGTTTCATTATTGCTATAATAATGTTCCATGTAGATAATCCATTTTTATTCAGCATATAAATGACTCAACTCTCTGGTAGCGGTTGTGTCACAAGAATGCAGCGAAGCTTGCTTGATGTGTGTGTGTTCAAAAAAAAAATACTTACTACCTCAGGGTGTATGGCGCATCCAATGGCGAATGGCCTACATGCTCTCTCAAGCATAAGCTGATATTGCCTCGGCCTCCCTGGTGATGCAACTCAAGTAATTTTCATTTACTTTGCAAATGGATTTTCTTGATTGTGGTGTAAAACATCTATCTATCTATCTATCTATCTATCTATCTATCTATCTATCTATCTATCTATCTATCTATCTATCTATCTATCTATCTATCTATCTATCTATCTATCTATCTATCTATCATTGAATTTATGATTATTATTATTGCCTATCCTGTCTTGTGAGGAAAATGTCGGACACAATCATATTCAGGCTGTCATGTTATGACAAATATCATAAATTTGATCCATCATCTGTCACAGTGATCTACGTTTTCTCTTGTTTGGAAAGCACAATGACAAAATCTCAAAGAATGAAGTCACCTATGACTTGGTCAGTGCCACCTTAGATTTTGTTCATCCAGTGAGTGACAGCAATAACATACCATGGCTGTGAGGCATTTTATCTGAATCAAGCTTGACCTGCTGCGTCCTTCCCCGTCAGTATTTCTGTCTTGATAGTTTATGTCAACAGTGTAGATTTTGACCTGACATGTTCTTTGTTCATGCTAAATGCTGTTCAACTGAATAAAAACTAGCACTTTTAGGTCAAGAGTACCATAGGTCAGAGTTTTCAACAATGCATGAAAAAGCCTTTAGTATATGTCAAAGGTGATCAATACTGTAAACCACGGGTGTCAAACTCAAGGTCCGGGGGCCAGATACGGCCCGCTACATCATTTTATGTGGCCCGCGAAGACAAATTGTCAATCAAATTTGTGTGTCATTACTAGAATTGCAAATTGTCTTCACTTTTAATATCTTCTTTTTTTAAATATTTGACCAGTTTTTACTCGTCTGATTTGAAAACGAGTTATTTGTCAGTTTGTTTTGTAGCTTTTACTGTATATAATATGAGGTGCTCATACATTTATTTGGGTTGACAGGCATAATGGCCCTGACTACAATGCGGCCCGCGAAAAAAATGAGTTTGACATCCCTGCTTTAAATAGACATATAGCAGACAAAATTGCAGCAGCGTATTGAGATTAAACTAAACCTGTTTGGGTTTTTCTTTAATGGAAAGCTTTGAAACTGTGGTGTCATCAAAGAACCTTTAAAGTTCATCTTCATCTTACGAATAGCTTATCCTTACGAGTCGTGGACGTGCTGGAGTCCATCCCAGCTGTTTTAGAGCGCTAGGACTAGTCGTGAGCCAATCGCAGGGCACACCTAGACAAACACTGACACACGCACTCACACCTACGGACAATTTGGAGCAATCAATCATTCAACCATGCATGTTTTTGGAGTGTAGGAGGACATCAGAGTATCCGGAGAAAAAACATGCAGGGTACGGTGAAAAATGCCACACAGGAAAGCCAAAGCTGGAATCGCACCGTGCACATCTGAACTGTGAGGCATATGTGCTAACCAGTGCACCACCTTAAGCCTTAACGTTAATAGAGGGGGTTCTAAATGTATAATTGAAGATAACTGCTGAAACCATGCAAAGACTGAAAACTACATATGTTGTGAGGATATATAACCTTATATTGTTTTTCACTGTTTCAGTAGTGATTCACTGGTTGGTAGGTTATTTAGTCATAGGACATACATCCACCAGACCATCGATATTCAGATGTATGAATAAGGTGTTTACATTTATCACATTCACGTTAATGAACAACATAGTCAGTGATCAACTATTGTGTTACTGGACTGTGGTGGCCCGTGAAAAATACTCAACAAGATCAACAGCACTAATTTTAAAAGCAATCAAAATAACACAGCATTTGCCGTTTAATCATAAAAAAAAAAAAAAGCATCATACGAGCCTCTTCTAAAAAATTTCATTTTCCTGGGTTCAGTAGGTCTTCCATTATGTGATAGCGAAGCATCTGGTTTAATTACAGCAATGTTTGTGATGACCTGACAACATCTTGAGCTGTGGTGGTCAGGATGGTAATTACCGACAATTTAGTGACTGCTCTTGGCCTGCTGGTCCACAGTTAATTAGGACAGAGAAGAAAGTAAATGTCAGTGATCTATTTTCTGAGCTGAATTTTAATGTGGCATTTAGAGTGCATTTGTGTAGTGTATTTTTTTTCCCCATGTTTGTCATCCAGCCAGTTGAACTTCCCCTTTTTGGCTAAACCTTTTGACCTGTCAGTGCCATCACATTTATGATTCACTCCGCCTGCTTGATGATTAGAGATTTGTTTTCCAGGCCACTCGCCATACCTTCTGTATATGGATCACAGGATAATTGGGTAGTGGAAATTATTTTGCTGTGATGTTGATTCTGCTTCTGCCCCTCCAGGAAATCGATATATGATGGGCAGATGCTTCTTCTTTCGTAGTTGACAATATCAGAAAAAAAAGTAAGTGTACACAAATGAAAGGTAAGCTTCATGGAATTTTTGTATTTGTGTTTGATTTCCATATTCAATGGATTATAAAAGTATTTTTAAATAACACTTGCAACCAGAATGAGCCTTGGTGCAAGTCAGGATGAACGTTAAATACCATTCGGTTAGTTTCCAAATGTAATTTTGAGATGCGCAGAGAAAACATAAAGTACAGTAATACAATTAGCTATGAAGATTGGCAATGTCAAGCCTTCAGTCAGCATAAGAGGATACATTTTTCATCTGCTTCCTCCATAATGATAAAAATAGGCAGCCAATTTCTTTCTGCTTATTTAAAATATGTACACTATATCTGTATTTGCACACAAATATTTTTGTTAATGTTATCATGTTTCCAGAGAATTGATTCACACTAAACTGTGGGCTTAAAAAAAATATACTACTGCTATTCCTGTTACATTTACCGTCAATTCTTGGTTTGAATACAGAGTTAATTAGTAATTATTTGCTATTGACCTTGGTCATGTGCTGTATTCTGCCATCAGCCTGGTCATCCTTCTTCATGTACTGTAATGTCTGGCTCCTTGAAATCTGACGGTCACCACACTTTCCTGTTCCGTGTTGACGACCTAACGTTAATGTAGTAAAAAAGAAACAGGGCAGCAGCCAGGCAAGCAGATGGGCATCATATCACACCACTTAGCTGACTGAGCATCGTCCATTCCAGGCACTGATAATACATCTTGACATCAGTATTTTTCAAAAGACATCAATTGTCCTATATATTTTGTGTTTATGTGGCATCTTCATATTAAGTAAAGAAAACTGAATGTTTTCCCCCCATCAATTTATCTTTCAAAAAATCATTTTCAAAAAATGATGCAAAAAATGATTAATAGCCTATAGTGGCCAACAAGCAAACAGAACAATTGTGCTTATTTTGTATTAAAAATTTTTTTGGTATTGTTGTCTCGGTCATTTAAGTTAATGGTTCCTATCAATATGGTAAAATGATATATGCATAGAGATGCTGCATTAACCCTGAATGCATTTTTACATCACATTGATACTTCTGTGTTGCATATATGTTTCTCATCACTGATGTGTTGCAAGTGTGCTCACGAGATCTTCCAAAACTGCTCTACAAATTGTAGATACTGAGAGACCGGCCTCCACTTCTTGGCTGAAACCCAAGCCTTGTCGTAAACTTTATGGAAACATCAAATAAAATTCTTCACATTTGCGGGAAGGTTCCTGCCACAAAGAATGCTTGGAATTACTGTAGGTTTAAATTGTAGCCAACTTTCCACTGATGGGCCGTGCCGCGTCTTTCCAGATGTTCGATTAATGTCCCATATGAAGTTTTTTGTTTGAGTCGGCATCTTCATACAGTGGAAGTGAATTAAGAAAATAAAACGCTTACACTCTAAGACTCTATCAGAGCAGTTGGAATGGATCAAGCAAAACGCCTCTGGGATGATCTCTGTCTCAATTTGACAGAATATTCTCCGGATTCATTTCAGACTTCTCCTCTAGCCACCATTTCAGAGCTCAGCATGGCTTTGATACAGCACATTTTAAAAATGGTCATAAAGAGATGGACTGATGCCGGGAAGCCAGGCCCAAAATAAAATGAACAGTGGATTTAGCCCAGCTTAACTCGACCCATGCCACAAGTCAACAAGACCCAATGAAAAGAGTTCTAGGGATCTGCATGCAGGCTCAAACTACCTTTGAATCTTGTTGGCAGAGAGAATTTAGCCTCTGGCTAAACGGTAAAAAGCACTCTAGCCTGTTATTGCTGTCCTTTCTTGAGGAGAGAGAGCATGCTAGTGTCTCAGGCACACAGTCGTAATTACGGCCACCTTCTCCTCATCTCTTGAACCGCAAGAGATAATACAGATGTGTACAAAATACCAACCCCCATCTTGTTTTCTTTTTCACACACACACACACGCACGCACACACACTCAAACAAACACACACACAAGGCCAATTCATTTGACGCACCATTTGTAGTCATGCACAGAGGCTGCCTGAACATAAGATGAAAGCGATGAAAAATCTCAGTAATGAATTGAACAAGTAGGCCACTACAGTACCCATTTGAGATGCATTTGTGTACTTGCGGCATTGAGAGCTCAATATTTTCAGCTTCAAGAAATTTCTCCAAGTGCATATCCAGTAAGCAATGTCAACATGTTAACGTGTGAAAATTACTTGGTAATTTGTCAGGATAACAGGTTTTTTTTTTTTATAGAAAGATGCCATTTATAAGGTTGGTAATGCCCCTATCCATGTGATGAAGCGTTTTGTCTTTTTCATATATTGTACACAAATAGTAAACAATAAGATAACCCCATTCTGAAAAATCTAAATATTTATAGACATATTAATTCAAGTATGTTACGTTGCTGAAGTCTCCAAGTTTAAAAGCAGAACCTAATTTAGTGTATAAAATGAACATAACTAATTCTGCTTATTTCAAAACGAAACAAGCAATGTGTCGACTAAGTCACAGAAATGCTGAGGCTCTGGTCCATTCTCGAGCCAGGATTGCACTGTTTCTTTGCTGCCTTATAATCCTCATTGAATGGACACTTCCTGTATTTTAGGGCTATAATTAAGCAGCCTGCGTGCTCCTGAGCACTTGTCGCTTTTGTCATCACTATGACGCACTTCCCCCAGAGAGAGAGCGCAACAGCAGGACAACAGAGAACACGTAGGACTTTGCAAAGGAACAAGTACAATTATGTGAAGCAACCCCCTGCTTCCCTCTCTCCATTGTGTTTTGGGAAAGCAGTTGACTGAGACTTGATTGCAATAAAGTGGTCAACATGTTTAAAGCCATTATGACCCTTTTCAGACCAAGGCCTTCAATTGCAATGCTATTCAGACGACTCTTCTGTAATTAAACACAAACCTTTCTGCACGTGGCTCAGTTTGAATGGTTCAACTGACAAACTTATAAACGTAAGCTTTTATTGCGATTGTGGTCTGTGACCAAGCTCATAACTCGAATAATTTGTATACCAAATCAACTTTCACCATTGAAATGAATAGAAATGTCAGTGATCTGTTCCAATCCCCAATAAACACACCACCATCACATCAAATTAACAACTACAAATACAAAAATATAAATAAATGATAATCCAATGAAATAAATAAAGCTAATTTGCAGCAAACAAAAACAAATAGTATACCTGAAATATTACTGCCTCAAGCAGTGGACAGCTTGAGGCTTACTCATAAGTCAATTACAGTGTATTTTTCTCACCTCTTTGATATGATTCAAATTATGAATGGTGATTTTTCTGAAAATCATTTCCAGATTTTTTTCAGAGAAGTGAGGGATGCAAAAAAAAAACAAAAAAAAAACAAAAAAAAAACGAACAGTGTACAGTGTAATCTAATGTTGGACTTTTTAGGTTCTTGCTGTCATCATGTTTTTCACCATTGAAGATGAGGGACCGTATGATAGTTGAAGCTATTCCAGTGATGCTTCTTCTTACTGCAAAATGGGACTTTCCATTTATTTCAACTAAGTTATCTCTGCCAAGTTTATTACAGCATACAACCACTTCACAAGATTTTTTTGTATTTCTACATGTGATTGCAGCAATTCAGTTGCCAGCACTTTATTTACCCTAAACAAAAACTTGAGCTCTTCATTTAACTGATATCAAGTGCGTGTGATAGCATCTCATACACCCTTTGTCTTGAACCAATTCTTTCGTTTTGTCCTCAATAAAAGCTCTCACACTTACCATGTTTACAAAGGCCCTCTCAAGCATGACCCCTCATTATGTCCAGCCCCGCCCCTTACAACTGACAAGACCCCTCAGGGCATCAAGCATCAGCGGCAGATAAAACACATTTGCATGTGATTTGATTATCCTTCATGGTTGATTCATGGCCATGTGAGCCTCTGTTAGGGGGATCGTTTGTGCAAGCCTGACACACTTATTTGTGCATGCTGTTTTTGCTTTTGTCGTTGAAGATCTAAATATCCTTTTAAAATCTTTTTCCCTGTTAAGTAAAAGTATGGGCCTGATTGTGTCAACACTTGTTTGTTTCATCGTTTGGAACCCAAAGTGGACAGTTCAAATGTTCTGTTCTTGTTATGTTATATGAATAGACAAACTTTTAAGGGGTCTCTCACTTCAAAATTAAAAAAAATAAAAAGCTAAAAAAAAATAAAAATTAAAACATTAAAAATTAAAAAAATTAAAGATTGAAAAATTAAAAAAAATAAAAATTAAAAAATAAAAAATTTAGAAATTTAAAATTTTTAAAAAGTAGATATTAACTAGATATACATGATTGTGTATCCCTCTCAATACTATGTTTTTTATTTGACGTTTCCCAATAGATAAGTACAGTTTTGATTGTATTGATTGGTGTTGAAGACATCCCATTTACAGGTCATATTAGATAAAAGTTCATCTTTGGTTAGTCTCAAACTATTTCATTCTGCCCATATTAATGTAACTCCTACTATGAACGACACAATATAAAACAAATATTGAGTGGCCCAAAGTAATGTCATTTCAAAGTACAGGCATTTTTAATTTTTTCAAAATATTTTAATATTTCAACAAAAAGACAACAACTTTGCGGTATAAATCAGAATCATGTAGAGAAAACCGGCAGAGCAAGTTGGACTCATGAATATCGGGATACATGCAAATCGTGAAAATTATGCATACATGCTATATTTATGACCTTATTAGTGAAGGACTGATACAAGTAACTTGCTGAGGAAAAGGTTGTCATATTCTGATCCATACTTAAAAATGGATGGATTTTATTTCATTACTGAAATTTACTAAACTACCAAATAGTTTTGAAAAATAAATAAATAATAGAAAAAATGCAAAGCATTTTTTCTGCTCCGAGGTTCTTCAGATGTTTTGCTTTCCTGTCTGTGCTTGTGTGTGCATATCTGCAGGGCAGCTGTGTCCCCAATATGTGGGGACCTGACCCAGCTGTCACTTAGCGTACTGTGAGAGGTCGTGCTGAAAGCACGGAAATGTATGTTCATGTCTCAGCACAAACTGCCAGGCAATTGTCACTACCAGTAGTTAATGTAAACAAATGAGTCTCTTCCCAGCATATCTCAACCTTCATTTCACACATTAATTAACATACAACATGCCCTCTGAGGGTCCGAAGTGGAAAAAAAAGTAGTTGCTGTGTATAGCGTAAGTTGAATGCCTAATTTCTACAAACTTTCTTTTAAGAAAGATTTCTGCTTGAATAACACAATTCCACTACTCAGTTAAACGTGAATTTCTAATAATGGTGATATTCATGAAATGAATAAGAATATTTGTTTGAAACAAATGTTGCTGTTATTATTCTACCAATGATACATTGGTGCTTTTTCAAGTCGGGTTGCAAAATGTTTTAATGTCACATACTAATTAGATCTTCTCTCCTAATCATCATGTATTCCTCCTATTGTGGAACGCTGCATAAATTGTGCATCGTCTGTTCGTTTTCCCTTTAGTCTACAGTGCACACACAGTGCTCTAGGGTTAAACATAATGCGGATGAGCCCTTTAAAGCAAATATGATCTGAAAGGCTGGCAAAGGCGAGGGGACGCAGCTGTCGGCGAAGCATGTCTTTTTTAAGGGCTGCCCCTAATGATTGCAGACAGTTGGCAGTTACGTAAGTATTCACTTTTAGGCCATGGGCTGTACGCTGTGCCGAGCCCCCAGACCCTGGCACACAAGCAGAACAGGAAGGAAAAAGACAGCGAGGAAGGTTGGGGTTGGTGAAAAAAGAACAGTGAGGTGGGGGAGTGCTTGGCAAAGAACCAGCCAGGGAGACCAAAGAATGGCTCACCATAGTATATTGTAGAAGAATTTAGATAAATGAATTGGACAATCACTCACCATTCTTAAATTGATTCCAATAGTAAAAAAAAAAAAAGAAAAAAAAATGAAGCTGGTGACGTAATGTTTTTTGTCAAGGTTCGTTCAAGGTAACCTTTTGCAATCTTGAACGAACTCTGACACAAAAATAAATAAAAAAGAACATTCACTTCATGCATAGACAAACACTCACAAATTTCAGTATTTCAGTGTTTTTTACAATCCCTTAACCACAATCAAATAACAATTAGAATGAGGACAATGAAAAATCAATTTTCTGTATTACAAACCATCATATCAATAAAACCACAAGGGAGAATTAAATTTAAAGGCAAATTTCCTCTTTTAGGAAATACTAAATCATTTGCCATGTATTCAGTGAGTGTTCATACGTGTTCTGAAATTTTTGCAGCGTGACTTATTTGTATCGTGTTTATGGAAAACTGAAAATGAATTATCCTACCAGTCAATGTTTAGTGCATTATTAGCAACATGGTAACTATTAGTGATGTGCATTCCAGTTCTTTTAAGTGAACCAAATCTTTAGAATCAGTTTACGCAAAAGATTCGTTCAAACGAATCGTTCAAACGAATCGTTCAACGAATCGTCCCCCCCCACACACACACCGATCTTTTTTTTTTTTTTTTTTTTAACTTCAATAACACACAACTAAGCAATACACCAACAATCAAGTAAACGCACGGTAATGTCGACAACGGCAACGCACACATTTTTCTCTATATTACAACATCCCGTGGGAACAACATATACATCAAACAATACAACTACACCCCCAAAAAATAATATATATATATATATATATATATATATATATATATATATATATATATATATATATATATGTAATTATGTGTAAATACATAAGGTGACCCCGGTCCCACGTTGGCGGAGCAAACCGATGGATCACGCCCACTACTAAGAAGGCGGGCTTGCCTGTTATTAGGTACACTTGAAAATGGCGGTGTACCTAAAAGAGTGTCCAAGAGACGTCACAGATCAAACAGCCAATCAGAAAGTGTGGGTGAGGGCAGGTGTGGCACTTTTCACTTAAACCAGGGGTGTCGACCTCCAGTCCTCGAGGGGCCACGTTCCAATATGTTTTCCAAGTTGCCCTCGTTAAACTCACCTGCGTGAAAAATTTTGTTCATTTTCACGTTCTGCAGGAGCCCAACTTTTCACACAGGTGCACTTAACGAGGGAATCTTGGAAAACATGTTGGAATGCAGCCCCAAGGACTAGAGCTCGACACCTGTGACCTTTGACCATGATATTTCCCTAATAAAGTGGCCTGTTATTAGGTATACTTGAAAATGGAGGTGTACCTAATAGAGTGTCCAAGTGACATCACAGATCAAACAGCCAATCAGAAAGTGGGGGTGAGGGCGGGTGTGGCACTTTTCACTTAAACCAGGGGTGTCGACCTCCAGTCCTCGAGGGGCCTCGTTCTAATATGTTTTCCAAATTACCCTCGTTAAACACACCTGCGTGAAAAGATTTTGTTCATTTTCACGTTCTGCAGGAGCCCAACTTTCCACACAGGTGCACTTAACGAGGGAATCTTGGAAAACATGTTGGACTGCGGCCCCGAGGACTAGAGCTTGACACCTGTGACCTTTGACGATGATATTTCCCTAATGAAGTTATTAGGAACACCTAAAAATGGCGGTGTACCTAATAGAGTGTCTGAGTGACGTCACAGATCAAACAGCCAATCACAAAGTGGGGGTGAGGGCGGTTGTGGCACCTTTCACTTTCCGTGAAGCTTTGACCATGATTTTTCCCTAATGAAGTGGCCTGTGATTAGGTACACCTGAAAATGGTGGTGTACCCAATGGAGTGTCCGAATAACGTCACAGATCAAACAGCCAATCAGGAGGTGGGGGTAAGGGCTGGTGTGGCACTTTTCACTTTCACTTAAGCTTTTTCTCTAATGAAGTGGCCTGTGATTAGGTACACCTCATGGACACTTCAATAGGTACACTACACGAGGTAAAACAATAATAATAATAATAAATAGGAACCACCTACCCTACTTTGAAACGCTAACTCTCTTCGCCCCGCCCCCTACACTCTTGGATTTCACCCCGCCTTGGTAGTGGGCGTGATCCATTGGTTTGCTACCTTATGTATTTACACATAATTACTTGCATATGCGTGCACATATACAAAGCGAGGTTCAAATTCTAAAAGCACATTTAGGTATATGCCCACACCTGGGATCGAACCAAGTTTTGTTTTTGTTCTCTCTACCCTGGCTGGGGAGGGGGTTAGGTGGCGCAAAAGCTGATAGCGGCTAGCTGGATTCTCGGCGACCAATTTTAGGAAACTGCAGCTCAACCTCCTTGAAGACACTGCCAGGACAATCGAGGGCACCTCCGACATCCATGTTTTCATTGATTTTCATATTATGTATTACTTGTGCCCTCTCTGCATCCATTACGACCTGGTGATCCTGAAAGGGGGATCCTTCCATTTGTGGTCCCTTCTCAAGGTTTCTCATTTTCCCCTGGTAGGGGTTTTTGAGTTTTTCCTTGCCCCTTTGGGAGCTTAAGATCAGGGGATGCTTTGGGAATAATTGTCAATTTTTGTCTATGTGAAGCCCTTTGAGACTGTTTGTGATTTAGGGCTATACAAATAAACTTGACTTGACTTGACTTGACTTGACTTGACTTGACTTGACTTGACTTGACTTACATAGTTCACGCAACACGTTCACTGACTGATCCGTTGATGCACGGGAAGGCAATTCACCCATTGACTCGTTCTCGAACGGGAAAGGCAGGATTCGTTCCCTCACTGATCCGTTCTCGCGATGAACTGGAAAAGCGAATCACTCACTCACTGATTCGTTCACTCACAGATTCGTTCGTTAGTGTTAGTGAACGGGAAATGTAATTCACGACTCGTTCGTGAACGGGAAGTTACGTCATTTTCTTCTTCGTTTTGTTTTACGGCGAGGTGGCACCAGCTTCAATGGGCATTACCGACACCTACTGGTTGAAGTCATATGAACTGAAAAAAAACCGAATCACTCTCGTTCACTGAAAAGATCCGTTCTTTTGAACGAATCGTTCACTCACGAGCCAACACTAGTAACGATTACATGGTTTTGGTGTCGTTAAAGCTGAAAGTGCAGGCGTGGCCCCAACACCTGTTATTCATTTACATTGTAAATGGGGTGTCAAACTCGTTTTCGCGGGCAGCATTGTAGTCATAGCTTCTTTCAGAGGGCCATTATGACTGTCAACCCAAATAAATGTATGAGCACCTCATATTATATACAGTAAAAGCTACAAAACAAACTGACAAATAACTCAAATCAGACGAGTAAAAACTGGTCAAATATTAAAAAAAAAAAACTCAAGGCCCGGGGGCCAGATACGGCCCACCACATCATTTTATGCGGCCCGCGAAGAAAAATAGTGCATCAAATTCATGTCATTACTAGAATTGCAAATTGTCTTCACTTTTAATAATATATTGTCAGAAGTGTGCCAAAGAAATCATGTCTCATAAATATGAATATGAGGTTTGGGCATTTGCAAATACAAGAAACTACTAATGAAGCAGCTTATAAACATCTGTGATAAAATGTAGTTGCTTTAAGAGCTCTTTTATCATATCTGTTGGTTCTAAATGACCAGCATTTGGAAGCCAGAAGCCTGCAATTGTTTTCTCATATAAGTATATTGCATGCATGGTAATTTTTTTATCTTGATGTTAATTAAATGTCACAGCTATTTTTCACATTTTCATCTGTAGTTGTATCTTCCAATTTTCCACCTCACAAAGCCCAACTTATTCAATTAGAGTTGAGAACAAGTTAGTAATGGTGACTGGTGTTCACTTGCACCCTTTGTTTAGCTTCTCTAACAGATTAGGAACGAAAGATCTGTTTTAATTCCTTTGGACGACGCTTGTCTCCTGTGGTTTGTTTTAGTGTAAATAACAAATGTTATCATTTAATGACTCTTAATCGCATGAATCAAACTAAAAGCAGATTATAATAAATATTTCCATATCATTCACACTATACAGTAAGACCTCCATCCATCCGTTTTCTATACCGCTTGTCCCTACGGGGGTTGTGGGTGTGCTGGAGCCTCTCCCAGCAGTCATCAGGCAGAAGGCAGCCTGAACCGGTTGCCAGCCAATCGCAGGGCGCACAGAAACAAACAACCATCCACACTCGCACTCACACCTAGGGGCAATTTGGAGTGTATGTTTTTTAGGATGTGGGAGGAAACCGGAGTGCCTGGAGAAAACCCTGGCAGGCATGGGGAGAACATGCAAACTCCACACAGGGAAGGCCAGAGGTGGAATCGAACCTGCACCCTCCTAACTGGGAGGCGGACGTGCTAACCTGTGCGTCACCGTGAAAAGAGTTTATTAACTCAAGCAAGTTAGCGTGTCTTAATTGTCTGAAAAGTAGTTGTGCTGGAGATGCGTGGATTCCACCCAACAAATATGTGATAAAAAGCTCCATTTATCTAGGGCAAATAATGCAAAGAGAGTAGCAATTGCGTCGACAGCAGCTTTCAAGCCCATAAACCTCATTTGCATGTTTAACTTTCTGCATCCTCAGAACTCTGTGACACACTGGTGAGTTTGTCTTCTGCCTCATCACACTAAATTTCCAAACGGATTACCCTCACCGACACCCCCCACCAATCTCTGACACGTGGGTAAGAAACAGATTCGATTAAAAAAATTAATAAATAATAAGTCACAGGGCCGCTTGTCAAGGCGCGATTGCTAATCTGTGAGGGAGGATTTGAATAAATCCTCAGTGGCTCTGTGCTCTCTCTCTCTTTCTCATCACTTTTCAGTCTCTCTCATCCCTCTCTTGGCGGCCGCCTAAGAAGGAGGGCGCGCTTTCGAGAGCCCATCGCGCTAAGTGAGATTAATTTCAACATCATAAATAACTGGGAGCAGGTCACAGGGGGGGGAGCTCAAAGTGTGCATTGCCTTACACTAACAAATGTATTTGACTTTGCTTTACCATTTCAATCCATGCTTTTAATCTGGTCTTTGTTTTTGTGCAGTTTTAAAAGAACCAAGCTGGGATTTCTCATTATGACATGCTGGCTGCTTTGTCTCTGTTAGTCATTTAATGGGTTCCTCAGTGGCGTCTAATAAACAACCTGGCCTTTATTGTGATAATCCTTATGAGTGACATATTTCTAACCTAGTTATGCTGTGAATCAGCATGGCTGAAAGGAGTGTGAACAATTTGAATTAAATCGCTTTTTTAGCAGTTTCATTTGTGTCACCATTTGACCTTGGGGCACATTTCAGACAA
Source organism: Syngnathus scovelli (assembly GCF_024217435.2). Taxonomy (NCBI): domain Eukaryota; kingdom Metazoa; phylum Chordata; class Actinopteri; order Syngnathiformes; family Syngnathidae; genus Syngnathus; species Syngnathus scovelli. Next base: position 8,662,650 of record NC_090856.1, read on the forward strand.
ATATTAACAACCTATTCCAGACTATTTTTTACTCTACAGAAGATCATGTTCCTACCAGAACAGATACTCCTAACAATTTATTTTTTTTATAGACACATTTACTTATTCTCATAATTTTTTTTTAATAATCACAACAATTTATTTTTTTAATAATCATAACAAATTATTTATTCTCATAATTTATTTTTATAGACACATTTATTTATTGTTATTGGAGTAAGTAATGCACATTTTCCAGCACTTCCGGGATTTATAAACATAATGTCATAAAGGAATGCAGAAAGGATACATAGTGAGCATATTATTATTATTATTATTATTATTATTATTATTATTATTATTATTATTATTATTATTATTATATTGTATAATTATCCTTAAAAATATTTGATCTGTGTGTAAAATCTAAAAAGGTTCCTGGTGTCATTCTGTGTCATGCAGTTGTTTCCAAAATCCATGTAGTGATTTGAAATTGGATATTTTCCCCCACGGGCTTCTGCCAGAGTTAGGGTACCCAGCATGCTAAATCCTTTTGCATGTGACTGACAATCGTCAGTGGCCGGTGTGCACATACACACACATACATACATATACACACACACACACACTCACACAACATGCTGTGCTCGACAACACAACAAGCAATGTCAGATTTAAGAATACATGATTCCCTGAGTAGAAAAGCTCTGCAAACATAACGGCCCCAAAAAAGAAAACAATCGTCCGAGCACCAATGTAATTTAAACAGGATTGACCTCAACTTTAACATCCCGCCTCGGTATCTGACTTTGCGTGTTTTGGGTCTCTATTTATATGTGGATGTCAGGGCCTGTTCCGCCTTGTTTACAGTTAAGGGGATGAAAATGAGCAGGCAAATAGTGCTCTTTTATAAGCCTGTTTATACATGCTAATACCGAAGGCTGTTTTGCAACCACAGCAGCACTGCTGGATGTGACTCAATCAACACGACGGCACTTCAGCCCACTTGACACACACACAGACATACATATCGTCACCACCAAGAACGAAAATACATTTTAACACATGTCTAAATGTTAGGTGGTGACTGATATAGAGTGACCTTTTAAATCGAGTATTTGAAACATACCTTTGAAGCCTTTTTGTAGTGTTTTGTTCCCCCTGCATTTAATTTACATGGCTATTCCAATACTTTCAGGGTATGACAGCTCTTGAAGTTCTACTAATACCATACTCCGTCTTAATTCGTTTGCGATAATCTCCCCAGCCACTTTGAAAAATTCTCACATGGAAACATTATGGGCCGATGTTAAAGGAGCGTCTTATGTGCTTCCTGGCTTTTCATGACTTGAATTATTTAACTGAGATTAACTCTACCTTAAATGTACGCTTAGTGCACTAAAGGATATTGAAGTGTTTTTTAGACTATATATGTGCAACAAGAAATGTGGCGTACACTTCAGATGTCATGTCTATGAAAGACACACTATACAACCCGATACAACCCGATTGACCACATATTTGTTCATAATGCCACTATCTTGAAAAATGCATCCATCAATAAAAAGTAATCATATTAAACATACAATTGTCATTTCATTTCCCACTGTTCTATTCTTTACATGGTTAAAACATCCCTATTGTCTTGGCAAGTTTCAGTCAAGTCTATCCCGAGGCATGGGAATATATCTACATATATCCCAGTGTCAATCACCTTAAAATCACCTACAAGTTGAAATCTTCTTGAGAGTCTTGTCAGAGTCAGACTTTATTGACATCGACAGGGCAGATGTGTCCAATGGGGCCCTGTGCGTATCTGGGATGTATGCTTTCACAGTGGGAAAGACACCCAGGCAACCTCCCCTGCCTTCAAACAAAAGCATTGAGCCAACACTTCTTGACAAGAAGAACATAAGTAATAAAAAGTATGTGGTTTTACACCAGCCTTGAACACCCTCCAGGTAACAAGAAATGACAGCTTGTTAGACTTTCTTCCTCAATTCATTCACCATGATGACTTTATGAAAGCATAAAAGTTGATTACTGATTTAAATTGTGTTGATATAATATCAACAATTTTAAAAGAATGATACACACTGGTATTATTAACAAGGCTTACTGTGCAGTCGTGTGGGGCCGGAAGCAAAATAAAATGCACGGCTTGGCAGCAACAATGAGTAATAGTGTCGATTCAGCCTCAACACATTGCTGGCTAAAGAAGATTTATTGCACATAAACATGACTTCTGCTCAGCATTAATAGTTTCGGGGCTTTACAAATAGACCGCCCAAATAGTAATTACAAATAATCCTTGGTAAAACTATAAGGCTACATTTACACTATGTTCCCAGCGACCACTGCGGTCCAGTTTTAGGCCACCAAATGGGATGGTGAGATGTGCTAAGCAAACGTGTTGATAACTGTGGAAGTTTTTTAAAGACTTTGCTACCAGATGAGAAACCTAGTTGACTGTTGACAGTGCATGCAACTAAACCTGACATTAGATAATAGAGTGTTATCAAAACTCGGACGTGGGGATGGAAAGCAGGTTTTTCCCAGCATTGCACTCATGCCACCTACAACTGTTCATAATGCTGTTGTTGTGACCCATGATTTTAGTGGTAACAGCATATTTCAGCAATCATCACGGTATCTATTGTGCCCTTATTACTTTTGAGGTTGCTCAAGATATTTTAAGGCTTAGTCTGTCATGAATATTTAGTGACAGGACTGAATATGTGATTTGCTATTCAAAGGTCCTCTCAAGAACGGGCAACCCGTTTTTATTATTTGTCCTCTGACACTGTTTAAAAGAAAAAGAGAGAGAGAGAATGCAAATCCCAGAAGGCGTCTTTCCTAAGACCATAATTCACAGCATGATTCAAAGTCAAGCTTTATATAAGGGGGATTTAGCTGTAATGTCATGACAGTTACCCAATTAGGTCATCTAGGGGTGAAGTCATCACTTGGGGCTTCAGCCTACCGTGAAACTGGGAATGCTTCGAGCTCCTCACTGAACGAAAAAAAAAATGAGTAAGATAAGATATATGCAGCACCACTGATGTTGGTGATACATCCATATGGGCAATTGGACCAATACACTACCAACAATACTAATATTCATTAGTCAATTAGGCTTTGCATTATTTGAATGGGCCTCAGTTTTTAAGACATGGTTGACCATTAAACGAAAACATAAGAATGAGCCCACTTTTCTGACGATTTGCTTGTTTACAGAACTTGGATGTGTCACACAAGAGCATCTATGTCTGCAATGAATTGCTTCACTGCTCCAACTGTCTTTTTTCTACAGACGTTGATTCATTGCTGTGACTACATCCACTGATAATCTAACAAGAGTTTATTTTATTTAAATCTATATTGTTGATGTTTTGTTTTAGTAGCCTCAATCACATTTTGTAAAATACACACCCACATTGTATGTTTCAGAGAAGCTGATGGAAAAGTGAACACACTTTTGTAAATAATATTTGTAAGTAAGAAGAATCCTCATTTAAGTTGAGTAAGAAATTGCACAAACTAAAATGGAACATTATGTACACCACAAGTGATTAACATTTCTTTTTGGGCTCCAAATATTTTTTATATTTCACATTTATTTCATCTCTGTTCATTAGCTACTTTTAAATTATCTCCTAAACGCACCACAAACATCCTACTCCATCCAGTGGGAAGGCAAACTGATTGAATGGTGAACATTAAATAAATAAAATAGTTAACTAACAAAGCATTGTGCCTATTTAGAATAACACTCAGTCATTCCCTCATTATAAAGACCACTCTATAATGATCCCATTTTGGGGACTCATTCACTGAAATAATCTGCGCCGAGAGCAAATAGCCTGCACCCGGTGATTGACTTTGCCAGACATTTTCTCATTTAACTTGCAGTGTATAAGGCCAATTACAGTAGGTTGACTTTAAGAAGAGAGGATAAGGAAAGCGAATGCGAATGCGAGAGACAGAGAAAGAATGTTCTACCATAAAAATCACAGTCTGCACAGTTCATATATCTATAATAATCTATCTCTTTCTCTCTCCCCCTCTCCCTCTCATTTTATATAGGTAGTATACTATCCTGTATATCATCTGTGTCAAACTGAAGGCCCGGGGGCCAGATACGACCCGCCACATCCTTTTATGTGGCCCGCGAAGACAAATTGTACATCGACTTCATATGTCGATACTAAATTAAGAATTTAGTTTACTATTAAAAAATAGAGTTATTGCTATCAATTTTTATTTCCATTAATTTTTTAAAACGTTTTAACCGTTTTGGGCCTCCGAAGGAAACTATGACTATGATGCGGCCCGTGACAAAAATTCGTTTGACACCCCTACTGTATATCATAGATGGATGGACAGATCGCTTCACGTATTTTCTATTATATATTTCTCATAGAAACATTTCTGCAAAACGTATCTGTTACAGTTTTAGTTCTGTCCACAAACACCATATTTCAGAGCTGTTCTATGAGTCTAACCCATGAGTGACACAGGATTTTATGAGCTTTTGCATGACGATTAAAACCATTTACTTGGCACGCCACAGAATATCATAAAGGCACCCATGCTCAGGCCATTTACATCTTTTGCCTTCCCCGAGAAACAAAGGCCTGGATGGCGATGCGTGGTGGAGGCGGCTTGGACCCCATCTGATCCTGACATACGTTGCACAATGTTGCCTGTCTCATTAGGATTCACATTTCAATCACGCTTGACTAGCTGTAAAATACGTGTCAGTTCACATGCGGATGCACAACATGCACATATGGATCCACTTTTACATGGTAATGAGGTCATTTTATAATAAACCTGTGTAAAAAGTCACAGCGAGGGGTCATGTGGGAAGTTGGGAAGAGTTACTCATTTGCACACCATTAGTTGTAGAACTTGCTGATTTAAAACTGAATAAAACACAGTTTGAACTTCACAACCTTATGGTGTCCATGCACGCTATATAACAAAGTTAGAGATCGAGACATATGAGAGGCAACATTCCTCCTGCATGCATGCACATATGCTTGCACATGTGGAATGCACATCCACGGACCACTGCCATGCATGCATGCACACGTTTTGTGATGGCTCAATACTCAACCAGACGATTAAACTATACAGACTAACAATTGTTCACTGTTGAAATTGTTTAACAAAGATTACAGTTGTTGTATTAGTTTTAATCTTGTTTAATAATACTATTTTATTTATTGTAAAAAGATGAAAAAAAAACTAAAACTTAATTAGATACTATTGCATTATATAATATATCTAATAATAACCCATTTAAAACTAGGATCAGGGTCAAACCAGGGTTTTAAACTAGAGTTTAATTTATAATGCACAGTATCAGTCAGTATAGGTTTTGAGTTAAATCATGTTTTAATTAATCTGAAAAACCACCTCATGACATCAGTCAAGAGATAGTGAGCTACATTCTCATTAAACATTATTCCACTCATATCCAAGCATTAAATGGGGGTTCAGAATTTTGAGGCGGTCCTGTCCTATTAAACATATAAAAGAAAAATGATTGCCCTCATGTTAATGTTTTCCATGATCGAGGGGCATCCTATTAATGAAAATGAACAAGTTCATTCAAAAAGCATAGAGAAAAAAAATATATATATATATATATATTTCACTGTCGAAAAGCTTCCTGCACCTCAGACATAGAGCTGAACATCATCCCTCGTTTGGTTATAACACTAATCAACCCCTCACCATCAATCCGGAAACTGTCTCAAAATCCAAACCGCGACGGTGGCAGTGATTCCAGCAGCCTGTCCGCCTCACTCACATCTTTATCTTTTCTTCTGTCTTCTGCAGAGAGCACGTACAGGAGAAGGGGCTGCCTGTGGCGTGTATAAGAAGGAAACGTCCAACCTAATATCCTGTCTGGGGTGTCTACGCTCTCCATCGACCTCTATCAGTAGATCAGGTGGAGGGACGACAGAGCTTCAATCATATCTGATTCTCTTTCTCTTTGCTCTCTTTTTGCATGGAACATGTCAAATAGCATGTAGTGGAAAAAAACCCACATTTGGTATAATTTAGATTTGGAAACAATGCAGACAAGATATTTGTGAAAGGGCAGTGATGAAAAACGGTACTGCACCACGCTGACTGTCGGATATATATATTTTTTTATATTTCTATATTTACCTCAACAAAATAAAAAATATATTTCTGGAGATACATAGATAGACACATGAGTCCAAGTGTAAGTTCTCCACTGAATTATTTTAAAATTCATTCCTTGTGTAGGCACACATGGAAACTGCTAAAGCAATATTGACACAAAAAGCCCGAAACCAACACACACTTTTGTAAACAAATCTTCAGCCAATAACTTGCTTATTTAGTCTAGTGCAGACAGCATTTTTTGACAGTTTAATTAAATGCGTTTTAAATTGGCCGTCTTTCCTATCCCTTTCGGTGACCAAGAAAGAGAAGAAACAAAGCTGTGAAAAAAAATGACAAAACCAGAAGAGAAAAAAAAAAGGCAAAATGATGGGTCCATAACTGCCAAAATCCTATTCATGTCCATCTCCACCCCGCCTCATGTAACCTTCTCATTTTGTAAACTTTGGGAATGTTTATAAAACGTACTAGCTAAATTCTACGTCTCTCTGAATTATGCAACCCCCGTCCCCCTTCCCTCCTCCTAACACTGTCAATTTAACACCAAATTCATACTGACAATGCCAGAATGAGGTCTATTCAAGGGTGTGACAAAGTGGCCATCATACAAAGGCATATTTCAGGGTTTGCGACGTTCTCGGAGTATATTATTACCATAAAATGAATGTTCCAAGACAGAAGTGTGGGTGTGAAAACCGTCTTCTTGACATATTGTTTGACATCAAATGGAAAATATTGTCATTTTGCAAGCAAGGATCGTCAAAAATAACTAAATGTAATAATATAGATTGATGATTCTTAGAGGAGAAAATTAGGAACTAATTTAATTTTACAACCTTTCAATCAATGCTGGCATTTACTTGTGTGTAAGAAAATGAATTTGACTTCAACATTTGAAATTATAGCCGTATCGGTTATTAAATACAGATTTCTCAATGGAAAAAAATAATTGACATGACATACAATTAGAGATGTAATTCATCGACCATTATAAGCTCTATGGGAATCTGTGCAGATGGAATAAGCCAAAGTCAAAATCTAGTTAACAATATAATTAGGGCAATGAGAGAAGGATGTATGTATCACCGTAGCAAAGTGGTTACATGAAACCTAGTTAGGCTAAACCACGGGCTCTAATCAAATTATAATATTGTTCGTGTTACTTTACTTTTTTTTTTTTTTTTACTTTCCCATACACTGTCAGAGGAGCATTTGCAAGTTTGCACCTTTTATTGCTCAAGGTTGCGGGGTGTCACTATAGGTCAGATTATTATTTTTGTGGATGAGTCTTTCTATTTTGTTTTTTCTATTCTTTTTATTTTAAGCATGCTGGGTTAGTCTAGGTATGAGTGGTGGGGAAAGTTACGGGTGGGGGCTAAGGTTTGTGTTTGGGGCCTCTCATGCAATAACCAAAACAAAAAGACAGCCTTGGTCATCAGCATGGGGTGCAAAGTGCAGCTGCCCTGCTAATGAGATTTTAAAACAGGTCATAATGTCCCTTTAAATTGCCCTTACATGGAGAATTATATGCTTCATGCGTTGATTTATTTAAATGTGGAGGGAGATTCGGTGAATGTACTGCATTTGTGTGTGTGTGTGTGTGTGTGTGTGTGTGTGTGTGTGTGTGTGTGTGTGTGTGTGTGTGTGTGTGTGTGTTTGACATCAATAGCCCGCAGCAAGGAAAAAAAGTGTTCTCATTTGTCAACTCCTATGTACAATAAATCAATAAAATTGTAACGATAATAATAATAATCATCATCAACCTCATAATAAGACATTACTAATTGATGTTGCGTATTTAAATTTCCCTGATTTATGAATCAGAAATTAACAAACAAATGTTATTAAAAATTCTAAAAAATTTTTTTATTAAATATAAAACATTTTTAATGAAAAAACATGTTTTCTATCAATTATCAACCCAATATTTAAGTACAGTATTTATTTGAAGAATATGAAAATAAAGTAAAGGACAAAAGAATATTTGGAAAGATTTTGGACTGACAGTTGTCCATTTGTCATCAAATTCAAACGCACCAAAAATGTAAGAAAGTAAATGGGGCCTAATTGTTGTTGAAATATTAATTTATGTCAAGGGGTATATTCATTCTAATGTGAGTCAGTTTGAGACATCGACTCGATTCCAAATGTTTCAAATCTGTCTTGGCATAGAAATTGACGTGTTAACTGTTAAGGAGTTTCTGTCAATTTTCTTTGCACCAGTTGGCAGAATTCTATGTGTTGTCAATTCTTGATTAAAATTGTCCACCCCAAACATCACACTTTTTTCATTTTGCATTCATAGCTGGAGCTGCTGCAGTACTGTATTATTTTAATTTGATCTGAAGTCCATTTTGCAAGGAAACAAGTCTGACTGAATTACTACTCGCTCTTACTGCCGAGTAAGTGCAATCCATTACTGGCTTCATTAATTCAAAAGCAATGCACCAAAATTAACATTGCTCTCAAGACTGCTTGATTTACCAAACTCCATGTGGTCATCAAAATTCCTGAAATTAGTCAAACTAATAATACTACTCGAACAATTAGAAATTAAACATTGCTTAATAACAATAAGATTCCAGGCATAGTGTACCATGAGAACACAGCCAAACACACAAATGAGTTCCTTTTCTATTGATCCTCACATCACAAAAAGACAAAAATAGGTCATGTTTTGATATATCCACTGCGTACTTACAAATCCAATGCAAATACGTAGAAAAATTCGGAGGGTGTTACTCTGTCTCACGTCGTTTCACGTTGGGTGGTTATCTCAATGGACAAGGCAAGAACGACGTTTTCATTCGTGTGTATGTGTGTGCGTGTGTGTGTGTGTGTGTGTGTGTGTTTTTGGGAGAGGGGACTGAGGCAGAGGGTTACAGGCCTGCATGAAGCCATCCTTTGTACGTATGATGCATGCTCTTTGTGCAAGGAAATTGAGCATCAGCATGAGAAAAGATAGCGAGGCCAGCATCGCTGATCATTGACACATTGTTGAAAAGGCCCATAGATGGAAAATGACAGCCTGCCTTTCACTTGAGTCAAATCACATACAAACACACCCACACGCAAGCCGTGTGGTAGCATTCATGGCTTTCAGCGTGCTAAGTGGCATCACTTTGTTGTTAAATAAAAAATAAAAAAGTAGTGCCATAACATTTGTTACATGTCAGTTTTTTCAGAGAAGTAAATGTACTCAAAATGTTCATTGCTGGTCTCTTTGATCTCTCCAGTCTTTTTATAACGTGTGTCTCTGTTTGCAAACAGTATGTGTGTGTGTGCTTCCTCTGTGTGCATGTGTGTGTGTGTGTGTGTGTGTGTGTGTGTGTGCCAGCATCTGTAGCCGTCTAATTAGAGACTGCGTCTGGGCCAACCTCTTGTTTTTAAGATCCCGTTTCAAAGCCAGAGATGGAAAAGTCTTATTTTTGGGCCAGGAATTTGTTGGTTTATCCGCAAAGCACCCATAACTAAAGAACAAGATTGCGACACGAATGACGTGACGTGTTAGCTTGACTTTTGTCGTCACAAGGTGAGGTTTTGGCGATGGCCTTCCATCTTTATTGTGGTGGATGGTGACACATTCACCGTAACACTTTGTGCAAAGCTGAATTTTTTTTTTTTGGGGGGGGGGTAACCAATAAAAAACAGGGCTAGCACTGCCTCCGAGTGGAAGGAAAAGTCTATCTTACCCATTGATGTCTGATTGAGGACTCTAAGGATTGAGGATTCTAAATTATCATATAATTGAAATCAATTCAACTCATATTATTGTCAATGTAGCACACACAACATTTTCATCTCACATCTTACCCACTTGCACCAGTCATAGTACGACACCCCAACATCGATGCCACTGCAAATTTTGTACTACCTGTGTGGAAACAATGAAATTGATTTATGCATTTTAATAGAGCATTTTATGAGTGGTAGAATGCTGGATCTACGGTTTAACATGTAAGGCCTATGCATGCCTTTCCTCTTTCTTTCAAGAGGCCAATCGTGGACGTACAACAGAACAGTTTAGGGCGTTTCCACTGCTGTCACTGCGTTGAAGAAGAAGATGCTGCTCTCTACTGGCATGTTTTATGTTAGCAACTAAACAGACAGCGTCTCTGAGTCTGGGGTAATTATGTATTAAAACAAATTAAAACAAATTAAAGAAATAAATAGGTGGTGAAAGTATACATTGTAATGAATAAACAAATAATGTTTGAAAATGATTTATATTTTTTATTTTAATATTATTTATTTATTTATTATTCATTTATTCTAATTAAAATATTTAAAATATGAAGTTGTATTGTAAAATTATTATTTATTATTTTATTTATTCAACAATGAGCTGTCACCTTACTGAGGTAGAGGCATTTGTGTGTCCCAATGATCCGAGGAGCTAGGTCACCCATGAGGGGCTCGGCAAACCAATTTATACATTTTTAACCTCATCTACAAATAACCAGGCCCATCTATTCTTGTTAAAAAAAAGCCAAATGTGGCCCTTAGGCACAAATACAGAACTTGTGTGTTTTTGCTGCAGTACACAGTCATGTGTTTAAAAAACACTTCAGATCGTTCTATATGGATCTTGCACTCTTTTCTCTGATTTCTTCCCACATTCCAAACAAACATGCATGCTCGTTTAACTGAAGACTAAACTGTCCATAATGTGTGGATGTCAGTGTGAATGTTTTGTTTGTCTATATGTATGCAATTAATTGCGGGTCCCTACCTTAAACCCAGACTCAGCTGGAACACTTTTTATGAAAATAGATAGATGGATGGTGGCTGCTTCTTCCATCTCATCCAACCACAGAGCCATTGTCTGCAAGAGGTGGGGTGGTGGGAGGGGGTTTAGACAGATGAGAACCAGCCAGGGCACGCCACGCTACTTCACTTTCCTTCTCCTTCAGTCTGACAGGACCTGAATTACAATAAATGATAGCCCTCCTTGGTCACAAAGCGTTTTGACCTACCACCGTCACATTCTGTACTCTCACCCACTGCAACCCCTCTTTAATGGGTCCCACATGGGCGGCCAAGCTCCCTATGGACCCCGCTGGCAGTGAAAGCCGCTCTCACTATAGGGAAAGGCCTGCAGAAATACATTTTTGTGCAAATCTATGTATGCGTCATCAATAGACATCACTCATCACTGTCTCGGGATTATTATTAATATACTGGACGACAGCGGAAAAGGGTCATGTGTACTTCTAAGTAAATGTAGAGTAAATATAAAGCTTGAGGGAAATTGGAAGTCATAATACACAAGCCGGGGGTGTGGCAACTGCCATCAGTATGTTTTTATGAGCCCCTTGATATTTTTCAGATGACACCTTCATACATTTTTCACCTTCTGACCTGTTTTATTGCTGCAAATCTACATTTAATCACAGTGCCAATAAAATATTTTTTTCCTTAAAGGATGGACGAGATTGGACATTTGAGGAGAGTCGCTGACCTTCCCGCAACCTGCAGTGCAGGGTCAGATGTGTCACCTTCTCATTCGTCATAATATTTGTGTGTGTGCACTTGAGTCTTCTCCTAGAAATGCCACACATGCATTTTTAGTGTTTAGAATTTGTCCCAATTAAAAGTTTTGTGATTACATGTAGTTTCTGTAATCTTCATTGGACCCATCTTAGTAAAGTTGGCAAAAAGCACATATTTTTTATGTGTACAAGTTTTTACATGTTTACAAAGCTGAGCAAAGTAGATCTAGAGTTTGCTGGGTATAATTTATTTACATGACTATTTATTTGTATGATTTCGAAATAAATAAATAAATAAATAAATAAATAAATAAATAAATAAATAAATAAATAAATAAATCGTTCGCACAGGTGGAGATAGAGTATGTGTGAGTTAAGAGGTATGACAGTCTGTAAAATGAAATAGTGATGAAAAAATGTGGTGACTTATGTGGTGACTGAATTACTTATCTGATCCGATCTCTGTTTTCAGGTCAATTTGTTGCCATAGTGACAGTGAATGGTCAGTGAGAGCACATTACCTCCTCTTGAATGCTCACCATTGCTCAGTTTGCGCAACGAAGGCAGTCTGACAGAATCATTCAGTGACATTACGGCTGGCTGGATGCTGTCCATCTTCCTGATCAATTTTCGAGTCACCCTTTTATTCAAGCTGTCAAAATGTCAGTTATTGACATTTGCATCATCCAGTCACATCAATGGCAATTCCAGGAACAAAAATCTATCAAATTACTTAATGCCAATACACACAATGGCAATACAGGTTGATTTATCGGTTGACTAAACAATTGAGAATTTGAGCTATGGCCAAAAAATAACTTAAAACAGTCTCACACATTCTCTGAGTCGAGGCTCCTCATGACAGACGATGTTGTAAAATCATTAGCATCCAGAGAACTCTGCAAAAGAAATGTGGATGATTTCAGAATGGAGCCTGTTTTCGTACCCTGCCATGAAATTTCTGATAATCTGTGCACAAAATGTGGAAACAAACATTTGTTGCTCAAAAGGAAAAAACACAACTTTCACGGTCATAAAAGTGATTCCAAAATATTATTTGAAATACCACATAGCTCCTACATACCGCTTACATTGCTGTTTATTTTGAAAACATGACCAAACCGGTCACTCTTAAAATTTGTTGGTGCATAAATTGTTCTTCAATTCAATTCTTGGATAAGCCATGTGCTGTTGGAAACATGCCTAAAAGGCGCTCATTTAGACTTGAAAAATGTGACGAGTTCCGGACCTACAGGTACCCTTGCCAACAAGCCTTAGCAAATGCTTAAATAAATGCTTAATTAATTAATTAAATAAATAAATAAATAAATAAATAAATAAATAAATAAATAAATAAATAAATAAATAAATAAATAATCCAAGCAGCCTCGTGCATTTTTCATGCTTCATCATAGCAGACGTCTGGGCAAAAAGTGATAAATCATTTGTGAGTATAATTTTGTACTGGTTCTCTGGCATGTTATCTTGTGATTCTTCTTATGGATCTTCAAACTAGTTTGGATACAGAATGTAGTGCACTGAAAATAAGCCTTTGAATGAACAAATATGGTTATATAATTTCAACTACACACACTGTGTATCATTGTTGAATATTGTGAGTGCTTTATGCTGCTAGCAGTAAATGCACATTACTAAACTTGTGCACCCACAGTGTGACAATTTTATGTCTGCCGTTAGATGGCAGTATTGTGTCATTAAAGGCTCTCAAATTTAAATACCGTTTTCATAACTCAACTCAACTTTTTAATAAAAACTTTTTATGGAACACTTAAAAAAACAACCACAGGTGTAACAAACTGCAAATCACACATAAACCACAATGAATATTATAATAATAATAATGATGATGATAATAATAATAATAATAATAATAATAATAATAATAATAATAATAATAATAATAATAATAATAACTCAGATGTGTGAGGGGCATCTAGTCGAAGGGAGGGAGATAAGTAACAGTAAGTAAAATTGTTCTAGGAAATCTTGATTCATTGACAAGATTTCCTAGAACAGTTTTAGCATCAATTCAAAACTAGTGCATCAATACAGACTGGTCAAGCCTCACTGGAGTTGATTTTGACTTTGGAATTGTCTAAAAAAAACCTCACCCCCACTCACCTATTCCGCTTAAGCAACTACCACAGCAAACCTTCCACATCCCGGTCAACCAGGTCCAAAAATGGCCCTGTAGTCTGAACATTTAAATTTTCATTTGTTTTTTTATGTCCGTTGCTCAGTTTTTTTCATATTGAGAGAGTGAAATAGCTATTACGGATAGTACTGCCACGCATACGCCAGTATCAGCCAGAATGGCCATGAAACTTTCTGAGCCTCCACATGCATGTAGGCGACGTGGAGGCCATACACACTGCTGAGCCATGTTATGGGTATACGTAGTTTGGAGGAAATTTAACTGTGATGGATATTTTTCATTTTATTAATGGTTTGTTTTTCCATTCATTATTAGTATTTTTTTTCCCCACAACTAATTTCTTGGCCTATCCTATAACTATTTTTAACATGTTTGCTTATTTATTTATTTATTTATTTATTTATTTATTTATTTATTTATTTATTTATTTATTTGGTTTTAGTATATATAACAGATGAACACATGGGGGTATAACAGAGCTTGCGAACAGCTTTCTTCTATTTTCTATTTAGCTCAATCCATCCAGGGTCACAGATTTGTCTTTTCACTGATTTAGGATGAAAGACAGACAACACCCTTGAGTGGTTGCCAGTCAATCTCTGGGTAATTATGAATGGCGCATGGAGTAGAAATCAAGCAGACAAATCAGCAATGCGAGCACCTACATCACTATTAACCATAAGAGGCAAACATCCCTAAAGGAAAATAATTAAATCCAATATAGTTTTCATCTTTGCTATAATGAGACACAAGCTATGCAGCGTGCACATCAAGTTGAACAAAAACAGTCACTGGTGGCAACAGTGCTGATCCATCAAGGATAGCTGCTGCACCTTTTACCCTGAAAATTCTGCCAACTCAGGAGGGCAATTAACACCTCTGTAGCCTGGGTCAGAAACAAGCTGAAGATGTCTCCCCTGTGGAAACTGTGGTTGACCACAGAGCTCTTTGCTGATGCTCTGCTTTACATGTTAGAGCTGAACTTGCGTGAGGCAGAGAGGGAGCGAGAGAGAAGGGAGGGAAACGGTATGAACGGTGTGAGAGCAAAAAGAGTGCGTGTGTCGGTATATCTCTGGTGCTTTGCGTCTGGTGGTGTGTGTACCGGGCGCTGACAGGCGATGAGAGATGTGCAGGTAAGGTGCACTGCAGGATAATTATGCATAACCTCTGGAGAGTTCACACTTGGGTATTGAGGGTAGTTTTTGTTTATGTTAGACATTCATTCCCCCCCCCCCACCACCACCATCATTCACATGAATGAAATATCAAATGTACCTCTGTGGCTCGTGCAAGGCTGAAAAGAGCATTCATCTGCATATTAGGCAAGAGGGAAATGTGGTCACGTCTTTGCACTCCAGACGCACACGTTTCCGAAATTAATATGCGGCCGATAGACTGGGAGAAGAGGTTTCATGAATATTCATCAGACTTAATGTGGATGTCTACAGATGAAATCACCGTCTATTAGAATAAAACAGTGGTAATGTGCTTAATTGGCCGGGGTCCCATGACTGTATAAGGTTCTCATTTTATAAATGCTCTACATGTCAAAGTCCAATCCACCAGCCGAACCACTTGCATATCAAAGTGTCTGACCTTTGATCAAGGAAATTTTCCCCACTCTACCAATTATCAAATGATGTACAACATGTCAGATTCACCTACAGAATAAAAAAAATTCCATCAGTGTAACATAGCTTCCTTTTCCCGGTGCAAACTGCACAAAGTGAATATAAAGGGAGTACACAATTTCAACAGTCAGATAATTTTGGAGGCCAGTGGGTTTCAGGTGTTGTTGCCCATGCTCATAAATAAATGCGAGGGAGATTTTAAGGGGTGGTGGGGGTAGCAGACGTCTGCCGGTGGTTGCCATCCGTCACAGCTCCTTTGCAGACTTGTGCTGGAAGCCCAAGAAACCCGAGCCTCTATTAGACAAACACATGCCACTTCCAAAATAACAATGCGCTGTGATAGTGTGAGGACAGTGACTGGAGCTGTGTGCGCATATGAAAGGCATGCTGACACTGATATGTGCTGTGCAACATGTTACTAGAAGCTGTTGTGCAGATCAACATTGGCTCAAAACAAATGAGGTTCTGACATAATTAATTTCGGCTAGAAGTTTGGAAGCAATCGAGTATGGGGTTCAAATGTACTTGACAAATGTTTTTGCCAATCAGCTCTCTCCATCCTCATTGTCTCAGTGGTCTTTGTATGTCATTCCTTGTTTCCTTTTACTCTGTCCCGGGGCATTGTCAGTGTGTTATCTCATGTTGTCTAAGTGGAAGTAAGGATGTCCCCTGTGTTATCCAGTACCTCACTTTGCGTTTTAGTTTTTATAGATTCCCCTTCGCTTCTGCCCTGCCTTGCCTACTTCCCAGCACTTGGTTCTTCCTGCTTTTTGCCCTCACTCAATTACACTACATTAGGTTATTGTGGTGGAGTGACAAAAATGAGATGTTTAACTTCACAAACACAACTTATGTGGAGTATTCATATTTGATTATTGTTCTGATAAAAGGTACTGGGCCTGACTTACCATCTTTTCAAATGTAATGTGGACATCAGCTGGAGGGGGAAGTGTTCTGTCATCTTAGAGCAGGTATCTTTCAGCAGGCAGGATCCTTTCGGGTTCCAGGCGGAGGAAGCAGCCTTGACCAAGCCCTCCTGCTTCATGCAGCTGTCCTGCAGGGGGTAGGCAGTAAATCTACACGAGCAGTTCACACACACACACGCACGCACACACGCACGCACGCACACGCACGCGCACACACACAAACACAGATTGGTAGACATGATTTTTTTTTTTGTGTCCATTTCTCAGTAAAAGCATTAAAGTGCAGGCCATACTCACTTAAATTACTTTGTACTGATTTAGAAAAAAACTGTAGACACATTGCATTTGCAGTTGCATAAATGTTTACTCGTATATTTGCGCATCATTTTCTAAAGTTTAGACCAAATTGGGCTTTTTATTTTTCGAAGCAGTTTTATAGGAAATTGAACTGAATGTTGGAGCAGACATTTAAAGTTACCTAGCCTACAATGTGCTATTGCACACACACACACTACACACACCACACAGGAGGAGCGGAGACTGCGCTCCCCCTGAAGGCCTGACCTCTGATTTTCTTGTAGTTGCTCAGATTTACAGGTGCCACCGACCTTTTCATCACAGGAAGTCCCTGGCTTGCCTGGGCCTTTACTCATCATCTCAGCTTCTTCCATCCATTGCTCTTTCTTGTCCCACTTTTAGTTATTTTCAGCCATCTCAAACACTGTTAAAAGTGTTCTCAAATATTTTCTAAGTCATATTCTCACAGGATGCGTTGGAAGGAGAGTAGAGTTAATCCACGAGCAAACAAATGGAGTAAGAAGATGACCCAAACTGAGAGAATAAGAATACATGTAAAAACAAAGGTGCATGCTACAAGGCTCGGAAACATGGTGGATGGCTGAGCAGATGATGGTGAAAATTTGAATAGAGCCCTAAAAGCCAATAAGACATGAGAAAAACTGAAGGAGAATAAAAGGAAAAACTTTAAATGAATTAATAAATTAGTAGGTAGATAAAAAATCTGAACAAATACAAAATATACCAGTCAAAACCCATCTTTTATAATTACACTCTTTCCAAGAGCATCAGTTAAACAGTACATCCATTTTATGAGCTTATTGACTGTCTTTATAGGTCTTCAGTCACAGGACGGTTGTGGCCCGGCCCACCAGAAAGATTAGTGAAAATAGCCTCTTATACCTAAAAGCCAATTACACCTCCATTCTTGTAATAATGAACTCACGAACCCAGCTCAATTGAGAAATCGGAATCAATAAAGACAGACTGAGAAGACAAGTGGCACAGTGAGCCAGCTTCAATATCAGCTAAGGGAAGCTTCCACAAACAAAAATTTATTTGGATGTCAATAGACTCCGCATGAATCCGTCTCACCCGAGCACACTTGGCTTGTGTTCCTTATTTGCAGAGATAGATAGAAATAGAACACAAATTCAGCTCCTTAAGATAGATATTTATAGACGTTTTTCAGCAGGATGTCATTTTAATGACAAAATAATTCATCTTTGATTCGGGTCGCCATTTGGAAATTGTTCATGATGCAACTATTACTCCCTACAAACTGAACCCAAAGATTCAGAGGTCCTGGGAAGATAAGTTGTTCACACAAAGAGGCACGCGTGCATACACACAAACACACCTACACACACACACACATACGCAAGAGAACTAAGTGGAACCTAACCCGAAATGGGATCAAAGTCCATTAACCCCTGTAGTCCATTAAGGAGAATTAATTTGCCTGCATATCAAAACGCTATTAAAAGACTGAGGTCAGAGTCAAACGGGGCCAAGATGCTATTGATTTTGGAGTTCACATGTCTGCGCAGACAAATGGAATTCCGTACACAGACATTGCCGTCTTACATCACTGTAAGTCAGCGGGAGACGGACATGAGAAAATTGTGCTGACAATAACAAGTTAATGCGTGACATCAAACTGTAATTACATCACTAAATGTTTACACAGCACGTTCTTGGTCATTAAGGAACTTTTTTTAATTATCCCTTCAAAACTTTATTATTCCACTTGAATGAAGGGATGCTGGACTGGACTGACTTTTCCGGTCCAAATGCTGCTTTTTGTTTTGCTCTTCGCAGTAAGCTCACTGTGTGCCAATTCGTGGAATTCTATTGACGCACCTTCGCCTTCTTGATGACACACATCCAAAAGTTCCATAGTTCCCATTTCTGAGTTTGATGTTTGTGTGCCATTTTAAACAGAGATAAGATTATTTTGTAAACACATACACACTGTGTTTAACGATGCAGGGCCTCAGACCATTGAAAGTTTCCTCTGATGTGGACTTTATTGTGCTGCTTGTCCTTTTTCCTGTTAAACACTACCTGGCGCCTTTTTCCTAACATGGGGATAGTGGCACGGGATCCTCAGGATGGGACGTAACCGATTTCAGCACTTCCTTGCGTCATCTGCCCCTTTCTGTCTGTAGTGTGACTCTTGCATGTTTTATTGTGAGGCCTGGGTATGGGTAAAAACAAACAGGAGCCCGGCTTGGAAGCTTTGATCTCCTGTTTCCTGGTTCATTTTTTACGTCTGTTTCTCACAGAGCATTTTTTGTTCTTTCACTTGATTACCATACACTTCCTCACACATTTTCAGTGCGAACTAAAAGACAATACGTTGCAATATAATGGTCTCATCTTGCAGGAAGCTATAAAGGCCTTTTGGGTTATTGTGTCCAATGTTTCTTTGCATTCTGCGCCTCATATAAAGTCATTGAAGCGCAATACAACATGAAATATGGATCTTGCTTGCTGGCAAAACGCCCACATTTCACATTGTCGTGGGTCCTATGGGGATTCTTCTTGCTATGTACCTAACCAACAATTGCAGAGAGCTTACTCAAACGTGTTGCTTGTCTGTTACAATGGTTGCAAGTCCAGAGGCTGGGAATTAATCAGAGTCCGGCGGTGGGTCCGACTGTTGGGATGACCAGCTGGTCCCTCCCCTTGACCCATCTGGTCTAGAAGCTCAGATCGAATTAAAAAAAATACATTAAAAAACACCTTTAGCAGAACTGCTGTTGTATTTGCCATGATGCTAGACATTGTTAGTTAGGCTTAAAGCAGGGCCTGGTTCGTGTCCCAGCTTGAGTTTGATATACGATACGAGAGTGTTTAGGATAATGTTAGACACCAACCACATTTGAAACTTTCCGGTTTCTTAACTGTGAGTTCTCTTAAGGGAAACACTTACTGCCCTCATCCTTCCTGGATTGCTGACAGCGTTTCAGGTCACTTAATTCAATTCAGCATCCCACATATTGAATATCTACTACATGATACTTAGAATCTGATATTGGACATTATATTGTCAAAAATATTTGCTCAACTTAAACAATTATATACAGAATAAGTTGAAATTCCATTCAGAATGCTAAATTGTTTTAGATGGGATCCAAAACAAGAACTTTCATTATAATTATATAATTCTTGACAAATTTAGATTGATACATTTGTAAGATTTATATAGTTAGTGAGATTTGCTTTTGTAGGCCTTAGTAAATAAGGAATTAACAGCAATTTACACTGAAAGATTTTTTTTTAGATGTGTGACTTGTTTTCTTCATCCAAAAGTGGGGAAAATATTAACCTTGCTACCAAAATCTGGGCATAAAATAAACACTTATTCGAACCACCTATGTACTCTAATGACGAGATTTTGGGCTAGTGTGCCACATGTTATGGAACAGACAGAAAGAGTTTTTACTTCAAGTGTAGTTCTTTCAAAGTCGGACCAGTCACCTGTCATTACACATTGCCTTGCATCTGCCAGTCAGGTTCTGGTATCAGAAGCCGTTTAGAGAACATATGGCGGGATCTGAGTCACATCACTTCCTGACCACATACACAACACATGTGAAATAATTGGAGCATGTTTGGGGGTATTTAGACAGACATACGAAGAATAAAGGCTCCTATCCAACATTAAACCGCTGAGGGGGCGAAAGTGTCAAAGAACTGGACAGATCGAGTGGGTAGTCTGGCCAAGTGCGTGTTTGAATGTAACAGTTGGGGCGCTGATGACAGAGTGGTCTTTGGGAATTTAAGAGTGAGGGCTCAGAAGTGGGTGTTTCCCCCGACTCAGAACTTTGCCAGGAAGGAAGGCTTTGGCTTTCAAAGCGTCCACAGCTTTATTTATATTACATATTTTCATCGCCAGCACTCTTTTCAAAGGCAGGAGAGGGATGTTTTTCAATTTTCAAAACTTTTTGGGCTCGTGTCTTTTTCCCTTCACTGTCCACGATAATCTAGTTGTTTCCGGAGTGTGTTTGACAGAAGTCTGCATGGGGGATTGTCAGAGTAAAGTCAGAGTAATCAACATTGCGTAATTGTTTTTTGTGCCTCACCTGTTGCCCAGTGGGGGAAAGAGAACTAAATTAATTGAACAATAGTTGAAAGGTCTATGTGATGAAAGATGTCATCAACACACCAAGGAGACGTTCAGAACTTTTTGTTAAACTACCCTTTGTTCTTGTTTTATTATTAAAACCAAATGCAATGTGATACATAAACCTAAAAGTTTTCCCAGGACGAGGCACCCGGGCCGTCGTTAACCATCATTAAGACGAGACAGCTACTGATAAATTAGTCATCCATCAAAGGCTCCATATCATCTTGTGTCCCCCGATCATTATTGGAAGCAAACAATTGTGTCGCCTGGTACTCGGTCAAACTTCCACCATGTCCAATTGCAGCTTCCTCTTGGGGATGAGACACCCACACAACCAATCAGTATCCGTGCCTCAGTGGAATGAAACAATCAAAGATGAGGGTTCACTCATGTTGTACAACGTGAAGAAAATGTCCAGCTCCTATATTAGATGCATGGAACTTCCTGATATGCAATTAGGTAGATGGTGGTCTTCGGGAAAGAAAAATGCACAGAGGCTTCTAGTATATTTTGATGACATTCATAAATCAACAAGTTGCAAATTAGTTTTATACATTTCAGAGTTAATAATGGAGACCTGGCTTATTTAATTGATTTAATTAGTTTATCTAATTGATTGAAAATATTTCAACATTCTGCAACGGGTCTATGAATCACAGTGTGGTTTGAGTTCTGAATACATTAAAGAAATTCTGAATGAATATAAACCCAGTAGAGCGCTTAAAAACCTTTTACCCCTTTTGGTCTTTTTAGCATTTTTAAATCAAATTCAGAGTCTTTTGTTAATTTTAGAAATCCTCCTTCATTTCTTAACTTTTACGAATTTATTTTCTTTTATTCTACTAATGTGTTCATTTGTCGTCTATGTCCATTATTGTAGTAGTTTTGGTCAAATTTTGGTCATCTCGAAATTCTTGGTTCTCATGAATATGCATTTATAGGGGGAAAGGATAAGACTTCGAATTGGGACTCAGCAAAATGGTGACATCAGGTACCCTTTAGCTCCTGTTCCCATCGGTGGGATACTTAATTAATTAAGAGGGGGCTTGCCAGTTGTCCTGGGACTCTGGGGTAATCATACAGGGGAAATAACAGCATGTGGAGCTGCGTGGCAGTAGAAGTGAGAATTCCCTGATGCTGTTGTCATTGTTGATTAATTTGTCTGTATAGATCCTGACACCATTAAGCTTGTGTCCCGTGTTTCATTTCATCACTGTGTGGGAAGTGTGTGTGTGTGTTTAGAGTGAATTGCAGCGTGCCTGCTATTAGTGTGTTAACATGCCATACAATGTGTAGCAGCAGCAGCAAGCGCATATAAACAAGATGGTAATGCCTGATAAGAAAAGGGGACATTCCTGGTGACAAATGTATGATGGCGTCCTGGGACAGGGTGGCAGCGGGTGGCTCTGTGAGGAAGTGTATTGATTAGCCTTATTACCCAAAGCATCCGTCTTGGGAACGGCAGAGAGAGATAGGAGGGGTGGGGAAATTAGCCGGACACCACCACTGTTGACGGACTGATTACTCTAGGGGCCCAGACGAGAACAAATGGACCCCACATGTCCGCACATACATGTGCGCTCACACATGTACCCACATGCAAATTGTCATTGAGGCCTACTTATATTTTTGTATTAATCTGGCACAGTTTTACGTTTTAGAGAATGATCGTGTACAGTTTAAAACATGACATATTTTCCTTCCTGTCACACATCTTCCCGTACTGTTAGTGCAACAATCTCAATTGAATTTGCTTGTCATTTTTTACTAGGCCACATTCTACCAGTGTGTGCGTGATTTACTTTATTCATTTCCATCCATTAATCTGTATGCCTCTCCACGCTACCCTTCAATTTTGGTGTTAATCACATTTCGCTGTAATGATCTATCTTTCCGGAGCTTATTGATGAAACCACCTCAATTACTTAGCTCAATATTTCCAACATTAGTTGGCCTTAGAAGTGTTGCACGCAGCCATTTATCTGCATGGGTTTTTAAGAGGTATAAAATCGGCTGCAAAGTGCATTCATATTTTATTCTATTCAGACGTTGCTTAGCTGATGGGTTGCCGGTAATTCACCCCCCTTAAGTAGGTATAATAGCCTGATGAGCACAGACGTTCCTGATAGGAAAGTGGTCTCTATGGAAGGGCTTGCTGAGCCATAAACAATTCAATAACCAGTTTTACTGTCAAGCAGCTATGAAATATTGTGCTTGTTTTCTTACACAGAGACAAAAATGATGATAAAATGCTTTTTCTGATACTTTTGGGGATTTTTTCACCGATTCTGCATTATCACTTCTTGTTTGTGGCTGAGGGGGGGAAATTACTTTTGTGAAGTGCTGACTTGCGCGATACTCGGTATGTTTGGGTCACCATTGGGGTGACCATCTTGGTACTGTAAAGATGAGGTCATTTTATTTTGCAGTTTCACATTTTTCTTCTCAGTGGCCCAAACAGCAGCACATAGAGGTATCCAGCGTTATCACCAACAAACTACATAAACGGATTCCTTCTTTCAAAATGTATTGAATAAATAATATTGGTCACTGAAATAAAATGTTCACCACTATGAATGATATTTTGATACATTGAAGGCTCTATGTAATGCTTGTGTGTTTATTGTCCACTTAACAGAGGAAGACAATAATTTCTAAATATTTTCTAGTGGCATTATTCTTGGTTAAGATAAGCTCCTGCTTTATTAAGGCTCCCCAGTCGGAGGAAGACGGTTGTTGCTATGTTAGAGAGATCAATCAATAGCCATCTTCCCACCACCTTACTGTAAGCATGCTAAAGTATTTATGAATTAATTGACTTTCTTTATCCGAATGTAAGAAGCGTATCACCACATTGTAAACTGTGGTGTGCTGGTCAATTATGTTTGTAACAATGCTTTGTAATGTATTGAGATAAATTGCGTAAAGTTTGAAAACCTTGATTTCCCACCAGTGGTGGTCAAGCAAAAAAAATGTCTGCTCAAATTACCTCAAAATAATCTCAAGGGCTTCATTTGCAATTAACTGTTAAAGAATTTGGATTTTTTAAATTATGCCAATTTCTACTACTGATTCCTTTTCTTTTAAAATGTTGTGTTCGGGGCAACCACTCCTCTTTCTTTCTTATGACATCACACTTCACCCTTGGGTGGTATTCAAAAAGGCGAGGGGGAAACCTAACTTTTAAAATGGGAAACATGTTGGACAAGCCTCTTCCCCTATTATGGTCAAGTGACTGTGGGAGGACACCTAGCTGTGTAACTAACCACCTTGACATAATATTGTGGTTTGACCAGAACTTATGATGGTGAGGTTGGATAAGAAGAAAGAGATGGTGGCTGATGGAGGTTTGCCTACAACCTAAAAGTTCTCCGTGGCTCTTTTGGAAATACAAGATGAATGTGAACATTTCTCCTCATTTGCTGTGAATGGAAATGTGTCATTAAGTGAAATATACAGATTACGTTTGCAAGCCGTGTGTGTGTGTGCTTGTTCATGTCTGTGTGTATGGGGGGATTCTGCTTTGGCACTTAACCACTGAGTTCACCGCCTTCCAGCTGTGATATTAACTCTTCTCTTTTAGGTGAGACCACACGTGAAGACCTTTAACTCCTGAAAAGTGAAACCAAGAGTATATTTAAGGAAAAAAAAAAGAACTCTCCTGACTGTGACTTTTCTTGCAGAGATTGATGATCCCTCATGTCAAGACCAGTAAAAAGTACACAAGGGCGGAGTAACATGAAATACCTTAATTATCGCTTCATTTTCTTGCAGGATTTTTGGTACAAGTGGATGAGAATACTGTATGGGCTTTGACTGGAGTCCTCATACCCAATTCCCCAGACCAACTTAAAAGTACGGGTGAGTGGAGTGAGTGTACAGGGCCCCCCTCCATGTGCACTGACCCTGGAGTTGCATCTCTCAGGTCTCCCCGAATGACTCATTCTGTGTCTGTGTTTTTAGCAACACTCATTTTCTCGCGCAAGGGATATAGAGTTCATTTTCACTAGACGAGTTGTCAGCCTTTTCTGAATTGAAGATGCTGATAATAATAATGATAATAATCAAAGTCAAAAGTCAAAGTCTGCTTTATTGTCAATTTCTTTACATGCCAAGACACACAAAGAAATCGAAATTACGTTCCCACGATCCCACAGTGACAAGACATAGTACACAATATACATACAAGTAAACAACACAAAAAAATAAAACAAGAAGGCACAAACAATGAATAAATAAGAGTGATGAATAAATAATAAATAAACAAATAACACAATAAATAAGAGGAGCAAGAATGGAGCAAGTGTGCATACAGCAGACAGTCAGAATATAGCGCAAAAGTACAGGACGCTACGCAGAAGGGGGAAGAGAGTTCAGGATCCTAACAGCCTGGAGAATGAAGCTGTTGGTGAGTCTGGTGGTGCAGGAGTAATAATAATAATAATAAAGTTCACACTGGATGTGACGCGTTTGTATATAAGTTATTGATAACCCATGTGAATGTAAAGTGAGCATTTGCGTGTTTGTGCACTTGACAACATTATCTGCATCCTCTGTGGGCTAGGCCACATTTCCGTCAGGACATTTCCAAAATAACTGACCCATCCCCCTTTCCCTCCTCACACCCTGCATACTCACACACTTGTTGCTTCCTTTTAAACAGAGCAGCGCATCGATCAAGTCCTGGTCTGGGTTTTTAATCTCTTCCTGAGATAGCCAGGAGGAACCTGAGCGGAAGAACATGCAAATCGTATTGAAAGCATTATTTTGTCTTGTCCACGTTGACGTATGCAGAGTCACACAGACACATAAAGTATCATGTTAGAAATGCACACAACAAGATCCGTTTGGTGAAAATGTTCTGAACCGTTAGAATTATTTACATACACATACAGAGACACATATTCGAGAAATACACACATCTTCAATATACGTATGCACAACATATGGAAAAAAAAAAAAAGGCTTAAAAAAAGCAGTTGCTGCTTTGCTCAAAGATACTCGGGACAAAAAATGTCTCTTTCAAGAAACCAGATCTAGTTCCTAAGTATCGTATGTAATAAACATTTGTTTTGAATAATCCGGTCCCTTGTTGGTCATGAAGGAGCCAGCTTCCTGTCCAACCTAAATGAGCAACTTCCACCCCCTATTGTCTAAATGAACGTATTTTTATAACATGATTGGATAAATCTGTATATGTTTCCTGAGAAAAACATATTTATAGAGAAACACTTGAAGTGCAAACCTACATTAAAGTCCCTGTGGAGGCTAATAGTTTGAACCATATCAACAGACCATTTCCTCTTGCCAGTATTCCGAATAATTTCCTATTGTCTGTCTGGTTGTATTGTTCGAGTAGCGCAACAAAGTTCTTCACTTACCTGCGTGAAAAACACATTACTACCTTTAACGGATGATATATTGTTTGTTTTGTCCTTCATGGGGACCAAAAAGTAGAAAAAAATATTTTAACAATGTTTAACGGTACAAAATAAAGGTCTACTTGCAGTTCTTTCTAAATATGCTTTGTGCGGTTTAATTTTCTGCATTGAGTCCAGCTAGACTATTTCTGCTTCAGTGTTCGCACCCACAACGGCACAAACGTCCTTTTTTACACATGTCTTTTCTACATGTACTGAAACTGTGGCCCAAATTTTTGAATGTATTTGCTTGAAGTGTTATTTTCCAAATACAGAGATGGTTTTTTTTTCTGTTTTGTATTTATGTGCAAATTCAACAGGCATATAATGTAAATAAAACATAATTACTTTGGATAGACCCGTCAAAAATCAGGAGACTGAGGAATCAAATTAATTTAATTACTGTGTGCTGGTTTATAAATATAAAAATATTTACTGCACATGTGTGTTTTGGCCCAAAATGGACGAATGTTCAGAATGTCTCCAACATCATGGTTACGGCAGAACAACATCAAAACATAAGCAGATGTTTTACTGGCTTGAATGTAAACAGGGAAATGTGTTTTATATGTTAATACTCAACTTGCCTGATTTATGTCTTTCACTTAGCACACACAATAAACACATGATGACATGCCAAAGCCTGCCATGAAGGTTGATCTATCTCATAATTAGGAGAGACTTTTTTTTTTTTTTAAAGTCCTCATCACAAGTCCTACAGCTCCCAGCTATAAGAAGCACCAGGCTGGGCTCATTTTTCTTGACCCACAAGCCTGTGCAGATATTTCCTGAAGAAAACACACCACCTCAGGCTAGACCGGCCCGCTTGCTGCTGAGGCAGCAGCAGTTTGAGCCCGCTAGCCACCACAGTCTCACTCTCTCCCTTTTATTTCCTTCTTCCGCTTTTTGTTCCTCCTGTGTCGCACTCAGGTTAAGCCACAGTCACTTATTTTTTACTTTGCAACCATTCTTCTCTAATAGGACTTAATACTATTACACAAGGCAACATTAGACAGAAAATCAAATCAATAAAACTTGCTCTTAACATGTTTGAGGGAGACCATAATTAATTTGACAAGTCATGGGAAACTACAGCATATTCGGGTCTGTTTGAACAGGTGTCTTTGTAA